>NW_027507903.1:665338825-665720059 GCF_037356315.1 Lithobates pipiens
ATTTTTTTTTTGTTTTTATAAATTATTTTTTGTTTTTTTTTGTTTTTTGTTTTTTCTTTTTTGGTAAACATAGAAATATATAAATATATCAAAAATGCAATTATCACAAAAATAAAAAAAAATAAAATCAGATTTTTAACTATTTACATAAAACAAGGGGTAAAGCCAAATTTTGAAAATGCACACCAAAAATTGGTAATGTCAACATGTGCTATGTACCATCATGAGTGATCAATGGACGTGTTTGGTGTGTGCAATCCCTTCCTCTCACATACTAGAATGAGGAAGGGTTTGCAAACACCAAATGCGTCCATTGCGATCCTCTGATGGCACATAGCACATGTTGACACACCGTGTGCATCTTCAAAATTTGGCCTCTAAAAACTCTGTTTTTAAAACATAAAAAACGTTTTTACAAGGGAATGAAGAACATGATCGATTGGGTTTTAGGGAAAAGGGGCTTAGATTCTCCCTAAAACATCGATCATGTTCTTCATTCCCTGCCTCATAGTGACCAGTTCTCTTTGGATGTTGAGAATCTGGTTCTCCATCCGGTCAATTCCAGGCCATGATATCACCAATTAGCCTCTGGGCACTGTCCGCTGAGAATGGCTCCGCGGCTTCTGCTACCACAACCAGATCATCACCTAAAAACATGTGTAGATAAAAAATTGGTTAAAATATACAGCCATTAATTGTTTACCTTAAGCTGGGTTGTCAGACACTCACTTTGTGGGGTGTGTATCTCCACCACCTCTTCCTCCTCCACATCTAGCCCTGGGCTCGGCTCATCCAGCTCGGATACGGAGCTTGGCTGCTCCCTCACAGACACAGGGCTGGGCAGCTCCAATACCGACACAGGGCTGGGGCTAAGTGCCCAATCAGGCTGGCGAGGTCGGGGGGTCCTGGGCTGCTCCGCCTCTTGTCTGAGTCGTTGCTCCCCTATGAGAATGAAAAAAAAAAAAAAAAAAAAGGTATACTTTTAAGCATAGTGATATTTGAGTTCAGAAATTTGAATATGAAACATTGGTTTGAAGTGGTGTACAATTATTAGCTGGTTATTACAAGATCCTAGTTTAATACATCCTTAAAATGACATTTTTTTAGTTAGGCTGTGTTCAGACTGCTGCGATGTGCGAACGCTGCAAATCTACTGTGGTTTCACGCATCGCATGCGCAGTTCGCACTGCCCTATGTGACCTGCTGGGAGTATCAGTGTAAAGTTTTATTGACACCTCCTAGTTCTCATTTCACAGTGCAATCTTTAAACTCGGACAGGAATCGGACCACATGGTGTGAACACCCATGTGATCCGATTCGGCTGTGGACTAAAAAAAGGGCCATGTACAAGTTTGGGCCGGATGCGATGCGAATTCAGCCATACTATATGTATGGCTGAAATCACATCACACAGAGATCACATGTGATTTGCACTGCAGTGCGGTGCAAATCACATTTGATCTCGTATATTGCAGCAATGTGAACCTAGCCTTTAACCAAACTGTGAGGCCGCGTACACACGGGCGGACTGTTCGCCCAACCTTGTCCGCTGAACAGTGTTTGGGCGGACAGTCCGCTCGTGTGTGGGCTTTCAGCGGACAGTTTCAGCGGACAGTTGGACGGACAAAGTCTTTCGGAAATTCCGAAAAACTGTCCGCTGAAACTGTGTTTGAGCGAACAGTCCGCCCGTGTGTGGGCCTGTCCGCTGTACTTTCGAAATGAGCGGACTGTTCCCGCTCGGAAAGTCCGCCCATTTCGAGCGCGTGTACAGGTAGGCGGGGCCCGCGAAGGAGACGTCGCGGGCTCCGCCGCCTGGAATGGGCTTAAAGGGGAACCCCAACGCCGAAAAAAATCGGCGTGGGGGTTCCCCCCAAGTCCACACCAGACCCTTGTCCGAGCACGCTACCCGGCCGGCCAGGAAAGGGGGGCGAGCGAGCGCGCCCCCCCTCCTGAGCCGTACCAGGCCGCGTGCCCTCAACATGGGGGGTGCCTTGGGGAAGGGGGGGGCCGCGCGGCCCCCCCACCCCAAAGCACCTTGTCCCCATGTTGATGAGGACAAGGGCCTCTTCCCGACAACCCTGGCCGTTGGTTGTCGGGGTCTGCGGGCGGGGGGCTTATCGGAATCCGGGAGCCCCCTTTAAGAAGGGGGCCCCCGGATACCGGCCCCCCACCCTATGTGAATGAGTATGGGGTACAATGTACCCCTACCCATTCACCTGTGAAATAAAGTACAAATAAAAACACAACACAGGGGGAAAAAATATTTTATTGCACAGCCGGGGGTCTTCCGTCTTCGGGGGTCTTCTCGCCGGACTCCTCCGCTATGTGTGTGTAGCTCTTTTGCCAGCGGAGGAGTCCGGCTTTCTTCCTCCCCGCCGCCGGCCTCTTCTCCCGACTTCGGGGGTCTTGTCCCCCTCTTCGGTTCTTCTGCCGGGCCACCGCGCCTGGTCCGGTGGCCCGGTCTTCTGTCGCCGTCTTCCGTTCTTCTGTCGCCTTCGGTTCTTCTGCCGGGCCACCGCGCCTTCTTGTAGCTCTTTTACAGGCGGTGGCCCGGTCTTCTGTCGCCGTCGCCGCCTTCCGTTCTTGTTCTTCTTCTTGTTCTTCTCCAGGCGATGTTGACTCGACGAGCTCTCCGGCCGGAATGCCGGGGACGCGCTGTGCGGTCACTTATATAGTGACAATGGGGCGGGGTCACATGGTATATGTCACATGGGTTGGTCACATGGGTTGATGTCACATGGGAACTATGACATCGCAAGGGGGCGGGGTCACCATGTGACATCAACCCATGTGACATATACCATGTGACCCCGCCCCATTGTCACTATATAAGTCACAGCGCAGGGCGGCTCTGGCATTCCGGCCGGAGGGAGCGACGTGTCAACATCGCCTGGAGAAGAACAAGAAGAACAAGAAGAAGAACACGAACGGAAGGCGGCGACGGCGACGGCGACAGAAGACCGGGCCACCGCCTGTAAAAGAGCTACAAGAAGGCGCGGTGGCCCGGCAGAAGAACCGAAGGCGGCGACAGAAGAACGGAAGACGGCGACAGAAGACCGGGCCACCGGACCAGGCGCGGTGGCCCGGCAGAAGAACCGAAGAGGGGGACAAGACCCCCGAAGTCGGGAGAAGAGGCCGGCGGCGGGGAGGAAGAAAGCCGGACTCCTCCGCTGGCAAAAGAGCTACACACACATAGCGGAGGAGTCCGGCGAGAAGACCCCCGAAGACGGAAGACCCCCGGCTGTGCAATAAAATATTTTTTCCCCCTGTGTTGTGTTTTTATTTGTACTTTATTTCACAGGTGAATGGGTAGGGGTACATTGTACCCCATACTCATTCACATAGGGTGGGGGGCCGGTATCCGGGGGCCCCCTTCTTAAAGGGGGCTCCCGGATTCCGATAAGCCCCCCGCCCGCAGACCCCGACAACCAACGGCCAGGGTTGTCGGGAAGAGGCCCTTGTCCTCATCAACATGGGGACAAGGTGCTTTGGGGTGGGGGGGCCGCGCGGCCCCCCCCTTCCCCAAGGCACCCCCCCATGTTGAGGGCACGCGGCCTGGTACGGCTCAGGAGGGGGGCGCGCTCGCTCGCCCCCCTTTCCTGGCCGGCCGGGTAGCGTGCTCGGACAAGGGTCTGGTGTGGACTTGGGGGGAACCCCCACGCCGATTTTTTTCGGCGTTGGGGTTCCCCTTTAAGCCCATTCCAGGCGGCGGAGCCCGCGACGTCTCCTTCGCGGGCCCCGCCTACCTGTACACGCGCTCGAAATGGGCGGATTTGCCTCCTCCTTACGTGGGCGAGTCCGTTCATTTCAAAAGTTGAGCGAACTGTTTGCCCAACCTTGTTCGTCAAACAGTCCGCTCGTGTGTGGGCAAGTCCGCTCATGCAAATTTTGAGCGGACTGTTTGACAAACTGTTTGCCGAACAAGGTTGGGCGAACAGTCCGCGCGTGTGTACGCGGCCTGATACTGTATATCTTTTGTCCAAGTTTCACAGACGGACACACTCAAATCATCGCCTGGAGTACCTGTGTGTGATTATGTCAAAAATGTTCTATGATGTCCCAAACTACACTTATAAAAGTTTCCTAGTCCAGATGTTGAACCAGCATTTGATCTATCTATCTCATTTTTTTAATTGAGTCTACATTGCACTGAATAAATTTATGCAACTTTATTAAAAATTTATATCCTATAAACTGAGCGTGACAATTCAGTTTATCATGAACAATACAAAAAAAATAATAACTAATTAAAATCTAATCCAACACCAGATAAATTTACACCATACACAAATTCATGCTATTTACGCCCACATATACGAACAACCATATGCGCCATATTTTCATAAACTACCTACAGGAACGATTACGATCTAATCCGCCAGATTTACATACACCGCCTACATGAACGATTAATATCAAATCCGCCAGATTTACATTCACTATCTACACGACCGATTACGATCAAATCCGCCAGTTTTACATACACTATCTACACGAACAATTACGATCAAATCCGCCAGATTTACATACACTATCTACACGAACGGTTACGATCACATCAAACGATTATGTCCGACAGTCACGAGAAACGCGGAGTTTACTCACTTTTTTTCAGGACCTTTTTGATGCGGTAATATTGGTCCGGCTCCCTGGACTTGATGTCCGACCATCGTTTCCGCAGCTGGTCCTTTCCTCTTCGTACCCCGAATTTTGTCTCCAAGGCTGTGACTACCTCGTCCAAAATGGCGCTTTTCTGGACATTAGGTTTTGGGTAAGGGCCATGTTCCCCATCATAATCCTCCCTTTTTAAGATAGCCACCATCTCCACCATCTCTTCGAAGGCCATATTGGTGGCCTTATATCTCCTCCTTGCTCCTGAAGCATGGGGCCCATGGCTTTCCTCCGCGCTGCTCACGCTGCTCCTCGAATTTGCGTCCGCCATTTTCTACTCTCATACACCCACAGCGGAAGGAGGGTAAAAGGGGCGGGGAAACACGGCCGCAAGGAACGTCAGGGGCGGGCGACACAGGCGGAGCCTGAGCGCATGCGCTGTATATAAAGCGTTACCACGAGGCTGTACGCTTGTCCGAACGGAAGCAGCGAGTGCTACACGCGACGGTAAGATAGTTATTATTTTATTTTCGGTTAATTTAAAGCCTGCGTTAGGGATGTGCATATTGAATTTTATTCTTATTGATGTTTACTTGATTTCTATGTGGGTTGGTGGTTGAGTAGGCTTGGTGTTTTGTGTGGTAGTGTGGGGGTGGGTGTATAGGGGGGTGGGGCTAGTGTGTGTGTGTGTGTGTGTGTGTGTGTGTGTGTGTGTGGGAGGGGTAGTGTGTGTGTGTGGGAGGGGTAGTGTGTGTGTGTGTGGGGGGGGGGGAGTGTTTGTGTGTGTGTGGGAGGGGTAGTGTGTGTGTGTGGGAGGGGTAGTGTGTGTGTGTGTGGGGGGGGGGTAGTGTGTGTGTGTATGGGGCAGTAGTGTGTGTAGAGTGTGTGTGTGTGTGTGGGGGGGGAGTGTTTGTGTGTGTGGGAGGGGTAGTGTGTGTGTGGGAGGGGTAGTGTGTGTGTGTGGGGGGGGGTACTGTGTGTGTGTGTGTGTGTGTGTGTGTGTGTGTGTGTGTGTGTGTGTGTGGGGGGGGGGGTAGTGTGTGTGTGTGGGGGGGGTAGCGTGTGTAGTAGTGTGTGTCTCGCCTACATTGTCACAATATAGTGTGCATTTGGTCTGACTTTTTTTTTCTTTTTTTTTTGTTGTTTTTTTTTTTTTTTTTTTTTTTCAGAAAATGCAAAAGTATACTGCAGACCCCTTTAAGGAGGAGGCCTTCCTCTCAACCTTTCTAGATTTAGTGGAGTAGCACAGCAATCTGTGGGATACAAAACACCCCCAATATCCATGACCTGCGTAGCCCAAAGGTCCCCTTTTCCTGACCCACTGCCACCTTGACCTTCTTATCAACCTTAATAATAATAATAATGAGACCACACCTTCTCTTTGGAGTAAACTGGCCACAACGGCCTTTATTAACACAACCCAAACTTTTACTCACTCCAAAGATATATATATATAAATATATAAATCTATAAACATGTATATCAAACCATAAACAACATTTTAAACTAAATTCCAGTCTGGTGATCTCTGACGGTGACCCCCTTTAAACCAAAAACACCAACCTCACTGCGGTACCTTTAACATACCAGGCCTCCAGCTGTGACCGCTCAGAGACAACCCATTCCTGCAGTGAAAAACATACCCAGTATTCCGTCCACCGTTCAGGAATACACAACATCCCAGTATTCCGTCCACCGTTCAGGAATACACAACATCCCAGTATTCCGTCCACCGTTCAGGAATACCCAACCTCCCAGTATTCCGTCCACCGTTCAGGAATACACCGGAGGGGCCCATATTACCGATTAGCCCCCCACCCCTTTTTGATCACCTCCGTTTACCGCCACCGTCAAAGACCACCAGAAAGATACCGCTGCAGCCCCCCAAAAGGGCCGTTTTCCACTGTTGTGACGACCAGCCATCTGCCCCTGCAAGAAAAAACAGAAACGAAAAAAGACACCAGCCAGATAACAAAAACCCCTTGCACTAAAGAACAACCCCACAGTAGGGAGGGAGGGTGGGAAAGCTGCCTCCTCCGCTGAGTTCCCTCGTGGACTGGTGCCCGCTCTAGCTCCGCCCCCCTTTTATACCGCTCCACCCCTTCTTCTATTTTCTACCTGCCACTCCCTCTTCTATCTTCCTGGTTCCTTGGGCACCAGGTCATGCCCGCCCCTCCATTACCCCTCCCCTTGGGGCGGATCATTACGGGGCTCCCTTGACCTGCGTAGCCCAAAGGTCCCCTTTTCCTGACCCACTGCCACCTTGACCTTCTTATCAACCTTAATAATAATAATAATGAGACCACACCTTCTCTTTGGAGTAAACTGGCCACAACGGCCTTTATTAACACAACCCAAACTTTTACTCACTCCAAAGATATATATATATAAATATATAAATCTATAAACATGTATATCAAACCATAAACAACATTTTAAACTAAATTCCAGTCTGGTGATCTCTGACGGTGACCCCCTTTAAACCAAAAACACCAACCTCACTGCGGTACCTTTAACATACCAGGCCTCCAGCTGTGACCGCTCAGAGACAACCCATTCCTGCAGTGAAAAACATACCCAGTATTCCGTCCACCGTTCAGGAATACACAACATCCCAGTATTCCGTCCACCGTTCAGGAATACACAACATCCCAGTATTCCGTCCACCGTTCAGGAATACCCAACCTCCCAGTATTCCGTCCACCGTTCAGGAATACACCGGAGGGGCCCATATTACCGATTAGCCCCCCACCCCTTTTTGATCACCTCCGTTTACCGCCACCGTCAAAGACCACCAGAAAGTTACCGCCACAGCCTGAAAGGGTGACCACCTTACCCTTGAGGGCAACCCCACACCCCCAATGCGTTTTTGGAGGCCTTCCCCCAAAACCAGGGACCCTAAGTCAATGCCGACATCCACGAGAAGTACCCGATCCCTCCTCAGGCGCAACCCCACAGTAGACTCCAGTTCCCCGTGCCTGATTACCAACCCTACATTCCTGACCGAAAAAACTCCCCACCACCGTAGTCACCAAAATCGCATCCTCTGCTCCTGGATACTTGCCACTGATCTAGTCCACCTTCAGTGGGTCCGGGCCACGATGTCTGACCACACTATCATTGTGTTCGGGAACCGCGCCGAAGCCGCAGAAATTCCGCCCTTACGTTCCCGAGCAGTTACCACACCTTCCTGCCCCCCAGGTCATACCCCCCAGCCCGGAGAAACAACACTTCCGGGGGCCCGTCCAAATGCACACACCTGTCCACCACACGCACACCCCCCTTTTCCACTGTATGCCCGGGATTCCCGACCAATGTGACCCCGCTGCTCCCCTAGAAATCCCCAGCTGCCTCCCATATGGCCTCATGTCTCCTCTCCTGGCCCCCCAGCAAACATAAGAGTGGCCCACCATCCAAACGAGGCGTATTCTTTTCCTTTTTTTTTTTTTTTTTTTTATGTGTTAGCAATAACTGTCCAGACCCACACCTCACCGAGATTGACCGACTGCAAGCTGCGGCCTATCGTAGGACCTGAACCTACGCGGCTCCCAACGACCCATCATACTCACCGACGCTTCATCCAACCCACATCTGGCTGCTTCTGTGGCCGCCCCGATGCGGAAGGAGCGTGAAGCATATTCCGACCCCACCAAACCGCTATTCCCAAAACACTGCCGAAAAACATCGACACGAACTGAAAGCTCGACCGGAAGGACCCAGCCTCGTGCATAAGGAACGGGCCCTCCCCTCCTGGTCACACCCTGCGATACCCTCGAGCCGCGGCCACCGGGCAAACCTGGGACCCAGGCAAGTGAAACAAGCAACCCCCACTCCCGACCCCGCCGGTCGGTTCTAGATCGCCTGGGCAGGATACAAACCTTATCAGCCGCTACCCGTACGTCCCTATCCAACAGTACCCCCGGTACTTGTTTGGACAGGCTGACCAACTCCCCCACCCGAAAACGCCCCATAAAAACGAGAAGGAAAAAGCCGCTGCAAACCATAGTGCCTCCAACCGTGACGTGCAAATTGATACCAATTCCGCACATATGGCCGCCCAAATCTCGAACGTTACCGGACAGCTTGTGTCCCCACGATTTACCTGTGTCCGAAAAACCACCCAGCATCTGTCGCACCCAAAAGTAATTTGTCCACTCCTCCGAACCCATTATTTTAAAAGAAATGACAAGCCTGCCGTTTTCTGGTCACTCGCGGCCGCCGAGCGCCTGCCTTCCATATACTGGACCACAAAATAAAGTACCAGTAAACACCATTCGCCGGCATCCCCGTCCGAGGACACCTCACCCACTAACCCCTGCCATTCCCCCATCCCTTGCGTATGCTGACCAGGCAGACCCATATACGGACCGCCGTATCCATCCCACGGCGACTCCAAGGTCAGCGCCTACACCCACTGCAGGCAAGGGACTCCTTCCACAGCCGCGCCAGGCGCCAGTTCCCTGAACTGGTCCCACTGACAAACGAGACCGTGAGTCAGCCAAGGAATTATCCACCCCCCGGGATGTGACTGCATATAGGAACACGTGCAAACACAGGCACCGAAGGCCTAACTGACTTAAAACTCTAATAACCGGGGGGGGGGGGGGGGGTGTGCCGAATTGCAATGTACCACCAGCACCACCCCCATGTGTTCGAAATTAATACGCAATTCCAAGTTCCCACAACTCCCCCCCCCACAGCTCCAACGCAAGCACTCTCTGGAAGAGTTCCAGCAGCACCAAATTGCCCCGGAAAACCGCCTCCGTCCCTGACTGCGGCCATGGCGCCGCCCTCCACTTGTCCCAAAAGAACGCGCTCTAACCCGTTAGCCGGGCCGCGTCAGTAACCCATTCCATCACAAAAGTGCTCGCCGGCCCGGCCATCCACACCCCTCTGCCGTCGTACGAGGACAAAAATTCACGCCACACGCCTAAGTTATCCCTGTGTTCCTTCGTCGAACAAATGAATCCCATTGGTGATTACACCCCCAGCCGTCGCAGCCAATAGCCGTCAGCAGAACACCCGTCCCATAGGCATAATGTGGCACGCAAAGGTCAGTTTCCCAAGCAAGGACTGCAAGCTTCGGTAACTGTAAGTTGTTTGCGGCCCCAAATCCCCCGAATCTCCCCCCCCAAGTCCTCCCGTTCCTTCAACAGCAGCCAGCAGTCCGCGGCCTCGGAATCGATCGCTAAGCCCAAAAGAAACCCAACACCTCAGCCGGGCCCTCTGTATGCCCACCGCCAATGGCACCCCGAAAAATGCCCGCGATGTGCTGCAACGTGAAAAAAGGAGGATCGCACACACAGCAAAAACCCCGGGGCCTATGCAGAGAAAAAATTCGTCCAAATAGTGAATGATTGATTCAAGGCCAGAGACATCCCTCACCACCCAGTCCAAAAACGAGCTAAACTGCTCAAACCCGGAACACGAAATGGAGCAGCCCATGTGCAAACCCCTGTCCACGGAAAACCGCTCCCGCCAACGACAACCCAACCGCCGAGAGCTGTCCGGGTGCCCAGGTAGCAACCAGAACGCTGACTCGGTGTCCCCTTTGCCATAAACGCCCCCCCCCCCGGCCACACCGCCGTACCCACCAGGCAGCCGCGTCAAAGGACGTATATAATACCGCGCAGACCTCCGGATCAAAGAAGTCATTGACCGAACCCCCTCGGGAAACAACAAGCGGTGTAGGAGCCGAAATATGTTCGGCTCCGTCGCGGGGACAACCCCCAGCGGCGACACCACAAAAACCCCCCAAGGCCACTGCCACGCCCGACTTGTCGTCCACTACCGTGGGCTGTTGCAGGGCTAACCCGAAGTTCCTCCCCAACGGTGGCCCCACCCAGTCCTGAGGAATGGGAACCCCCCCCGGCCCCCACTGAAAAACCGGAGATGGGGCCCGGGCTGAGGACAGCAGCCGCAACCAGAGGCTGACGTCCGTGTGATCCCACCATCGTTCCTGACGGACCGCCTGCTGGACTGGTCATCGTACCAGAGTCACGCGACACCCCCGTACCCGTTGGCCTCCCCGCTGGCGTCCAGCTAGCAAAAACAACGCCGAGCAATGTCCGGGGTCTTCACCCGCTATGATGCCCGCCAAGATCGCAAACGCCTGCAACCAAGTCGCAAGCGTCCGCGGTCGCAGCCCGCAATGCCTCCCATCCTCATCATCTTCCCGGCGTCAGTGGGCTTGACCCCACCTAAGCCGAATTTCTCTCACGGGAGGAGAGAGAATATCTCCCCATACTCACCGCCAGTAATCCTCTCCCGGACCTCCGGTTCCCGGAGCGCTCCCAGCGGGCCCTCGAAGCAAACGAACCTCCTCCTTTTGCCCCATCCCCAATCCTAACCATGTCCGACCGGCCAGACACCACCTCCGCCACCTTGTCGCCCCCGGACCCAGTATTGGTGGCGCGGGCCCCGGCACAGTCGGGCCAGTCCGCTCCACCAGCTGTTCCCTCCCATTCCCACTCACCGGCATCGCCGGCACCGTAGACATTGTGGACATACCCTGAACCACCCCCAGCAACCCCTGCAAAGCAACAGTAAAGACAATATGCACTGACTTACCGTGCCGACCAGGAACAGGCCCCACCGCTGCGCTGCCGCTCTCCACCCTGGCTCCGCACCTCTTCATCTGTGGGCAGCTCTCCTGCCGACCGCTCCGCCACGTCCTTCCTCCCCTGGGAAGGGAGCCCCCCAGGGCGACCCCCCCCCAGAGGCCGTATCGCTCCGACGGCGGGATAGTTGCTCCTCCGCAGGGGCCCCACCCCCGTTGTGTCCCAGACTTGGGGCGCCCCCCGCATGGCCCTCGACTCCTCGAGTCCGCTGCTGGGCCCAGCTCCCCCACCTGCAAGTTCGTGACCCCTCCCCCCGACGACCGCGCGACCCGTGCACTGTCCTCTGCCCCCCGCCCCCCCCCCTCCGTCCCCCGCTCATGCAGGGGCCCTCCCTGGGCACCCCCACGCGACTGGCTGCCGGGGAACCGGCACCCCCGAGGCCCGTGGCCCCGCTCCTCGGGTTGGGCCGGCGGCGTCTCGACCGCCCTGTGCCCCGACATTCCCGCTGCCTCCGCTCGGCTGGGGGGACCGACCTGTCCCCCATCAGGTTCCTATCCTCCTGAGGTGGCCGAGGGGCGGGGCCCGGCGAAAAGCGAGCCGGCGGCCGAGACCGCCGGGGCCCGCTGCACAGGCACCCCGTCGCCACCCGCATCTGTGTCATCCCTCCTTATGTCTTCCACTTGCCTGGCCATCCACGCCGTCCCCCGCACCTCCGCCTCCATCTGCAGCTTCGTGCCATGATGCGTGGAGGAGCAGTGAGAAAAGCTGCCTCCTCCGCTGAGTTCCCTCGTGGACTGGTGCCCGCTCTAGCTCCGCCCCCCTTTTATACCGCTCCACCCCTTCTTCTATTTTCTACCTGCCACTCCCTCTTCTATCTTCCTGGTTCCTTGGGCACCAGGTCATGCCCGCCCCTCCATTACCCCTCCCCTTGGGGCGGATCATTACGGGGCTCCCTAAACGTGCTGCCCGGAAGAAGACACTGGAGATAGTTTTGGCGTTTGTGAAAACCCGAGTCCCCCAGGCAGACACTGAGTTTGTGAACGCCAAAATTAAGAACCTGCGTAGCGTGTATAGGCGGGAGCAAAGAAAGATCCTAGTGTCCCAAACATCAGGATCAGCAGCAGGTCAGGTCTATGTACCTAGGCTGTGGTATTATGACAGGCTGCGTTTTCTGGATGACACGTCAGAAGCCAGGCCGTCACTTTCTTCTCTTCCCTCCACCCTTCCCTCCACCCTTCCCTCCGCCTCAGGTGAGCCATCCCTGGAAGATCCAGACCCTTCCTTGCTGGACGAAGTTGATGCGCCCAGCTGGAGCCAGGTATATTTTAGTTTCTAAAGTTTGGATTGCTCAAATATTAATGATGTCAAGTTCAATGTTTGAATTGCTTCCAAATCTAGGATTTCATCACAAATTAAATTAGATAGAAGGATACAGTAGTTTACACAAATGTGGCTCAAATCTTGGTGAACTGATGGAAAAATGATGGTGTCAAAATGATAGCCTTTTGTATTTCAAGACAAATGTATTTGCAAGTGAGAACTGTAAAATTGTTAGTGATTGATGATTTCTAAATATAGACATATTTTAGTTATTGATTGCTTTGTTTTTTTACACAGGATGAGCTCACCCAGGAGGAGGCCGGGACCAGTGGTATGGAGGAGGAGGCCGGGACCAGCCACACGCAGGAGCTAGCTGGGCCCAGCAGGAGTCGGACCGAAAGCCAGGTCCCTCCCCTCCGCCTAGCCAGCAAAAGGCCCAGGAGGATGACACGGACAGAGGAGGAGTCCTTGGTGCTGATACAGCAAGCCACACAGATTTTGTCCAAACCCCCCAATCCTGAGGAGGCCTATGCCACTTATCTGGCTAGCAAGCTCCAAGAAATGGACAAACCACAAAGAAACTTGTGTGAGGCAATCTTTTTTGATGCCATACAACGGGGTCTGAAGGGTGAGCTCACACCCACCACTAGGCTTTATAACACAGACCCTACTCCTCCTCCTCCTCCTCCTCCTCCTCCTCCTCCTACCACAACTCCACCTCCAGAGTCACAGCCTCCAGCGAAGCGTGGAGGGAAGGCTAGACGGAAGAGTTGCAAGTGACTGCCTGGCTTCAGTCTGCTCTGTAAGAAGACGCAGGCTGTTGTAGTACCACAGTCTGGGGACATAGATCTCATCTGCTGCTGTTCCTGGTCTTTGGGATTCTAGGACCTGGTTGTGCTCCCTATGTACATGCTACGCAGGTTCGGAATTTTGGTGTCCACTCACTTGATGTGTGCCTGGGGGACAAAAGGCTTCACAAACGTCAAAATTGTCTCCAGTGTTGCCTCCCTCTTGATTTATTTTGGTTCTGAGAAAAAATAAAAATTTATTATTTCCAAAAAATCTTGTATGTTTTTTTTTTTAATTTTTTTTATCAATATTTTTGTATAATTTTGGGTTAAAAAACAAACTTTATTTGTGAGTAGGCAGATACATGTCAAAAGACTCTGGGGGTTATTTACAAAACACACCTTCATGTAAATATGCTAACTTCAAGTGCAATTTTTAAAGCACTGCAAGTGCACTTGGAAGTGCAGTCGCTGTAAATTTGAGGCTTAACATTTGAAATGAGGGGAAGCTCTGCTGATTTTGAACATGCAATCATGTGTAGGCTAAAATGCTGGTTTGGGTATCTATCTATCTATCTATCTATCTATCCATCTATCTATCTATCTATCTATCTATCTATCTATCTCTACTTGCATAGTCCTGCTTGGCCCAAAAAAATGCAAGTCCATCTTGTTTCAAACCCCCCACCAAAAAAAAAAAAAAAATGACAATAGTAGTTCCAAAAATATATAGTAATAGATAAATTCTTTTTTTTTTTTTTTCTGAAATAAATAAATATATATATATATATATATATATATATATATATATATATATATATATATATATATATATATATATATATATATATATATATATATTTTTTTTTTTATTTCTTTTTTTTTTTTATTTGGAATATATTTTTTCTTTTTTTTTTTTTCCATAACAAAGATTTTTATTGAAAATTAAAGTGAACATGGTATACAGCCACACAATGTAACACATGGAAACGTCTGCAAGACTCCAGAACTTAGTTACATAGTACAGATATTGAACAGAGTCAAAATTCACCGGAGAACATACTGCATAACACAGAATCAGTAGAAAGCGGCAATGTAATCAAAAGGCCCTCTATTTCTGGAAGGTATACTTCGAAGAAATGCTCCTGATAGAGGGGGGGGGGGGGGGTGGAAAGAGAATAAGTAGAGTATAGTGAAAGCGAAGAAAAAAAGATGTAAAAGAGAAAGTTTGAGTAAGGAATAGGGAAGGGCAAGGGAGGGGGAAAGGGAAGGAAGAGAAGAAAAGAGAAGAAAAAAAAAGGGGGGGGGAAGGGGAGGGGGAGGGGGAACTAGGGGTGGGTAGGGGCAAGGGGAGGACGGGAGGGGGACGGTGCGGGAGAGTTATAATCTAAATGATTTTCGAATCCATGGCCTTTGGCACAACCTCAGGCAAGTACCTCAGCATAGAGTTATTCCACAGTTACAGCCATCTTAATGGCACTTGTCGCTCAGGTGGGGTAAGCATGAAAGCGCTGTGTAGATTTAAAGTGGGTCCAACATGCCCACGTTGCGGAGAACTTTGGGATCCTCTCCTGAGAAATGTGGACAAGCTCCTCCATTTCCTCAATTTTTGAGATCCGGAGAAACCATTCGCCGATCGTTGGAGTGTGTGTGGATCGCCAATGGACTGGGATGCACAGTCTCGCCGCATTCACCAAATGCATGGCCAGGGATTTAAAATACTCAGATTTGGTTAGCCGGGTATGGTGCAAGAGGTACTGTGCTGGAGAAAAGTCCAAAGTGTATGTAGCAATGTGGGCAATAAGCTCATGTACTTCTCGCCAGAATGGTTGAAGGGCGCTACAGTCCCACCAAATGTGGAGCATAGTGCCCCTTGCATTCTTACATCTCCAGCAGGTATCAGGGATAGAGGGGGAAAACTTGTGTAGACGTGATGGTGTTCTATACCAGCGCGTTTTTATTTTGTAGCAATTTTCTTGGATGGCTACATTCAGGGAACCTTTGTGTATATATTCATTGATAAGAACCCAGTCTTCCTCAGTAAGGGAGATCTGAAGGTCCGACTCCCAGACTGAGTGAACAGAGTCCGGGGCTGTGGGGGTTTCGTCCATAAGTAAGCTATATATGTATGAAATTAGGTGCCTTTGTGGGGGATCCTGCGTACACAGTGCTTCAAAAGGAGTCATTCGTCTAGACCAGGTCTCCGCAGTCGCCTGAGTAGAAAAGAAGTGTCGGAGTTGCCTATACGACCAAAATGGAAAAGACTTGGAGGGGGACAAGGCAACTAAGTCCTCATAAGTGCGGGGGGATCCGCGGGTGAAAAATTGGTGCACTAAAACATTATCGTGTGGCCATACTCGGTTCAGAAAGGCATCAGACAGCCCTGGGGTGAAGCCGGGGTTTCCCCTAAGCGGGGTTAGAGGCCCGAGAGCCGAGGAAAACGAGCCCGTTTTAGTCACTCTTTTAAAGGCTTTAAGAGACGAGCTGAGAAGAGGATGACCCGTGGTCTCCGATGGCCAATGTTGCGGTAAAACCCAGGGTAGAAATCTAAGGGGGAGTCGCGTGAAGGATTGTTCTAGGGTCACCCAGACCTTACCAGCGGCGTGGATGTTCCAGTCAACCACGCGGGTGAGATGACTTGCCAGGGAGTATTTATGAAGATCCGGCAGCCCGATGCCCCCCCTAAGTTTCGAGTTTGTGAGGCGCGTATACTTGATCCGTGGTGGGGAGTTCTTCCATATAAATAACGAGGTAGCCCTCTTGTACGTCGCGAAGAAGGAAGTAGGCAGGTCAATGGGGATACATTGCATGAGGTACAGAAGTCGCGGCATGATTATCATTTTCAAGAGCGCCGCTCTGCCAAACCATGAAACGTTTAAATTACCCCAGTCTTTCAGGTCTTGTTGTGCCTTTTTCAGGGCAACCAGAAAATTCTCATTGTAGAGATCGGCCAGAGCCGTCGTAATTTTTATACCCAAATAGGTGATAGCTTTCTGGTTCCACTGAAAAGGGAAAGAGGCTTGACAACTCTCTACTTCTCTCTTCGTGAGGGAAACATTTAGAGCATATGATTTTGTATAATTGACCTTTAGGTGTGATAAGGCCCCAAAGTGTTCCAGATCCTTCATAAGATTGGGAATGGACGTATAAGGAGAAGCGAGCGAGAGGAGGATATCGTCCGCAAAGGCGGCAACTTTATACTCAGTTCCCCGAACCAGTAATCCCCTGATATCAGAGTTAGCTCTAAGTCTATTAAGGAAGGGTTCCAGCAATAGGACAAAGATCAGGGGAGACAGCGGGCACCCCTGTCGCGTGCCATTGCTGATTGTGAAGGCGTCCGACAGGTGGCCATTAGCTCGCACCCGCGCGCTAGGGGACGAGTATAAGGCCAAAATATGAGCCAGCATGCGAGGGTGAAAGCCAACTGTCTGCAAAGTTTGGCGCATGTAGTCCCAGGCCACTCTGTCGAACGCCTTCTCAGCATCTAAAGACAGAAAGAAGCCCCGAGTATTAGAGGTAGTAAGCCAGTGGTGCAGGTTCAATGCCCTTATGATATTGTCCCTGGCTTCCCTTCCCGGGACAAAGCCCACCTGGTCTAAGGAAATAAGGCTGGGCAAGAGTGGGGATAACCTATTTGCTAAAATTTTTGCGTAAAGTTTAATGTCCACGTTGAGGAGGGATATAGGCCTATAGTTTTGCACTTGCGTGGCGTCCTTCCCTTCTTTAGGTATAACCGCAATATGGGCTTCCAACATACGGCCGAGTGATACCCCAGGGTCCACCATAGCGTTAAAAGTGGTTATCAAGTTCGGGGACAGTACTGTGGAAAAAGATTTGTAATACTGTAAAGTGAACCCATCCGGGCCTGGGCTCTTCCCTGCCTTCATTTGTTTTAGTGCTAGTTGCAGTTCCCCCATGGATAGGGGCCGTTCCATATCCTCAGCCTGTGATTGCGAGATTGGTGTGGGACAATAGTGGGCCAGAAAGTCTTGAATGTCCGCTAATCTCCGTTCTGTTTGGGTTGGGGTTTGGGTGGGGGGTCGTAGGTTATAAAGTTCTTTGTAATAGCGCGCAAAACACCGCGCAATGTCCTCGTTTTTAGAGAGGGGCACACCTTGCGAGCCGCGAATCTGATGGATCATGGTAGAGGGTTTGGAGGACCTCACTACTCGCGCTAGCATTCTCCCGCATTTATTACCTTGTTCATAAAAAACCCTCTGGTGGAGGACATATTGGCGCCTCGTGCGTTTCCCCAACTCGTTCAACAACATAGCTCGCGTAAGAGACAGTTCCTGCAAGGAGATTTGTGAGAGTGAAAGTTTGTGAGAGGTCTCTAGTCTTTTAACCTTATCAATGAGGCTCTCTATGGTTTCCTGGTGTTGCCGTTTAACCTTTGCCTGTTGCGTCAGCAGTTCCCCCCTTATAACGCATTTATGGGCTTCCCATACGGTGACAGGGGACATACCGGGGGTATTGTTGTCTAAGAAAAAATCCCGAATACGTGACTCTAAACGCGTGGAAAATTCTGCGTCCTTGAGTAAAGCCGAGTTCAAACGCCAGGTTTTATTCCTGGAAACCGAGTCCGGGAAGGTGAGGGTGACCGAAATAGGGTGGTGGTCAGACAGGTACATTGGGTCTATCGTAGCATGCGTGAGACAGGGGAGATCGGGTTGGGAGAGAAAAAAGTAGTCTATACGTGTGTATCTGTCAAAAGGAGTGGAGTAGAACGTGTAGTCCTTAACCGAGGGGTACAGTGTACGCCAAGTATCATGTAGGCCTAGTCCCTGAAGCTGCAATTTAATTTGTCTGAGTGCTCTATATGAAAGTGTGGAAGTACCCGAGGAGGCATCTATGGTTGGGTTCATCGAGACATTGAAGTCCCCTCCAAGCAATACCACGCCTTCCTTGAAAGACAGTAAAAGGTCGCTCACTTTCCTAAAAAAGGAAACCTGATGGTCATTCGGGGCATAGATGTTAGCGACTGTGAGCGGCCTGGATGCGTACTGGCCCTTGAGAAAAATAAATCTCCCCTCTGGATCTACTAGGGAGTCGGACAGTTGAAAGGGAGCATGTTTGGAGATCAGGATGGAAGCCCCTTTGGTTTTGGCTATGGGATTTGTGGAGTGAAAAGCCGTAGTGTAGAAGTGGTTAGTAAGTTTGGGAATAGAGTTGGAGCGAAAATGGGTTTCCTGAAGAAAGACAAATTGGGCCTTCTGTTTGGTGAGGGCAGAGAGGACCTGCGAGCGTTTTTCGGGTAAATTTAGTCCCTTTATGTTGAGCGACACACACTTCAGCGACAGGGAACCAGTCGGTCTGGATTGCGACCTCATGGTGTCAGGAAAAGAGCAGCTATGTGGTAGAAAGGAGTACGGGTGGTTGCCTGAGATTGATTCGAGTTTAGTTATGTGGAGGCAACTGCTATAGAAGTTGGGATGTGCGACCAGGAAGTGACCGGGGAGGAGATGGGGAGCTTAGAATAAGGTGGGAAGGGAACGGGGGGAGGGAAAGAGAAGAAAAAAAAAAAAAAAGGGGGGGGGGGGCAAGAGAAAAGAAAGAAAAAAGAGAAAGGCAAAAGGAGCTTGTGAGAATCACAAGGAGAATGAAAAGAGAATACCAGAGGTGGAAATGGGAGCACCAGTCCACCTGGGAGATAGAAAGCCGGATGGTCAGCAGACTAGGTGGTAGTGCTGCTGTGGGGGGACAGTAAGAAGGACCGGGACCATAGATAGCCGCAAGCCAGAGTACTTGGAGAACAACAGTTTAGTGGGGAACCAAGAACAGTAAGATTTGATATCACAATAGAGCTAGTACAAGTAACATAACCCACAAGAGCTAACATAAATATCACACTGTGAGTGCCATACATGAATAAACAGAACCAAACAAACAAATTAAAACCTTGATATTGCAGCCTTAGTGAGAGAGTGAGGAGGGTGGACCCTGAACTCTAGATTGTATTGGGGTTAGCGGAACCGCTATACCCGAGACTAGGGGATGACTAAGCGGAATGTCGCCAGGGGACCCCCACAGGGCCTAACATCCTGCGGGGGGAGTCAGGGGACAGCAGGATCAATATTACAGGCTGGGAGGAGAGGCCCAGTTGGGTTCCAATCATGGGCTAAAAATAAAAAACTATAGTTAATATCTGGCAGATAGACAATAGGAGACCCCCTCCTCTCTGGAGTGCACATGTAAAGTGTATCCGGCCAGGGCCCACCCGCCTCCCGACTTGAGTGTCCCATAGGCGCTAAAATCCCCGTGGGCCAATCATGCAAAGCCCTGGTAGTGCCAAAGACAGTTAGGCTAGTCAGGAAGCGCACAAGTGAGAGGAATGTTCCGGCACTCATAGTCAACCATGCTACATAGAGAGTGGCTAGCTCCACCTGAAAAGATGTCATAACAAAAGTCAATGGGGCAAGTCACTCTCAGCAAAGGGCAGACACTGGTAGCCCGGTCATCGGGCCAGGGCCTCCAGGAGGTAGAGGCAGGTCTAAGAACTATAGCAGCCAGGGATATCTGCGGGATGGAACATATGAATACAAACAAAGCTGTTATTGACAATGCGACGTTAACGATATAAAATACTTGGCTCGATAGGCTCCAGAGGTCATGTTCAAGGCCCACTCTGGAGGGCAGGGCCCCCGCGCATGTCTGCGGCAAGCTATAAGAGGACAACCAGGGTCATGAGTTCAAAGGCCAGGAAAATTAGTGCAGGCAAGTGCGGGGTCAGAGTGAGCAAGGGGGCAGGGGCGAACAGGATTGGCACAGCAAAAACAGTAACTAAATGGACTCACAGTTAGAGTGATATTGTGAACTGGACTAGCTCTCAAATTTCCAGCCGGTCTCTGCGGGGAGTGTCAGCCGGTCCGGGCACATGCTGGTTAAGTTCTCGACGAGGTGCATGGGGTCCAGGTGAATGTTGATCCGATCTCCGGCGATGCAGACGGTGTCTTTGAGCTTTAGGAGATGGGTTGTGTGACACTGGACGCCAGGGCTCTGTCGGAAAATGAAAGGCGTACCAATCCGGAAGTTCCGTCATGGGTAGATCAAGCTGTTCGCAGAAAGTAGGCAGGTCATCAGGTGTGCGCAGTAGAGCAGTGCGCCCCCTAGAGGAAGCCGATAGGCAAAATGGGAACTTCCAGCGGTACTGTATATTACGCGATCTAAGAATGTCCAACAGAGGGTGCAAAGCCCTTCTATTTTGCAGAGTGGTGGGAGAGAGATCCTGAAAGAGTTTAATCTCAGTGCCATTATGCAATACTCTGCCTCTCTCCCTTGCCTTCCTCAGAATTTCTTCTTTCAGTGGAAAGTTCACTATGCAACACACAACATCTCTAGGGGGTTCACCTTCACGGGGAGGGGGTCTCAGGGCCCTGTGTAGCCTCTCCATATCAATGGGTGTGTCTCCGGGGCGCTCTAGCAGGTCATTGAAGATGGCACAGATTGTCTGAGGAAGGGAGCCAGCTTCCAAAGCCTCGGGCACTCCCCTGACCCTCACGTTATGTCTGCGACCCCGGTTGTCGAGGTCTTCGACTTGGCGGTGGAGATCAAACAAGTAGGAGAGCTGGGAGTCATAGGTACGCTGCACTTGCCTTATCGCAGCTGTATGGAGCTGCGTGGTCTGTTCCACATCTGCCATGCGGGTAGCAACAGCCTGTATGTCCGTCTTCAGGTCCAATATGGCGGCCGACAGCGTGTTAGTAATATCTGCTGTGATGTCGGAGGCAACCTTCTTAAGGTCGGATAGGCTTACCATGGGAGTCGGTCGCCTAGGCTGCACGTCCATGTCCTCTGGCTGCGAGTCAGAGCCGTTGCTCGGCGAGTAAGGCCCCGAGGCCTGCGAGGCCTGCGCGCTCTCGTGGTTGTCGGATCGGAGTGTGCGGAACAGCTCAGGGATATTCCGGCTGAGTTGCGTCCCGGGTTCTTTAGGTGTCCGGGTTGTCGAGGTGCTCCTGTTCGACTTTCCCATGGTGGCAAGTGAAGTAGGTTCCCCAAAAGTGCGGGTGTAAGTCCTCGGCTTGCGGGAGCTCTCAACCTAGGCGGCCATCCACGGACCCAGCCAGACCACGCCCCCCATATTTTTTCTATAATTGGAAGATTAATCATAGGATGAGGATGAATAAAAACATGTAGTATAACTCTGTGTGAATATAAGCAGCTAAGCTACTTCACTTTTCTTGCATTACGAAGAAGAAAAGAACGGGCTATATTAAAAAACCACAAAATTAGCAGCATGACGAATATGCTAGCTTCAATACGAACACTAGTTTTACAAGACCGAGCGCTTCCGCCCTGTAAATTCTTTCTGAGTATGCGCGGAACTTAGTTTGACGAACAAGCCTACACACGAGGGGACTGTTCGCTGAAACAAGGTTTCAGCGGACAGTTTTTCGGAAATTCCGAAAAACCTTGTTCAGCAGACTGTTCGCTGAAACTGTCCGCTGAAAGCCCACACACGGGCGGACTGTCCGCTGAAACACTGTTCAGCGGACAAAGTTGAGCGAACAGTCCCCGCATGTGTACGCGGCCTTCGAGCCAGCAGTTGTTCACCAGAGCCTCTAGTGGTGAGGATGGACTGTGCTGCAACTGGCTCCAGGTTGTGACCCCCAGGTTCTCCCAGCTCACGCCCACAGTAGGCTATAGGAGGACAGAGATAGTAAGGGAATAAGCCAAAGGTCTAGTAGACAAGGATAAACATAGAACACGGCAAAGGTCAGGGTCAAAAGCAGGCAGGGATAGTTGAGAACAAGCCAAGATCGGTAACTTGAATCAGCCGTAGAAGACACAGCAAGATACACATGGAACCTAAACGCACAAAGGTTGATCAGTAAGGCAGGCTAATAGAGTTCCCTGGTAGGGGCTGGGGTGTAGCCATGCTTTGAGGAGAGGTTATTTAAGTAGCCAGGTGAGAGTGGCTGACCTTTAAAGGTGAACACATGAAGTAGAGGTAAGCTGAAAGACAAAGATTACTGCATAACCATGACAGCTTCGTTCAGTCAGAGGAAGAGCAGTGGAGAAGGTGGTCGGCTGACCAATGCCTTTAGACAATTTTTCAGTCCTCAGCACCAAGGTATGATCAGTTCAAGCAACCATCGCCAGTGTCTGCATTACATGGTGCAGGAATATCTAAGGACAAGAGCAGACTTGGAGAACTTTCCAACAGAGCACCCACTGAGTTACTGGGTCTTGAGGATTGACCACTGGCCAGAATTAGCTCAATATGTAATTGATCTACTGTCCTGCATCCAGTGTTCTTTCTGAATGCACAATCAGTGCTGCTGGAGGGTTTGTAACAGATCATAGAGTGCGCCTGTCCACAGACTCCCTTGATAAGCTCACATTAATAAAAAAATAATCAGTCTTGGATCAGCAGCAGCTATCAAGCACCTGATGCTGATGCTACTGATTGATTTTTCTATGGATGTGGGATCCTTTGAAGACTGCCTATGCTGAGTGACTATACTATTCCTCCTCAATTTTGATGATGCTAGCTTCCAACAATATTTTTGGTTTAGGGCACCACCAGCACTGCCTAAGGCCCAATTTTTTCTGTCCCTGTTTAATAAGGGCATGCAATTACAATTTCTGGTCTAATATTGCACAGCAGGGCCCGTTCCTGTGCCCAACAAGAGTATCTGTGAGGGGTTACAGTGTTGTGGCACCACCACCACCAAAGGCCCAATTTTTCTGCCCCTGTCACAACAGCAGAAAAAAAGGACAACATGCCCCACAGTCATCTGCATTAGATGTACCATGTCCATGACCTGCACTGTGGATGGTAGACACAGAGCCTGCTTGCTCTCTTTTAGTGACCTGTGAGCATCTGCCTCTCCTTGGTGACCTTCCGGACATGATGGGGATTTTGTTTTGCAACACCACACTACACTGTATTGTGTACTGTGTACACCACCAGAAAAGTAGTAGCAACTGCCCTATGGATGCACGGTACTGTGTACATCAACAGAAGTGTAGTTACAACTATGGGTGTACTGTATTGTGTACACCACCAGAAAAGTAGTAGCAATAGAAACTGCACTATGTGTGCATGGTATTGTGTACACCACCCGAAATATAATAGCATCTATTGGTGCACTGTATGAATAGTGTACTCCACCAGAAAAGTAGTAGCAACTGCAATAGGGATGCACGGTACTGTTACTACTGTGTACACCGCCTGAGGTATATTAGAATAACAGTACACCAGTAATGGCCTGCAGTGAGATATAGACTGACTGACTGTGTGTGTGTATATATATATATATATATATATATATATATATATCCACTGCATAGAGTTTAGCTATATCAGATTATTCAGTTAGCTGCAGTGTATTTAATATATATATATATATATATATATATATATATATATATATATATACATATACATATATATATATATATATATATATATATATATATATATATATATATATATATATATTAAATACACTGCAGCTAACTGGATTACCTGCCTGCTTGCTAAATCTAAATGACACTCTCTGTCCACGCCAACGACACACTACACGAGGCTGACGTGCAGGCAGCCTTATATATTGTGTGGCGTGGGCTTAGTCCTCCTGAGCCATGATTGGCAAAAGGCACCCTGCCTTTGTCCAATTATGGCTCTCTTAGCTGAGGGCACTGTGATTGGGCAAAGCATGCAGGTCATGGTGCATGCTCTGGCCAATCATCATACAGCAATGCCCTGAGCTCCCGCAGTGCATTATGGGCCATTACGCACCGCTCAAATTTGGCGCAAACTGCCCATAATGTTCGGTTTTCGACGAATGGGCAAACAGCCAATGTTTGAGTCTAACTCATGTTCGACCCAAACAGAAAGCTCATCCCTATTGATGGCTAGACTGTGACTGTAGACCCTGGGTCTGGTGTGGTGGTAATCGGGAAACCTGTTGATAGCTGCACTGGTCTTGTAAAACTGGGAATGATGTGGCAGTAATGGGGAACACTGTCAATGACTACACTGGTGTGGTGACACTGGGACAGGTGTAGTAGTGATCAGGAACACTGTTGATGGCTACACTGGTCTGGTGACATTGTGCTGCTGTGGCGAGTGATCAGAGACCATTGGTTTGTCTACAACCACTAGTGGCTGTGTCACATTTTTACCCCCCTCAGGTCTTCTACATTCCTAGTAACACCGCTGGATCAAGAGCATACAATGAGACAAATATAAGGAGCCCACACTTCCTTTATGTCACCTGCTGAGGGCGCTCTGCTCAGGACTTGTTACCATTCACTCTTCACCAGAGGAAGTCTCACTGAAGCTCCAACTCCCCTCATTCTCCCCCTGCATTGCTTGTTTGCTGTGTATTGATTTGTCGCATTCCTCTCAGTATCTCGTTAATCTTTCAGGGTGTGTCTGTCCTGTATGACCGCTTCTCCGTATCCTGAAGGCTTCTCACTGACACTAAGAGACACAGAGGGTGGACATTCCTGTAATATATCTCACAATCACACCATCAAGTCGTTCTTTTTTCTGCAGGCACTTTTCTAAGTTTCTATGGACCAGGCAGCAGTGTGCTCTCCTCTAAGGCAGGCCACAGATTATACAATTTTTTTTCCTTCAATCACAGGTTAGATGAAATTTACTTGATGCCCCAACAGAACAGTCCGTGTTATTGGTGGAATCTCTTCTGCTGCGCTAATGTATCATTGCAGTGTACAGAAATACCCAACAAGATGAGTGTACTGAAGTTGACTGATAGACTTTGTTATACTACATTGTAACTACAAGTATACGGGTGTGGCAATAATCAGAACACTGTTGAAGGAGTACACTGGTCTGGTGACACTGGGACTGGTGTGGTGGTGATTAGGAACACTGTTACTGACTTTCACTGGTCTGGTGACACTGGGACTAGTGTGGTGCTGATCGGGAACCCTGTTGATGGCTATACTGGTCTGGTGATACTGGTATTGGTGTGATGGTGATCATATCAGTGGCCTGGTACGGTTCAGGAAGGGGGGGGGGGCGCTCTCTCTCTTTTCCTGCAGCCTGCCAGGTTGTGTGCTCAGATAAGGGTCTGGTAAGGATTTTGAAGGGGACCCCCACGCCATTTTTTTTACATTTTGGCACGGGGTTCCCCTTAATAACCATACCAGACCTGAAGGTCCTGGCATGAAATTCGGGGGGGGGGGGGCCCACACATTTTTTTTTTTTGTTCAGGGTTTTCCCTTAATATTCATATCAGACCCATAGACTATATTTGCTTTATAGTTTGTCACACATTTCAAACTGTTTGTTTTTGTTTTATTGATTCACCACACTGTGTATTATGTAGTATTGTAGCACAAGCACGGTATAGTATTGCCACTATTTGAAGGGACTGGGTTCACTTTTACTATGTTTATGAGCACCCCTGGGTTAGTTTAGCTTTTTTGAGACTTCCTACTAGCGTAGTGTTGCACTTTTTAGATAAAACAGTAGCCAACATGGCTCGTGTGGATATGATCCCCTCCTGAGCCATGCCAGGCTGCGTGCCCTCAACATGCGACAGCGACAGAAGACTGGGCCAACGCTAGTTAAAGAGCTGGAAGAAGAAAGCGGAGGCCCGGCAAGAAGAACCGAAGAGCGGGACAAGATCCCCAAAGAGGGGGACAAGACCCCCGAAGTCGAAAGAAGACCCCATGGACTGCGGCGGTGGCAAAGGAGAAAGCCAGGGCTCCTCGCTAATAAAACAGCTAGTAAAAGAGCAGAAGATAGCGGAGGAGCCTGGCTAGAAGACCCCTGAAGATGGAAGAATAGAAGACCCCCGGAGCTGTCTAATAAAGTATTTTAAAAACCTGTGTTGTGTTTTTTTTCTGTATACTTTTTTTCCCCAGGTGAATGGGTTGGGGTACATCGTAGGGGGCCAGAATCTGAGGGCCCCCTTATTAAAGGGGGATCCCGGATTCTGATAAGCCCGCCGCCCGCAGACCCCGACAACCAACGGCCAGGGTTGTCGGGAAGATGCCCTTGTCCTCATCAACATGCACCCCCCCATGTTGAGGGCACGCGGCCTGGTATGGCTCAGGAGGGGGAGGGGCGCTTGCTCGTCCCCGCCCACTTTCCTGACCGGCCGGGCTGCGTGCTCGGATAAGGGTCTGCTATGGACTTTGTGGGCACCCCCACGCCGTTTTTTCCAGCGTAGGGCTTCCCCTTTAAATCCATTCCAGGTGACGGGGCTAGCGAGGTGTCAATCTCGGTGATATTCACTTCCTTCGCTAGTCCCATCTACCTAGAGCCACGTTCAAAATGAGCAGACTTTTCTCCGTGTATGGGCAAGTCCGTTCATTTCAAAAGTCCAGCGGATTAGCACACAGACGGGTGGATTGAGTCAAAACTTCTTTCTAAGTCCGCCAGACTTTTTGGAAGAAAAAGCCCACCGGAGCCCACACACTCTGGTCTGCCAGACCAAGTCCGCCGGGACATAGTCCGATCGTGTGTACGCAGCATAAGTGTATCTCACATATTAATGTGATTCCTCAGCTTGAGGCCACTGGTTTTAATCCACACACTTTACTTCCTCGTTTATCACTTTCACAGGTCAATGCTTCCAATATACTTCCTCATCCATTAAGAAACCTACCTGCATCCTCCTTAACAGGGGGTCTTCTTAACTGCAGGTCAGCAGTGGTCAATGCAGCTAATATTACAGCCCTTATTATGGATGAGGATCTGGATTTTCTTTGTCTCACTGAGACTTGGCTTCAAGATTTTAAAGCCCCTATCTTGGACGAGCTGGTCCCTCCCCAGTATAAAATATTTTAATGTAACCATCTAACTGGAAGGGGGGTGGGGTAGCTGTTAGAAAAGTTTTGAATGTTTATTGTGTGACTATTAGAAAAACAATAACCCTGAGACTGATTTTTAAAATGACTTCTGAGCACGTTGTTGTATTAACTTGCTGTATCGTTTTGTCTTAACTAACTCCATAGTAAGTTGTAGGATGATTATGCTTTACTATATATGGTAGCATAAGATTGTACAGGAAACCCTGATAGCCAAAATAAAGTACCATTGTGTACCAGGCACGCTATCTATGTTTCCTCAGCCAATAGAATCATAGAGGTGGTATCAAAGTAGGTATGAGGAGGGGGGGAGACATTTTCTTTCAAAAAGTTTTTATTATCAATACACAGACAGAATATACAGTACACTGTTAATGTAGTTTCGGTATAACAGAGTATATAAAACAATAAAACAGAGAACAAGCGACATCATACTTAATAATACGGTACAGACAAGCATATGCGTATGTCGCTTAGAGTTGTACAAAGAGTATCAACTGAAGCATATATCGAACAGAATTGAAACACTCCGATTAAGTCGGAGTCAGCTAACTTAGATACACTCTTCCTCTATATTGGTTGTAAATAGAGGAGTAATGGTACTGCATGTACAAAAAGATTTCCATATAAAGAGAAGGGTGGAGAAGGAGAGAACAGCTAGAAGAAGACAGAAATACAAGTCGGAAGATAGAATGAGGGGAAAGTGGAGAGAGAGTAGGAGAAAAGAAAAGAAGGAGAGTTGGTCAACCGGTCCGCACAGACCCAGGCTTTCATACGTCTGAGGCCATCCCAATTCTGCAATTAACCTAGGGCTCAAATAGATAGGGGTCGAGATCTGGGGGTAGAAAGTGTTGTATCCAGGGCTGCCATATTTTATAGAATTGTTGCATACGATCGAGGAGTTTCGCCTCTGATTTAGAGTGAATCATGGCCTTTGTAACCCTATTCTTCATTTCCGCCACCGGGAGCGTGGGGGTTTTCCACGCCTTGGCAATAGTTTGTTTAGCTGCTGTGGTAAGTTGCAGAAATAAAGCCAATTGACTACGAGTGTAGTTATGGGGAGTAGAGTTGAGAAGGGCTAGCGAAGGGTCTGGTAAAATAGAGTGCCCCGTAAGGGTCGATGCAATCTGGAAGGAAGTTATCCAAAAACGCTGTGCTACTGGACAAGACCACCATATGTGGAAATGTGTGCCCGCTGTGTTACAGCCCCTGAAGCATGTGGCGGGATATCCCGGAACAAATTTGGCAATCCTGGCTGGGACCAAGTACCAGCGCATAAGAACTTTATAATTAGCCTCAGAGGCTATAACATTCTGCGTTGCTTTATTTGTGTTAGTCCAGATTGTGTTCCATGTGTCTTCTTCGAGGTCTAGTTCGAGGTCCGCGGACCAGCCCCTAGTATAAGATGGGAGAGTTGTAGGGGGGGAGGAGAATCGAGTGTACAGTTGGGAAATAATACCTGGTGTATGTGGGTCTGTTTCGCATATTTGCTCATAAAAAGAGTTAGTATCATGGGGACTAATAGGTTTAGGGATTGAGTTGAGGAAATGGGCGATCTGTAGGTAACGAAAACATTCGCCATTAGGTAAGTGCGATTGGGCCTGGAGAGCAGGGAAGGACCTGACTTTGCCATTGCGCATAAGGGTGCCAACTCGGTCGAGCCCTGCCCCAGACCAAGCCGTAAATAGTCCAGGTTCAGAAAAGGCAGGGATAAATGATGGGTGGCCGATAATAGAGAGTAATGGTAGATGACGAGATTTAAGCCGGAAAGATTTGTGGGTCTCGTCCCAGACTCTGAGGGAGTGGGCTGTGATCGGATTACTAAGTCTGCTTCTCAGTGTAGAGGGGAGCCACAATAGATTAGATATATTTATCGGAGAGGCGTCTATAGCCTCGAGGCTGACCCATATCGGTATCTCCGTTTTAGCATGGTACAGGGTGAGTTGTGCAATTTGAGCTGCACAGTAATAGTGTCTAAAATTAGGTACTCCTAATCCACCTAATGATTTGTGGTGGTACATGGTGGCTTTAGTGACTCTAGGCCTAATTGTTCCCCAGATGTATTTGAAGACTTTACCTTGAACCAGTCGGTGAAAATATAGCGGGACACGAATCGGAAGGACTCGGTATAGATATAATAGTTTAGGCAGCAGTGTCATTTTGACTGCCACTATGCGACCTAACCACAATACGCACAGTGGCTGCCAGGATGATAGGAGACTAGTCAGCTTCCTAAGTAGCGGAAGATAGTTATATTGGAACAAATGCAACGGATCTTTCGTGAGATTGACACCAAGATATGGGATAGAGGATGAGGACCATTGAAAAGGGAAATTGCTACGAAGAAGATTAAGCTCATCACTCGGCAGAGATACGTCCAGAGCACTAGATTTAGCCTGATTGACCTCTAGGCCGGAAATAGCAGCGAACTGCTCCAGCAATTTACATAAATTAGGCAAGGTCGTATGAGGAGTTGTAACGAACAGCAAAGCATCATCGGCAAACAGACACAATTTATGTGTCGTGTTTGCTATCTCCAATCCCCGGATGTTCGGGTCTGCCCTAATTAAAGCGGCCAAGGGTTCGATAGCTAAGGCGAACAACAAGGGGGAGAGGGGACAGCCTTGTCTCGTTCCTCTCTGTATAGGAAAGCGTTCTGACTTAAAGCCAGCATAGCGTACATAAGCACAAGGCTGGGTGTATAGGGCACCTATCCATTTGAGGAAGTGAGGACCAAATCCCCAATATTGAAGTATATATTGCAGGTATGGCCAAGAGACCGTATCAAATGCCTTGCGTATATCCAGTGAGAGCAAATGCATGGGGATCTTACGAGCTTTAGCAATATGCTGCAGCAAGACGACCCTCCGGACATTATCACTGGCTTGTCTCTTGGGGATGAACCCAACCTGGTCCTTATGTATCAGCTTCCCTATTACTGGATTGAGTCGTAGCGCTAGGACCTTGGCCAGAATTTTGACGTCAACATTGAGTAATGATATCGGCCTAAAGTTGGACCATATTGTTGAGTCAGTGTTTGGTTTAGGAATCATTGAAATAATAGCTGTTAGCGCATCTCTGCCGAAGGAGTGTTGCTGGAGGAGAGAATTAAAAGATTTAGTTAAGAGGGGGGAGAGGGTGTGGGCAAATTTTTTGTAATATGATGCCGGTAAACCGTCGGGGCCGGGCCTTTTGTTAGGTTTAAGGGATTTGATAGCTGCAAGAATTTCTACATTAGATATAGGTTGGGGGAGACATTTTCTTTGTGTGATTTCTTAAGCCGCGTACACACGTAGTCGTCTGTCTGACGTACTTAGTCCGTCTGACTTTTCGAACGGGCTACTTGCCCACACACGGCACTTTTTCAGCGGACTAATACGGCGTACTAAGTCCGCCGTACTATCCGCCCTACTTTTGAAATGAACGGACTCGCCCACACACGCGGAGGAAAGTCCGCTCATTTCGAGCGCGTCTCCAGGTAGGCGGGGCCCGCAAAGGAGACGTCGCTGGCCCCGCCGCCTGGTATGGACTTAAAGGGGAACCCCAACGCCGAAAAAAAATCAGCGTGGGGGCCCCCCCAGGTCCGCATCAGACCCTTGTCCAAGCATGCTACCCGGCCGGCCAGGAAAGGAGGGGACAAGCGAGCGCCCCCCCTCCTGAGCCGTACCAGGCTGCGTGCCCTCAACATGGGGGGTGCCTTGGGGAAGGGAAGCACCCCAAAGCATCTTGTCCCCATGTTGATGAGGACAAGGGCCTCTTCCCGACAATCCTGGCCGTTGGTTATCGGGGTCTACGGGCGGGGGGCTTATCGGAATCCGGGAGCCCCCTTTAATAAGGGGGCCCCGGACACCGGTCCCCCACCCTATGTGAATGAGTATGGGGTACAATGTACCCCTACCCATTCACCTGTAAAATAAAAGTACAAAAAAAACACAACACACAAGATAAAATAGTTTATTGCACAGCTCCGGGGGTCTTCTGTCTTCGGGGGTCTTCTCGCCGGACTCCTCCGCTATCTTCTTGTAGCTCTTTTACTAGCAGGGGAGCCCGGCATTCTTCCTCGCCACCGGCCTCTTCTTCCGACTTCGGGGGTCTTGTCCCCCTCTTCGGTTCTTCTGCCGGGCCACCGCGCCTTCTTCTAGCTCTTTTACAGGCGGTGGCACGGTCTTCTGTCGCCGCCGCCGCTGCCTTCCGTTCTTCTGTTCTTCTCTTCTTCTTCTTCTTCTTCAGATGTTGCCTCGCCGAGTCCTCCGTTCACAATGACGGGGACCCGGCATGCGGCGACTTATATAGGGACAAGGGGCAGGGTCTTCGGTGGATGTCACATGGGTTGATTTCACATGGTGAGCCCGCCCCCTTACGATGTCACAGTCCCAGAGGATGCTGGGACTGTTGCCATGTGACATCAACCCATGTGACATCCACCGAAGACCCCGCCCCTTGTCCCTATATAAGTCGCCGCTTGCCCGGTCCCCGTCATTGTGAGTGGAGGACTCGGCGAGGCAACATCTGAAGAAGAAGAAGAAGAGAAGAACAGAAGAATGGAAGGCGGCGGCAGCGGCGGCGGCGGCGACAGAAGACCGGGCCACCGCCTGTAAAAGAGCTAGAAGAAGGAGCGGAGGACCCGCAGAAGAACTGAAGAGTGGGACAAGACCCCCGAAGTCGGAAGAAGAGGCCGGCGGAGAGGAAGAAAGCCGGGCTCCTCCGCTAGTAAAAGAGCTACAAGAAGATAGCGGAGGAGTCCGGCGAGAAGACCCCCGAAGACGGAAGACCCCCGGAGCTGTGCAATAAACTATTTTATCTTGTGTGTTGTGTTTTTTTTGTACTTTTATTTTACAGGTGAATGGGTAGGGGTACATTGTACCCCATACTCATTCACATAGGGTGGGGGGCCGTTATCTGGGGGCCCCCTTATTAAAGGGGGCTCCCGGATTCCTATAAGCCCCCAGACCCCCGACAACCAACGGCCAGGGTTGTCGGGAAGAGGCCCTTGTCCTCATCAACATGGGAACAAGGTGCTTTGGGGTGCTTCCCCAAGGCATCCCCCATGTTGAGGGCACGCGGCCTGGTACGGCTCAAGAGGGGGGGGGGGCGCTCGCTCGTCCCCCCTTTCCTGGCCGGCCGGGTAGCGTGCTCGGACAAGGGTCTGATGCGGACCTGGGGGGCCCCCACGCCGATTTTTTTCCGGCGTTGGGGTTCCCCTTTAAGTCCATACCAGGCGTCGGGGCCAGCGACGTCTCCTTTGCGGGCCCCCGCCTACCTGGAGACGCGCTCGAAATGAGCGGACTTTTCTCCGGGCGGGAAAAGTCCGCTCTTTTCAAAAGTACGGCAGACTGGCATACACACGGCCGGATTGTCCGCCGAAATACAAGTCCGGCGGGAAGATTGGAGTGCAAAACTACCTTCTAAGTCCGCCGTACTTTCAGGTCAAAAAAGTATGCTGGAGGCTACACACGGGGGGATTGTCTGGCGGACTTCAGTTTGCCGGACTTTTCCACCCGCTTGTTTGATCGTGTGTATGCGGCATTACTGCAACTGCTGTTTGTAAGGATCTCCCTTTTGTGAGCCACATCAGAAATAAATTGTCTGCTTCTCAATACATCTGGAGTCTGACTGATCACAAGAGAAGATTCCTAACAGTAGCTGTGATTTAAAAAAAAAACATTTTTTAGTATCAGTTTCAGAGAATTTTAACACTATTCATAAATATTTTGAGAATTTAGTTTTTTCTTTTCAAGTAGCCAGCAAGCTCACATACGGGTTTGCCTTGATTTATCCCCCTCCCTGTGTTAAAACTTGAATTCGTTTTTGAATTTCTCAGTTTGGCTTCACAGGTGTCCATTGTGTTTAAGGGCTCCTGCATTTTGGGTGATTTTAAGCTTTGGGCAGAGGATCTAAGTGATTCCCCTAACCAATCCCTTATCTAAGAACTGTTGCTTTTGGGCTATAGGCAACATGTGACAGCGGCTACCCATACTGCTGGTCATGTGTTGGACTTTATCCTGCTCAGCAGATTGTCAGCTGCCTAGGGAGTTGACCTGGTCAGACCACAGGTTTGTTAGCACCCTGTAGGATGAGTTCTAACCCCCGTCCCCTGGGCAAGAACCCGCAGTGGTTTACCAAGGAGCTTAGGCTCTTCAAAAAGAGGGTTTGGTCCAGGGAGAGACGCTGATGGAAGTTCCTCCTGGAGGCTGACAAAGAGCTGCATCTGGTGGCCTTCTATCTCTATAAGAGGGCCATTAGAGAGACTAAAAAGACCTACTTCCGGGAGAGAATTAGGAAGGCAGCCGACAGCATGGCCGAACTTTTCACAATCTCTTCAGAGTTTACTTATCCCGAAGCTACCAGCTCTGCTCCTAAGGAGTCACAGAACTGGTGCCAGGAGCTCACTTACTTCTTTGTCTCTAAGGTTCTGACCATTAGAGACAACATTTCCAGGACAGAGACTGTGCAAGAGGACACCGGCCACGCAGACATGGCCCCTGGATTGACCGGCTTCCAACCGGTGATGGCTACACAGGTGGTTGAGGTAATTGCCTCGTTGAAACCATCCTTCTCTCCTTTAGATGTATGTCCTGCCGGGCTGCTTAAAAAATCTGCTTTCCTCTTAGTCCCCTTCATTGGAGGGATAATCAACTGCTGCTTCAGGACAGGTATTGTCCCGGGCGTTCTGAAGTGGGCCCTGGTCTTGGCACTGCTGAAGAAACTGACCTTGGACCCAGACATACTGGGCAACTACAGGCCAATTTCCATCTTGCCTTTTGTAGCAAAGGTAAAGGAGCGCATGGTGGTTATCCAACTACAGGCTTACCTTGAGTCTTTTCATCTTATGGATGAATTCCAGTCCAGATTTCATCCAGGGCACGGAACAGAGACAAGCCTCATCTGTGTTTATAATGATGTCCTTCACAGCTTGGACAGGGGTGACTCAGTAGTTCTGGTTCTCTTGGACCTGTCGGCCGCGTTTGATACCATAAAGCATGGAATCCTACTGGAGCGGATGACATCTGTTTTGGGTATGAGAGGGTCGACTTTGGCATGGGTGAAAAGAAAAATATAAGGTCTGGGATGACCTCCCACTCACCTCCATCGATAAAATACACAGGAAAAAACAGAATAGCCCCGGGACTTTTTGCCCCCATTTTTTCATTTTTTAATATACACCCACTCTTTTTCCATTACTTTTCAGATATTTAAACTATGCATCTGCCCCTGAAGAGCGAACACAGATTTGCAAAACGCGTAGGGAAACATCAATGCTCTTTATATGCTTATATTGCTGGGTATTTTTGTTGGGTGTATCATTGTTTATGTATTGTTTTTATTCATGTATGTCCAATTTTTCCACTCTGTATGATGTATACATATCCACTGGTTTAGCAATTTACAACAAACCTTGTTATTGTTTAATGGGTAAATATTAACTGTAATGAATTGACATTTGTTTTTACCTTTGCTGTTGACTTGGTCACTATGCGGGGTAACGCACAATTATTGCTGTTCCCACTTGGTTATACAGCATCTTGTTATTAATAAATAGATTTTATTACAATTTTCTGTGAACGTGTGTCAAATCTCTCCCACCTCGTTCAAAGTCCAGAGGCTATTCTGTTTTTTCCGGCTTTGGCATGGGTGGCCTCTTTTTTAGAGGGCAGAGTTCAGGGAGTCAAGACTGGCCCCTTCTACTCTTAAGTATACCACCCTGGATTGCAGAGTGCCACAGGGCTCTACCTTGTCACCCCTGCTGTTTATAATCTATATGAGGCCCCTTGCCGACCTGCTAAAGTCCCACTCCGTCCAGTACCATGTTTACGTGGACGACACCCAGGTTTACCTTAAGATTCCTAGGAACCAGACAGCTGATGCCACTCTTGCCATCAATACATGGATGTCTGCCAACTTCCTGAAACTTAATGGGGGCAAAACTGAGGTGATCATCTTTAGTGATTTGGCCACCCCCCCCCCAGATATTCCACCTTGGCCTCCCTCATTTGGTCCTGCTCCGAAGGCGGCCCCCTAGGTCCGTGATCTGGGATTCGTCCTAGATTCAGGTTTAGCTCTGGCTCCTCAGGTAAAAAAGGTCATCAGTGCATGTCACTGGCAGCTAAAACTCCTGAGGGGGCTGTTTAAATATCTGTATATTTCAGACAGAAAAACTGTCATCTGTGCCACGATAGGTAGCTGCCTAGACTACTGCAACTCTCTTTATTTGAGATTGCCAAAGATGCTAGTGCAGAAGCTTCAACTTACTCAAAATGCTGTGGCTAGGCTGCTCATAAATGTCCCATTGAGGGATTATATCACTCCTGTCCTCTGTGCCTTGCATTGGCTGCCGGTCTACTATTGAACCTTATTTAAGGTAGAATGTATTATGTTTAAGATTATGAGAGGCCTAGCCCCAAGCTATCTCTGCTCTTGTTTTCATAAACAAGCTCTTGTCAGATCACGCAGATCTACTGGCAGAGACCTCCTCTACATCTCGGTGCCCAAGAAGACCCGGTGTGGTGGTCAGGCCTTCTCCCACCCAGGTGCCGTACTATGGAATAGCCTCCCTGTCGAGCTCCAGGAGGCCCCCGCTATTCTGGACTTCCGCAGGTTACTGAAGATTTGGCTTTTCACGCAGGCGTTTCCTGTGTAGTCTCTTTTTTCTGCCACTCTGTGCTGCTTCTGGTCCCTGGGCCCTCTCTTTCCAGGATCTTTGCTATGCGCGTCGGAACCCTTCGGGGTAAGACCAGGGGTCAAGTCCTGGGGAAAAAAGTGTAGGAACTCCCACCCAAGATCCACTCCCCCACCAAAAAAAAAAAAAAAAAAGGTAAGCTCATATGCATATATATTTCACAGAAAATACAGTACAACATTTATTGTAAAGTGCCAGTTTAAAAAAAAAAAAAAAAAGTTAACTTGTCAAACAAAATAATCAACACAATGGGTGATGATCTTTCCCTCGCAGGGAATTTCTAACACAAATACACCCTGTTCCAAATTCTGTTACACAGCACATTAGAAAATATCCCACAAACTGGAATAATGTTGCTCTTGCTGTTTAAGATTATCAACTTTCTGAGATTTATTATCATCTGCGCTGCGATGTGTGGTCAGCCATTTTGTGACATATGGCAAAGGATACCATAAATGCAGAGTAAGTATTGGCAGGGTAAGTATTGCAGAGTAAGTATTGCAGAGTAAGTATTGGCAGGGTATTGCAGAGTAAGTATTGCAGAGTATTGGCAGGGTAAGTATTGTCAGGGTAAGTATTGCAGAGTAAATATTGGCAGGGTAAGTATGGCAGAGTAAATATGGCAGAGTAAGTATTGGCAGAGTAAGTATTGCAGAGTATTGGCAGAGTAAGTATTACAGAGTATTGGCAGGGTAAGTATGGCAGAGTATTGGCAGAGTAAGTATTGCAGAGTATTGGCAGGGTATGTATTGCAGAGTATTGTTAGGGTATTGCAGAGTATTGGCAGGGTATTTCAGAGTATTGGCAGGGTATGTATTGCAGAGTATTGGCAGGGTATGTATTGCAGAGTATTAGCAGGGTATTGCAGAGTATTGATAGGGTATTGCAGAGAATTGGCAGGGTATTGCAGGGTATTGGCTGGGTATTGCAGAGTACTGGCACTGGCAGGGTATTGCAGAGTATTGTCAGGGTATGTATTGCAGAGTATTGGCAGGGTGAGTACTGCAGAGTATTGGCAGGGTGAGTACTGCAGAGTATTTGCAGGGTAAGTATTGCAGAGTAAGTATTGGCAGAGTAAGTATTGCAGAGTATTGGCAGAGTAAGTATTGCAGAGTATTGGCAGGGTATGTATTGCAGAGTATTGGCAGGGTGAGTACTGCAGAGTATTGGCAGGGTGAGTACTGCAGAGTATTTGCAGGGTAAGTATTGCAGAGTAAGTATTGGCAGAGTAAGTATTGGCAGGGTATTGCAGAGTAAGTATTGCAGAGTATTGGCAGGGTAAGTATTGCAGAGTATTGGCAGAGTAAGTATTGCAGAGTATTGGCAGGGTAAGTATTGCAGAGTATTGGCAGAGTAAGTATGGAAGAGTATTGGCAGAGTAAGTATTGCAGAGTATTGGCAGGGTATGTATTGCAGAGTATTGGCAGGGTGAGTACTGCAGAGTATTGGCAGGGTATGTATTGCAGAGTATTGTCAGGGTATTGCAGAGTATTGGCAGGGTATGTATTGAAGAGTATTGGTAGAGTAAGTATGGCAGAGTATTGGCAGAGTAAGTATTGCAGAGTATTGGCAAGGGTATGTATTGCAGAGTATTGGCAGGGTATTTATTGCAGAGTATTGGCAGGGTATTGCAGAGTATTGGCAGGGTATGTATTGCAGAGTATTGGCAGGGTATTGCAGAGTATGGACAGGGTATTGACTGTGGGTAAGACCACAGTATATTAAGATTCCTTTCAACTCAACGCAACTCAAAGGGCCTGGTAATGGGCTATGTTGGAACCCCATCCCGTTTTTCCAATGACTTTTATGTATATTGCAGAGACCTGACAATTCATTAATAGCTGCTAGTACTTAAATGACTTTGTTTTCCTTTAGAAATGTCATTTTGCCCTCAGACTGTTGTAAACACGGCAAACATGTGCCCCTTTACAGGCATACTATAGACACCCCCCAGGTACGAAATTGAAAGAAATATAAGTAAGTATGGCAGAGTAAGTATTGGCAGAGTAAGTATTGCAGAGTATTGGCAGAGTAAGTATTGCAGAGTACTGGCAGGGTATGTATTGCAGAGTATTGGCAGGGTGAGTACTGCAGAGTATTGGCAGGGTGAGTACTGCAGAGTATTGGCAGGGTAAGTATTGCAAAGTAAGTATTGGCAGAGTAAGTATTGGCAGGGTATTGCAGAGTAAGTATTGCAGAGTATTGGCAGGGTAAGTATTGCAGAGTATTGGCAGAGTAAGCATTGCAGAGTATTGGCAGGGTAAGTATGGCAGAGTATTGGCAGAGTAAGTATTGCAGAGTATTGGTAGGGTATGTATTGCAGAGTATTGGTAGGATGAGTACTGCAGAGTATTGGCAGGGTATGTATTGCAGAGTATTGGCAGGGTATTGCAGAGTATTGGCAGGGTATGTATTGCAGAGTATTGGCAGGGTGAGTAGTGCAGAGTATTGGCAGGGTATTGCAGAGTATTGGCAGGGTATTGCAGAGTATTGGCAGGGTATGTATTGCAGAGTATTGGTAGGGTATGTATTGCAGAGTATTGGCAGGGAATTGCAGAGTATTGGCAGGGTACGTATTGCAGAGTATTGGCAGGGTGAGTACTGCAGAGTATTGGCAGGGTGAGTACTGCAGAGTATTGGCAGGGTAAGTATTGCAGAGTAAGTATTGGCAGAGTAAGCATTGCAGAGTATTGGCAGGGTAAGTATGGCAGAGTATTGGCAGAGTAAGTATTGCAGAGTATTGGCAGGGTATGTATTGCAGAGTATTGGTAGGATGCGTACTGCAGAGTATTGGCAGGGTATGTATTGCAGAGTATTGGCAGGGTATTGCAGAGTATTGGCAGGGTATTGCAGAGTATTGGCAGGGTATGTATTGCAGAGTATTGGCAGAGAATGTATGGCAGAATATTGGCAGAGTAAGTATTACAGAGTATTGGCAGGGTATTGCAGAGTATTAGCAGGGTATTGCAGAGTATTGGCAGGGTATGTATTGCAGAGTATTGGCAGGGTATGTATTGCAGAGTATTGGCAGGGTATTGCAGAGTATTGACATGGTATTGCAGAGAATTGGCAGGGTATTGCAGGGTATTGCAGAGTATTGGCACTGGCAGGGTATTGCAGAGTATTGTCAGGGTATTGCAGAGTATTGTCAGAGTATGTATTGCAGAGTATTGGCAGGGTATTGCAGAGAATTGCCAGGGTATTGCAGGGTATTGGCTGGGTATTGCAGAGTATTGGCACTGGCAGGGTATTGCAGAGTATTGTTAGGGTATTGCAGAGTATTGGCAGGGTATTTCAGAGTATTGTCAGGGTATGTATTGCAGAGTATTGTCAGGGTATGTATTGCAGAGTATTGGTAGGGTATTGCAGAATATTGGCAGGGTATGTATTGCAGAGTATTGTCAGGGTATGTATTGCAGAGTAATGGCAGGGTATGTATTGCAGAGTATTGGCAGGGTATTGCAGAGTATTGGCAGGGTATGTATTGCAGAGTATTGGTAGGGTATTGCAGAGTATTGGCAGGGTATGTATTGCAGAGTATTGGCAGGGTATTGCAGATTATTGGCAGGGTATTGCAGAGTATTGGCACTAGTAGGGTATTGCAGAGTATTGGCAGGGTATTGCAGAGTATTGGCAGGGTATTGCAGAGTATTTGTAGGGTATTGCAGAGTATTGGCAGGGTATGTATTGCAGAGTATTGGCAGGGTGAGTACTGCAGAGTATTGGCAGGGTATTGCAGAGTATTAGCAGGGTATTGCAGAGTATTGGTAGGGTATGTATTGCAGAGTATTGGCAGGGTATTGCAGAGTATTGGCAGGGTACGTATTGCAGAGTATTGGCAGGGTGAGTACTGCAGAGTATTGGCAGGGTGAGTACTGCAGAGTATTGGCAGGGTAAGTATTGCAGAGTAAGTATTGGCAGAGTAAGTATTGGCAGGGTATTGCAGAGTAAGTATTGCAGAGTATTGGCAGGGTAAGTATTGCAGAGTATTGGCAGAGTAAGCATTGCAGAGTATTGGCAGGGTAAGTATGGCAGAGTATCGGCAGAGTAAGTATTGCAGAGTATTGGCAGGGTATGTATTGCAGAGTATTGGTAGGATGAGTACTGCAGAGTATTGGCAGGGTATGTATTGCAGAGTATTGGCAGAGAATGTATGGCAGAATATTGGCAGAGTAAGTATTACAGAGTATTGGCAGGGTATTGCAGAGTATTAGCAGGGTATTGCAGAGTATGTATTGCAGAGTATTGGCAGGGTATGTATTGCAGAGTATTGGCAGGGTATTGCAGAGTATTGACATGGTATTGCAGAGAATTGGCAGGGTATTGCAGGGTATTGGCTGGGTATTGCAGAGTATTGGCACTGGCAGGGTATTGCAGAGTATTGTCAGGGTATTGCAGAGTATTGTCAGAGTATGTATTGCAGAGTATTGGCAGGGTATTGCAGAGATTTGCCAGGGTATTGCAGGGTATTGGCTGGGTATTGCAGAGTATTGGCACTGGCAGGGTATTGCAGAGTATTGTTAGGGTATTGCAGAGTATTGGCAGGGTATTTCAGAGTATTGGCAGGGTATGTATTGCAGAGTATTGTCCGGGTATGTATTGCAGAGTATTGGTAGGGTATTGCAGAGTATTGGCAGGGTATGTATTGCAGAGTATTGGCAGGGTATTGCAGAGTATTGGCAGGGTATGTATTGCAGAGTATTGGTAGGGTATTGCAGAGTATTGGCAGGGTATGTATTGCAGAGTATTGGCAGGGTATTGCAGATTATTGGCAGGGTATTGCAGAGTATTGGCACTAGTAGGGTATTGCAGAGTATTGGCAGGGTATTGCAGAATATTGGCAGGGTATTGCAGAGTATTTGTAGGGTATTGCAGAGTATTGGCAGGGTATGTATTGCAGAGTATTGGCAGGGTGAGTACTGCAGAGTATTGGCAGGGTATTGCAGAGTATTAGCAGGGTATTGCAGAGTATTGGTAGGGTATGTATTGCAGAGTATTGGCAGGGTATTGCAGAGTATTGGCAGGGTACGTATTGCAGAGTATTGGCAGGGTGAGTACTGCAGAGTATTGGCAGGGTGAGTACTGCAGAGTATTGGCAGGGTAAGTATTGCAGAGTAAGTATTGGCAGAGTAAGTATTGGCAGGGTATTGCAGAGTAAGTATTGCAGAGTATTGGCAGGGTAAGTATTGCAGAGTATTGGCAGAGTAAGCATTGCAGAGTATTGGCAGGGTAAGTATGGCAGAGTATCGGCAGAGTAAGTATTGCAGAGTATTGGCAGGGTATGTATTGCAGAGTATTGGTAGGATGAGTACTGCAGAGTATTGGCAGGGTATGTATTGCAGAGTATTGGCAGAGAATGTATGGCAGAATATTGGCAGAGTAAGTATTACAGAGTATTGGCAGGGTATTGCAGAGTATTAGCAGGGTATTGCAGAGTATTGGCAGGGTATGTATTGCAGAGTATTGGCAGGGTATGTATTGCAGAGTATTGGCAAGGTATTGCAGAGTATTGACATGGTATTGCAGAGAATTGGCAGGGTATTGCAGGGTATTGGCTGGGTATTGCAGAGTATTGGCACTGGCAGGGTATTGCAGAGTATTGTCAGGGTATTGCAGAGTATTGTCAGAGTATGTATTGCAGAGTATTGGCAGGGTATTGCAGAGAATTGCCAGGGTATTGCAGGGTATTGGCTGGGTATTGCAGAGTATTGGCACTGGCAGGGTATTGCAGAGTATTGTTAGGGTATTGCAGAGTATTGGCAGGGTATTTCAGAGTATTGGCAGGGTATGTATTGCAGAGTATTGTCCGGGTATGTATTGCAGAGTATTGGTAGGGTATTGCAGAGTATTGGCAGGGTATGTATTGCAGAGTATTGTCAGGGTATGTATTGCAGAGTAATGGCAGGGTATGTATTGCAGAGTATTGGCAGGGTATTGCAGAGTATTGGCAGGGTATGTATTGTAGAGTATTGGTAGGGTATTGCAGAGTATTGGCAGGGTATGTATTGCAGAGTATTGGCAGGGTATTGCAGATTATTGGCAGGGTATTGCAGAGTATTGGCACTAGTAGGGTATTGCAGAGTATTGGCAGGGTATTGCAGAGTATTGGCAGGGTATTGCAGAGTATTGGCAGGGTATGTATTGCAGAGTATTGGCAGGGTGAGTACTGCAGAGTATTGGCAGGGTGTTGCAGAGTATTAGCAGGGTATTGCAGAGTATTGGCAGGGTATGTATTGCAGAGTATTGGCAGGGTATGTATTGCAGAGTATTGGCAGGGTATTGCAGAGTATTGGCAGGGTATTGCAGAGTATTGACAGGGTATTGCAGAGAATTGGCAGGGTATTGCAGGGTATTGGCTGGGTATTGCAGAGTATTGGCACTGGCAGGGTATTGGCAGGGTATTGCAGGGTATTGGCAGGGTGTTGCAGAGTATTAGCAGGGTATTGCCGAGTATTGGCAGGGTATGTATTGCAGAGTATTGGCAGGGTATGTATTGCAGAGTATTGGCAGGGTATTGCAGAGTATTGGCAGGGTATTGCAGAGTATTGACAGGGTATTGCAGAGAATTGGCAGGGTATTGCAGAGTATTGGCAGGGTATTGCAGATTATTGGCAGGGTATTGCAGAGTATTGGTAGGGTATTGCAGAATATTGGCAGGGTATTGCAGAGTATTTGTAGGGTATTGCAGAGTATTGGCAGGGTATGTATTGCAGAGTATTGGCAGGGTATTGCAGAGTATTGTCAGGGTATTGCAGAATGCAACTTAATAACACACTTACGTGACTAACCTGGAATTCTCTTCCCTTCTCAGGAGAGAAGTAAACTGGCAGCAGTGCAGCGGCTGTGGCCCCAGGAGGGGAGGGGGGGGACAGTCCAGATCCAAGCGGCGTGTGTTTGTCACTGGCTGCTCTGCAGGCCGTATGTGTGCAACGCTGCTCACTGACTCCTGCCAGTGCATGCCCACGTGTACGGCCAATGTCATCTGACCGGTTGCTAGACGCGGAGCGGCCCTAGCCTAGCAACCGGTCACTCGGGTGGCCGCGGAGCGCAGAGTACGCTGAATCGGCTCAGGCGACTAATGGGAACGGCGTTCCTGTTGTGGAAATAGTACAAGAACTCCGTTCCCATGCGTTCCCGCAGGACTCGAGCCCTGGGTAAGACCACAGTATATTAAGATTCCTTTCAACTCAACTCAACTCAAAGGGCCTGGTAATGGACTGTGTTGGAACCCCATGCCGTTTTTCCAATGACTTTTATGTATATTGCAGAGACCTGACAATTCATTAATAGCTGCTAGTACTTTTAAATGACTTTGTTTTCCTTTAGAAATGTCATTTTGCACTCAGACTGTTGTAAACACGGCAAACATTCGCCCCTTTACAGGCATACTATAGACACCCCCCAGGTACGAAATTGAAAGAAATATATCACTTTTATTGTTTCACTTTAAGCATTATTAAAATCTTCACTTCAGCATTATTAAAATCACTGCTCCCGAAAAAAACGGCTGTTTTTTGCATTGATCCATGTCCCCTGGGGCAGGACCCGGGTCCTCAAACACTTTAAATTGCATATAAGCCTCTAAAATTAGCACTTTTGATTATTCATGTTCGTGTCCCATAGATTTTAACGGTGTTTGTGTGTTCGAAAAAATGTTTTGCCTGTTCGCATGTTCTGCTGCGAACCAAATAGGGGGGTGTTCGGCTCATCCCTATTGACGTCTATATTGGTTTGATGACACTGGGACTGGTGTTATGGTGATCAGGGACACTGGCTGGCTGTACTGACATACAATGATATCAAAGCAACCAGTCTGATATCTCTAGCCACAGCAGTACAATGTCACCATAGTGACACCAAACTGGTAATCTGGTGATGATTTTTTGTACACAACGATGGTTTCCTATAGTGCCGAGTGCCAATCGTTGTGAGAGGAAACAGAGCAAAGGCTCAGTCCTGCCCCCGCTCCCTCCTTATTGGCTGTGATTGACAGCAGTGTCAGCCAATGGCAAAGGGAGAGACCTGGGAGAAAAGAGGCTCCTGTGCACATTGAATGCATGAAGGTAAAAAATCTTCACCCTTTACAGACACTTTAATCCTTAGGATAGAATAAGACTTGGAGCTCCACATCTAAGAGATGACAATAGAGAGGAACACGGCTCTCAGGGAAATATTTTGGATGCTCCCACATTTATATCTATTGTACATCAGCAACATATAATTGGTTCCCACCCAGCCTATGGTACAATGACGGGCGGGAGGGACGGCTCTTGTTCTTGGAAGATGTCATATGACGTCCTCCCATTCATGACGTGCAGCACAGCAATCGGTGGTGAGCTGTGTCCCTTGGAGACAAGGCATCACAGATCACGGTAAAGAGCCAATGACGAAGGTTCTTTACTATGTGATCAGCTGTGTCCAAACACATCTGATCACATGTAAACATATGTCGGGTATCAGCATTTCCTTTCCTCAGCGCTGTCACTGTCTGAGAAAAGGGAAGCCTAGAAGTGACTTTTCTGTGTAAATCAGTGCAGCATATCAGTGCCCATCAATGTCAGCTAATCAGTGCAGCCTCATCAGTGTAGCTTACTTGGGTCGTCTCATCAGTGCAATTTCATCAATGCAACCTCATCAGTGCCCATCAGTGCAGTTTCATCAGTGAAGTCTTATCAGTGTCCATCAGTGCAGCCTCATCAGCGCTTATCTGTGCAGCCTCATCAGTGCCTATTAGTGCAGCGTCATCAGTGCAACCTATCAGTGCCCATTAGTCCAGCGTCATCAGTGCCCATCAGTGCAATCCCATTAGTGCAGCCTCATCAGTAAAGCCCATCAGTACCAATCAGTGTAAATAAGTGCCCACCAGTGCAGCCTATCAATGAAGCCTCATCAGTGCCCATCATTGCCCACCAGTGCAGTCCATCAGTGCCCTTCAGTTCCACCTCACTAGTGTCAACCAGTGCAGCCCATCAGTATCCATCAGTGCAGCCCATCAGTGTCCATCAGTGCCACCTCATCAGTGCTCATCATCGCCACCTCATCAGTGCCCACCAGTGCAGCCTATCAGTGTCCATAACTGCAGCCTCCTCAGTGCCCACCAGTGCAGCCCATCAGTGACCATATGCCACCTCATTGTTCACCAGTGCAGCCTATCAGTGCCAATCAGTGCCCACAAGTGCAGCCCATCAGTGTCCATCTGTGCCAACTCATCAGTGCCCATCAGTGCAGCCTATCAGTGGAACTCAGTGCAGCCTATCAGTGTCCATCAGTGCCACCTCATCCATGTCTATCAATGCAACCCATAAGTGTCCGATCAGTTTCTATCCATGCAGCCTATCAGTGCCGACCATCAGTGTCCATCATTGCAGCCTATTAGTGTCCATCCGTGCAGCTCATCAATGTCTATTAGTGCAACCTTTCTGTGACCATCTGTGTCACCTCATTAGTGCCCATCAGTGCAGCCAATCAGTGTCCATCAATGCAGTTTATCAGTGCAGCCTCATCAGACAATCCACAGACAGCCAGGACCTACCTGCCAGCCAGCTCACTCCACATCCCATCCCCGCTCTGGGGATATCAGCGCTGCGGCTCCTACTCCAAACTCGACCCATTTCTTAGTTGCACCTGCAGTCTCAGCCTTCTCCCGACCACACAGACTGCATCGGGGTGGGGTCTGAGAGTCAGTAGTGCTCCCGTCCCACCCCTCCCCTGCTCTCTGTGGACTACTACTGCCTCAAAGACAGTGGCATTGCGGGGTGTGGAGCAGACCCCAATATTCAGGCAGTGTGGGCTCCAGGGGCAGCTGTTTTGGGCCCGAAAACAGTGACTGGGCCCGGGGATGCCTCCCCATTTGCCTCACGATAAAGACAGCTATGTTGGTTTTAGTGATCACATGGTACAGGCTCATTGTTTCTGAAGGACACAGCATCAGGGGAGGGCTGGCAGTCTTAGGCCAGGGGGGCAAGTCCAGTCAAGTGGCCCATTGAACCACCGAATCAGCTCACTGAGGGCTCCATTCAAAGCAGAAGAACCAAAATGCAATGCGGGCCCATTAGGGGCACCAGGGCGCCGCCCCCTCTCTCCTCTCCACCCCCTATATGCATCTTGCTGCAATTCACCTGCTGCCTGACCCACCACTAAGATAGGGTAAGTGGCAGGCATGCAGCGGGCGGGTGTCCTCCCAGATCAGTCCGCTCCACTGACCGGGGGGGTCTAGGGGGTGGCTGTGTGCATATGTGCTGCTGGCCGTGCGTGCAGGAGGGGGGGGATTGGTTGGGCTAGTCCGCTGGTGGGGGGGTGTTAGATAAGTCCGCTGGTGGGGGAGGAGGGTGTTATCTAAGTCTGCTGGTGGGGGAGGAGGGTGTTATCTAAGTCCGCTGGTGGGGGAGGAGGGTGTTATCTAAGTCCGCTGGTGGGGGAGGAGGGTGTTATCTAAGTCCGCTGGTGGGGGAGGAGGGTGTTATCTAAGTCCGCTGGTGGGGGAGGAGGGTGTTATCTAAGTCCGCTGGTGGGGGAGGAGGGTGTTATCTAAGTCCGCTGGTGGGGGAGGAGGGTGTTATCTAAGTCCGCTGGTGGGGGAGGAGGGTGTTATCTAAGTCCGCTGGTGGGGGAGGAGGGTGTTATCTAAGTCCGCTGGTGGGGGAGGAGGGTGTTAGATAAGTCCGCTGGTGGGGGAGGAGGGTGTTAGATAAGTCCGCTGGTGGGGGAGGACGGTGTTAGATAAGTCCGCTGGTGGGGGAGGAGGGTGTTATCTAAGTCTGCTGGTGGGGGGGAGGGTGTTATCTAAGTCTGCTGGTGGGGGGGGGTGTTATCTAAGTCTGCTGGTGGGGGGGAGGGTGTTATCTAAGTCTGCTGGTGGGGGGGAGGGTGTTAGATAAGTCCGCTGTGGGGGGGAGGGTGTTAAGTCCGCTGGTGGGGGGGAGGGTGTTAAGTCTGCTGGTGGGGGGGAGGGTGTTAAGTCTGCTGGTGGGGGGAGGGTGTTAAGTCCGCTGGTGGGGGGAGGGTGTTAAGTCCGCTGGTGGGGGGAGGGTGTTAAGTCCGCTGGTGGGGGGAGGGTGTTAAGTCCGCTGGTGGGGGGAAGGGTGTTAAGTCCGCTGGTGGGGGGGAGGGTGTTAAGTCCGCTGGTGGGGGGGAGGGTGTTAAGTCCGCTGGTGGGGGGGAGGGTGTTAAGTCCGCTGGTGGGGGGAGGGTGTTAAGTCTGCTGGTGGGGGGGAGGGGGAGGGTGTTAAGTCTGCTGGTGGGGAGTGTTAGAAAAAAAACACGCTGCCACTGCCAAAATTTTTAATTGTCATGACTAACTTCTCCCATTACAGATAGCTTACTTCAGGCTGGGGAGCGTTGATTGAGAGCACTGCAAGACACTGCGCCAGGTCCTTGCCACTTGTCGGGGGTGGGGGTGATGAAGCAGGTCTCGTCTTCTCAGCAGACTGCAGCTAGCCATGCCTCCCAGCAGGTCACGTGCGACGTGACGGTCTTGACCCCGGGCGTCCCCTCCCCTGACGTGCCACACACACCTGGCCGGCCTCTGGGACTCCTGGGAGGTGGGAGTTGTAGTCTGCTGTGCTCACACCTCCAGGAGCTTTAGCGTAGCTGGACTACAACTCCCACAATGCAGCGCAGGCTGAGCAGCACCATCGAGCCAGCCAATCGGCGGCGGCTGCGGGGGAGGCTGTTAAGATAATTGTGTGACCCAGGCCTAGGGTGACCACATTTCCAAACTGGCATTCAGGGACAATTTTGCCAAGGACCGGGGGGGGGGGGGGGGGGCGCAAATGTAGTCTCAAGATTGACGGCGGATTCAGAAGTGGGGGGGATTTGTTGGGTAAATGGCTGGTGCTAGTACTGAAATCATTCTGACACCATGCTTAGTATGGTGTCAGGATGATCAAATCACATTATTTCTATTACTACATTGTAATATAAAATGAAATGGTTCAACTCACCATAACGCAGAGGGAACCCTGAGCTTGTCATTTGCCACCAGATGCTGCTTGCCACTTGCCACTGTCTCCTGCCACCAGATGTCACTTGCCACTGTCTCCTGCTACCAGATGATGCGTGTCACTTGTCACCTGCTGCCAGAGAGAGGGCAGGGAGACAGAGGGGGAACAGGGAGACAGAGGGGGGACAGGGAGAGGGGACAGGGGAGAGGGGAGAGGGGACAGGGAGACTGGGAGAGGGAGACAGAGGGGGGAGTGGGAGAGGGGAGAGGGGACAGGGAGAGGGAGGGGGGAGAGTGAGACAGAGGGGGGACAGGGAGACAGAGGGGGGGCAGGGAGAGGGGACAGGGAGAGAGAGGGGGGACAGGGAGAGGGGACAGGGAGAGGGAGGGGGCAGGGAGAGGGGGGGCAGGGAGAGAGAGAGGAGGCAGGGATAGAGAGAGGGAGGGGAGAGAGAGAGAGCTCAGGGAGACAGAGGGGGGACAGTGAGACGGAGGGGGGAACAGGGAGAGGGGAACAGGGAGAGGGAGAGGGGAACAGGGAGAGGGAGAGGGGAACAGGGAGGGGAGGGAGAGGGGGGACAGAGAGAGAGGGGGAGACAGAATGGGGACAGAGAGAGAGGGGGAGACAGAGTGGGGACAGGGAGATAAAGGGGGGGGACAGGGAGACAGAGGGGGGAGGGAGAGAGAGGGGGGGACAGGGAGAGAGAGGGAGGGGAGAAAGAAAGAGGGAGGGGAGAAAGAAAGAGGGAGGGGAGAAAGAAAGAGGGAGGGGAGAAAGAAAGAGGGAGGGGAGAAAGAAAGGGGGGACAGGGAGAAAGAGGGGGGACAGGGAGAGAGGGGGGACAGGGAAAGAGGGGGGACAGGGAGAGAGGGGGGACAGGGAGAGAGGGGGGACAGGGAGAGAGAGGGGGACAGGGAGAGAGAGAGATGGGGACAGGGAGAGAGAGAGATGGGGGACAGGGAGAGAGAGAGATGGGGGACAGGGAGAGAGAGATGGGGGACAGGGAGAGAGAGAGAGATGGGGGACAGGGAGAGAGAGAGATGGGGACAGGGAGAGAGAGAGAGATGGGGACAGGGAGAGAGAGAGAGGGACAGGGAGGGGGGACAGGGAGAGAGAGAGATGGGGGACAGGGATAGAGAGAGGGACAGGGAGGGGGGACAGGGAGAGAGGGAGGGGGCAGGGAGGGGGGACAGGGAGAGAGAGGGAGGGGAGACAGAGGGGGGACAGGGAGACAGAGGGGACAGGGAGACAGAGGGGGACAGGGAGAGGGAGGAGGACAGGGAGAGGGAGGGGGAGGGGGGACGGAGACAGAGGGGGCAGGGAGAGGGAGGGGGGGCAGGGAGACAGAGGGGGCAGGGAGAGGGAGGGGGGACAGGAAGACAGAGGGGGCAGGGAGAGAGAGGGGGGACAGGGAGACAGAGGGGGGAGGGAGAGAGAGGGGGGACAGGGAGACAGAGGGGAGAGAGAGGGGGGGCAGGGAGACAGAGGGGGCAGGGAGAGGGAGGGGGGACAGGGAGACAGAGGGGGCAGGGAGAGAGAGGGGGGACAGGGAGACAGAGGGGGGAGGGAGAGAGAGGGGGGACAGGGAGACAGAGGGGAGAGGGAGGGGGCAGAGAGAGAGAGGGGGGGCAGGGAGACAGAGGGGGCAGGGAGAGAGAGGGGGGACAGGGAGACAGAGGGGGAGGGAGAGAGAGGGGGGGCAGGGAGACAGAGGGGGCAGGGAGAGAGAGGGGGGACAGGGAGACAGAGGGGGGAGGGAGAGAGAGGGGGGACAGGGAGACAGAGGGGGGAGGGAGAGGGGGGGCAGGGAGAGGGGTCAGGGTCTGGTTAGCGACAGTGCTCAGCTCACTCACTTGGATGGTCCGGGGGGGGCTCACAGTCAGCGGCTTCCCGGTGAGTGTCACAAGCTTGCCCAGGCAGGCATGCTGGATGGGACAGGGAGACAGAGGGGGGAGGGAGAGAGAGGGGGGACAGGGAGAGAGAGGGGGGACAGGGAGAGAGAGGGGGGCAGGGAGACAGAGGGGAGACAGAGGGGGGAGGGAGAGAGAGGGGGGACAGGGAGACAGAGGGGGGAGGGAGAGGGGGGGCAGGGAGAGGGGTCAGGGTCTGGTTAGCGACAGTGCTCAGCTCACTCACTTGGATGGTCCGGGGGGGGCTCACAGTCAGCGGCTTCCCGGTGAGTGTCACAAGCTTGCCCAGGCAGGCATGCTGGATGGGACAGGGAGACAGAGGGGGGAGGGAGAGAGAGGGGGGACAGGGAGAGAGAGGGGGGCAGGGAGACAGAGGGGGCAGGGAGAGAGAGGGGGGGACAGGGAGAGAGAGGGGGGCAGGGAGACAGAGGGGGCAGGGAGAGAGAAGGGAGACAGAGGGGGGAGGGAGAGAGAGGGGGGACAGGGAGACAGAGGGGGGAGGGAGAGAGAGGGGGGACAGGGAGAGAGGGGGGGGCAGGGAGACAGAGGGGGCAGGGAGAGAGAGGGGAGACAGAGGGGGGAGGGAGAGAGAGGGGGGACAGGGAGACAGAGGGGGGAAGGAGAGGGGGGGCAGGGAGAGGGGTCAGGGTCTGGTTAGCGACAGTGCTCAGCTCACTCACTTGGATGGTCCGGGGGGGCTCACAGTCAGCGGCTTCCCGGTGAGTGTCACAAGCTTGCCCAGGCAGGCATGCTGGATAGAACAGTGTGCGGATCTCCCCTCGCAGGATGGAACGGCAGCGGCCATTGGAGGACTTCTGTCCCCGCCCACCACCAGCGTGACCGTGACCTATCACAGTAGCCAAAGGAAGTTCTCCAAGGCTCTGTGCTACAGGTGGTGGGCGGGCCAGCAACAGTAAAAAGCCGCCCTCAGGACTCAGGAGGAGGAGATACACAAGACGCTCTCTGGCTGCTCTCGCTCTCTCTCTCCCTGATGCTGTGGCTGGAGACGGAGGTGGGTGGACTCAGAGCGCTGTTGCTAGACGCGAGGAGGGGCGGCCCTAGCAATCAGTTAGGCAATGTTTATTGCCGCGGCTGTGTGTCTTTACTTCATTCCGGGACACTGTATTGTCCCGGAATGAAGGTGCCCGGGACACGGGACACAGGTATCAATTAAGGGACAATCCCGGGCAATCCAGGACACGTGGGCACCCTACCCAGGCCGCTCCCGTCACAGCATTAAAAAAAAAAAGAACAAACAGCAGCCGTTTAAACATAATGTAGACGCCGGCCTGGGGGGAAATTTCCACCCTGCCCCCCGGCCCAGCCCGCCCCTGCACAGCATGCACTGCTGCCTGCCTTAGAGGGTGTGCACAAGCAACAAGAGCTCTCCCGCCCCTAGGAGTGAACCATCTGGCCATTTATAAAAAGTGTCCGGGAGGAAGGTGGTTAATTAGGTAAGATGCAGTGGCCATACCCTTCAATTAAATTTGAGAGGCTGGGAGGGTGGCAAATTCATCGCAATCTCTAAAGTATAAAATTGTGAGCAAATTGTTGTCATATCTGAGGGGTCCTGTCTATGTTGGGGGTATGCACCCCTGTGCCTTTAAAGAGGGGGTGGGCTCCCTCCAGGCTCACCTGCCCTCTGCCTATTTATTATAATACATGTGCTTCCACAGTGGAGGCTCTTAAATGAGATGAGTTATGACTACAGAAAATATTGGGGTGCCTTGATGGAACTCTGTAGATTACTAATGTATTTGCAAATGTTTGCAAACTAAACACCTCTCTTTCCATCACCCCTCTTCTCCACTCTGCAGCCTGTATATATTACCCTCCCTCCTGTCCTCTCCCTAATACTGCTCCTACCAACTCTTTCACTCCCTCATCCTACTACTTCTCCTAACTTCTGGAGATATATCCCCAAACCCCGGGCCTCCATCATTTAACTGTGCCCAATGCTCCCATCACCCTACACCCTCTGGCAGCAGCCCCAATTCACATTCCTCTTCTTCCTAAAACCAGCCTTCCCTTCTCCTGTGCCCTCTGAAACGCCCGCTCTGTCTGCAACAAACTCGCCTCTGTTCATGACCTCTTTATCACAAATTAATTTAACCTACTCGCCATTACAGAATCCTGGCTTCATAAATCTGACACTGCTTCTCCTGCTTCCCTCTCCCATTGGCTTTATTTGGACTCACTCCCCCAGACTCAGTGGGTGGAAGGGAGGCAGAGTGGGAATGCTTCAGCACTTATCAGGTACTTCACCAACCTCCCTCTCTGACACTCCTCATTTGAGGCACATTGTATTGGTCTATTTTCTCCTGTTTCTCTAAGAATTTATGTGATCAATCGACCCCCTGGACAGGTATCAACCTTCCTTGATGACTTCTCGGCCTGGTTATCCTACTTTCTTCTGAAATTCCCACAATCATTCTCGGGGACTTCAATATCCCGGTTAATTTCTAATACTACTGCTGCTTCTAAACTGCTCAGTCTAACCTCCTCCTTTGACCTGAAGCAATAGATACAGGCTTCTACTCACTCCGAAGGCAATACTCCCGACCTTGTGTTCTCCTACCTATGCACTCGCTCTCTCCCTGTCTTCTGTCTCCTCCCCTCCAACTGCCTAACAGTTACCCGTAGAAATCTTCACCACATTAACCCTTTTCTTCTCTACTCTGCTACTGACCACCTCTATGACAAAATCTCATCCCTGTCCTGCCCCAAGATACTAACACTAACTTACAAAGCCATCCACAACCCGGCCCCCAGCTACATCACTAAGCTAGTCTCAAAATACCAACCAAACCGTTCACTTTGTTCCTTGCAAGACCTCCTGCTCTCTAACTCCCTCATTACCTTCTCCCATGCTCACCCCCAGGACCTCTTCAGAGCCTCTCCCATCCTATGGAACTCGCTACCCACATCGGTCTGACTTTCTCCTACTCTGTCCACTTTCACCCGATCCATGAAAACTCTTCAGAGAAGCCTACCCTACCCCCACCTAATAACTGTACATTTATTTTCTCCATCAGCCCATCCCCCACAGTTATTACCTTTTGTCTCTCTTGACCCTCCCTTTTAGATTGTAAGCTCTAAGGAGCAGGGCTCTCTGATTCCTCCTGTATTACACTCTAATTGGAATGTCTGCCTTCATGTTGTAAAGCACTGCATAAACTGTAGGCTCTATATAAACCCTGTATAATAACAATAATAAAGCGGGTGTAATATAATAAGGCTTACCTGTAGGTAAAAAAAAAAAAAACAAACATCTCCTAAATCTGTACGGTTTAGGAGATATTCCCCTGGCAATGAGCCACTGATTGCAGCGGCGCATGCGCACAGGGGTTTCTCGGCTTGAAGCCCGGCAGACGCCGGACCCTGCCGGAAAGAAATCTCCCGCGCGCATGCACAGGAGTGACGCTATCACTGCTCCGGCCACTCACAGCGCCAGAGCCGCGATACCCGGAACACACGACAAGGGAACATGTCATCTACCTCGGCGTGTATCAGGCGATATGTCTGGGCCTCGTTCTAAGGTAAGTATTTCATAATGAGCTAGTATGCGGTGCATGCTAGCTCATTATGCCTTTTCCCTTACAGGTATGAAAAAAAAAATAAAAAAATTCAGTGGGTTTATTACCGCTATAATAATAATGATAGTATTGATTTCATAAAGAATCTTTATTTCACATTAACATTTCATTTCCTAATTCTCCCCCATCACCAGGACACATCTAGTGATTATAATACACCATCACATGATACATTATATTAGGATCCATTATAAAAGAGATTACATAGAGTTCTATTGGTGATCCATTCTATGGGGACACATTATATTGGGGACACATTCCAGTTCTAGTAATCATACATTATTATAGAGATATCATTATATTAGTGATAAATCCCATTATTTCTGTCATTAGTAAATCTCGGGATCATTTCTTCATATATTTCCTCTGAGATTTTACCATCAATTTTCATCTCTTTCTATTTGTAGATCTATTATTCATTTCTATTTCTTCACACAATAAAATAATCAATAGAATAAACTCATTGTAAATGTATTAATAATAATCAGGAAAAAATGCATTGATGTGAACGTGTTCCATAGGGATCCATGTTAAAAAATAAATAAATGAAAAAACACATTGAAGTGAATGGAGCCTTCAACGCAAAAAGGTTTTTGCTTTTTATGGTTCAATAGACTTCAATGGAGAGGCTGCAGAAAAGCATGTAGTGCGTTTTTACTTCAATTTTTCCGCAATTTACATTTTTAAATCTGCCCCAAACAGCAAACTATCTAAAAAAAAATTAGGAAAAAAAACACAAAGGGCAAATCGCTGTAAAAAACTTGCGGAAAGCATAGCAAAAAGCACATCAGAAAGGCTGAAAAGCCCCCTGCATAGGTGTGAATGGAGCCTTAGGCTGGGATGAGACTTGTGGGATGCGGGAACCAGTGCGATTCCTGTGCGGGTTCCCTCATCACACCTCAATCACCGGACGGTCACACTGACATCTGAGAACCGCTGCGGGGGGGTCAATGGAAAGTTAATGACGCCCCCAGATCGCTTCGCAGATCGCAGTGCAAACATATCATTCTTATTTCAGTCTGTGTTCCTGTTGGAGAGTTCCCCTCATTTCCTGTCTAGATAAATGTTGTCACCGGGACAGGAAGTGAGGGGAAATCTCTGTAATGGAGCACCGGATAGAAGAAAAAACCTGACAGGGGATCTAATCCTGACCCACTCTGCCTAAAAACAGTCTGGGCTCTCTGATCACATTTTTTCTTCCAGTAATAAATCTCTAGATGACGTCTTCATAGATTTCCTCTCCGATTGTTCCATTTATTTCCATCTCTTTGTAGTATAGATTGTATGGAGGAGGAGGGAGAGGGGCAGAGAGGAGAGGTGACCCCATCCTATCCCATCACAGTGACCCCCACCCCCCCTCTATCTGATCATGGTTTCCCCCCCCCCACACAGAGGGACCACATGTGGGGGAGGGGAGCGAGGAGGAGAGAGAAGAGGGAGAGGGGAGAGGGAGAGATGACTGAAGTTGCACACTGATATTTTCTGCTTACAAGTTATAATGCATTATTTAAGTTTGTTATGGGATAGATAGACAGATAGATAGGCCACACCCATCCTTTCTGACCAATAGGAACACGTTATTGTTACTGCAATAATTGGACAGATATTCTACCCAATCACAACGATCAGTAAGAAATCTCACATTTATTTATAGTAGAAAAACTTGCAGGAAGCCCCGCCCACTGCTATATACTATTGGATGAATATTAAATGAATTCCCCTCCTTTGTCTGACGTCACCAGACTGTGGGCGGAGTTCTCACATCTCCCGCCTCCCCCCACATATCTTTATACAACCTCTATATACATATATCCCAGCATGGAGGGGCTCAGTGAAGGTGGTGGTGAAGGTGTAGAGGTGTCGGATCGGGTCACACAGATCATAAAAGGAGATCTGCCCGGCCTCATAATCCAGATCTATCCTGACTCTGTTACTGGAGGGATTGGTGGGGAAGAAGATATGATTTCTGTCATATACAACATAATACTGATTATAATACCTGTCCATTGCCCAGGACTTTTTATTTTCTCCAATCACTGACTCCTTCCCTCTCCTCTCTATACTGGGGTAACACATCCCGACTCTCCAGTGCTCTGCCCCCCCGACATCCACTTCCCAGTAATGTCTCCCTGAGGAGAAACTCCGACTGCTCATCACCTGAGAAGAAAAATCCTGGAATCTCTCTGGTGTTTCTGGGAGATTCTGCTCTATATCTGACCTGGATACAGTTTTCCTGTCATCTGATATCTGTAGATATTTATTAGCTGTGTTTCCATCCAGTAATATGTCTGCAGCCCCCTGTATATAGAAGTATACATTTACCTCTGTTATTATATCAGATAATGTGTGTAAGACCCCCGCCACATCCAGACCCCCTCCATCATGGAGGAGCTCCTCATGTCTCTCTCTGTCCTCATTATCTCCATCCTCAGTATCACACAAGTCACCTGTGTCTGATTCCTGTAAGACAGTCAGTGGATCCGTCACGTTACACAGCTCCTCAATGTGACGCAACTTCCTGGACAGCTCCTCCTTCTTTATTTCCAGATCCCGGATGGAGATGGAGATCCGCTCTGCCCTCCTGGAGATGTCCCTCAGGGCTCTCTTCTCCAGGTCTTCCAGATGTCTCCTGAGATCTCTAAACAGGGCAGTGACTCTCGCGGTTTCACCAGCTGCTTCTTTTTCTACTTTCCTCCGGTGTTCCTGCAGACTCTGGACTTTTTCCTCCGTCTCCTCTCTCTTTGTCAGAAGTTTCTGCAGAACATTCCTCAGTGTCTCCTTTTTCTTCTCAGAAGCCTCATCCAGTGTCTCCACCTGGTGTCCCCGATGTTCTCCAGCCAAACTGCAGGACACACAGATACAGGTCTCATCCTCAGTGCAGTAATACTCCAGGATCTTCTTATGGACGGAGCATTTCCTGCTCTCCATGGACAAGGTGGGGTCACATAAGACGTGTTCTGGGGACTTTTTGTGGACTCTCAGGTGTCTATCACACAGAGAAACCTCACAGAGCAGACAGGATCTAACAGCAGGTACAGGATAGTCCACACAGTGAGTACAGAAGACCCCGGACTCCTCTTGATCTGGCTGAGTAGACAGGAAAGTCTCTGCTATGTTACATAGTGTTATGTTCCTCTGCAGTGCAGGACGCTCCTGAAACTTCTCTCTGCATACAGGACAGGAATATCCTCCAGACCCCTCCTGTGTATCCAGCACACCATCAATACAGACCCGGCAGAAGTTGTGACCACATCGCAGGGTTACAGGATCCGTATAAATGTTCAGACAGACGGAACATTCCAACTCAGCTCTCAGATCACCAGACGCCATCGCTGACAGCAGAAGAGAAACTAACCTGAAAGTCTCTGACACCGGAGAGGAATGAGGATGGGGGAGGGGTGACGTCCTCCAACACAGGGTGAGGCTGGATGAATATTATGAGTAGAATTATAGAGGTCTGATAATGTTGAACACATCTGTTGTGTGTTCTGACTGATCTAAGGAAGGGCATGAATAAATAAGCCCGAAATATAATCTTTGTCTGAACAGATGATTGTAATGATTTTGTCTGGAATAACTTTACTTGCTTTGTAATCTTTTTCCAAAGATTTGATATAATAAAGCAACACATTTTTAGTGCAGTGACCGGTGGAACTTTATTCTTATATATACAAGGTTGGTGGGAGGATCTGTTTGCTGGCACTAGATAGAAAGCTGTGTGCGGTTCTCCTCTACACTTCAACATGAAGTGGTCGGCGGGCAGAGTCAGCTGGTGGACGGAGAGGGTGGGCGGAGTCAGCTGGTGGACGGAGAGGGCGGGCGGAGTCAGCTGGTGGACGGAGAGGGTGGGCGGAGTCAGCTGGTGGACGGAGAGGGTGGGCGGAGTCAGATGGTGGATGGAGAGGGTGGGCAGAGTCAGCTGGTGGATGGAGAGGGTGGGCGGAGTCAGCTGGTGTACGAAGAGGGCAGGCAGAGTCAGCTGGTGGGCAGAGAGGGTGGGCAGAGTTAGCTGGTGGATGGAGAGGGCGAGCAGAGTCAGCTGGTGGACGGAGAGGGCGGGCGGAGTCAGCTGGTGGACAGAGAGGGTGGGCGGAGTCAGCTGGTGGACGGAGAGGGTGGGCGGAGTCAGCTGGTGGATGGAGAGGGTGGGCAGAGTCAGCTGGTGGACGAAGAGGGCGGGCAGAGTCAGTTGGTGGACAGAGAGGGTGGGCAGAGTCAGCTGGTGGACGGAGAGGGCGGGCAGAGTCAGCTGGTGGGCGGAGAGGGCGGGCAGAGTCAGCTGGTGGGCGTAGAGGGTGGGCGGAGTTAGCCGGTGGGTGGAGTCAGCGGGTGGACAGAGAGGGCGGGTGGAGTCAGTCTGTCTAATGAGACACATTACAAGGGGGCGTGTGTGAAGGGGGCATGTCTTCTGCTGCTCTGTACCTGAGAAATCAAATAAAGACATCAGAGAGAAAGACAGAGAGACACCAGAGAGAAAAAGAGGAACAACAGAGAGAAAGGGACAGCAGAGAGAAAGGGACAGCAGAGAGAAAGAGACAGCAGAGAGAAAGAGACAGCAGAGAGAGAGAGACGTCAGAGAAAGACGTCGGCGGCTGAACATCCCGACGCCCATCTTGGTACACCCTGCACTCGGCTGTAGTAAGCCAGCAGCGGACATCTTGTTACACCTTGCCCAGCTGGGTGTAACAAGATGTCTGCTGCTGCTTACTGCGGCAGGGTGTACCAAGATGGGCTTCACAGCACAGCATTTCAAAAATAAATCATTTCCTCATGTCATTTATTGCTGCATTTCAGTGCCAGCCAACTCTCAGTGCCCATAAGTGCCATCTATCAGTGCTAGCCACTTGTCGGTGTCATCTATCAGTGCCACCTATCAGTGCCAGCCACCTGTCAATGTCACCTATCAGTGCCCAAAAGTGTCACCTATCAGTGCCACCTATCAGTCCCCATTGGTCAGTACCACATATCAGTGCCCATCAATCAAACTGTCACATGACATTAAAAAAAAAGTATCGGGGCGCATGCGCGGAGGCTCCTAAGATGGACGTGTAGTCTGAGAGCTCCGTCCCGCCGTAGCAGCTCCGGCCTCTATCCCGGCACCCCACGCAGCAATAATCGCCTGAAAAGTATCCACAAGGCAAGCGGAAGCCCCGGGGACACCCCCGATGTACGCGGGAGCGGTAAGGAGGAATCTGAAGCCCGCATTTGAAGCCACTGTGTCCCTGTCAGAAACGGCCAAGATGGCGGCGGATCCGAGCTGCCCAGGCCCAGCGCGCTCGCCTAGCCTACATACAGCGGCATCCCCGTCCTTACTGGCACCGGACCCCTTAGCTGACTTCCCTCCCCTGGGAGCCACCTCTCCTGCTTCCACAGCATCCCTCCTGGAGCATACCCTGGCAGACATGGGTCTCTCACCTATGGAGGCTGGTCCACCTCAGTCACATCCCTCACTACAGCCTGAGGCTTCAGGCCTACCTCACAACCTGAATGTGTCTGAACATTTTACTAAGTTTGCTGATCTCCTGAACATAACGGCACACAAGATTACAAGTGATATCAAGGCTGACCTTCAACATATAGGCTCCTGCATTGAAATAATTGAGTCTAATTTGGAAACCACTATTACCAGGACAAAAACACGGCTTGCATACAGACTTTACAAGAACAGCTGGAGACGGCACAAGCTAAAATAGACGATCTCGAAAATAGAAATCGAAGGTACAATTTTAGGGTCAGGGGGCTCCCTGAATCCTACAAAGATGTTCCTGAGGTGGTCTCTTCCCTCATCAAAACCCTAATTCCGGAGATCCCGAACCACCGACTGGAATTGGACAGAGCCCACAGAGCCCTCAGACCTCCTAGAGCGGATGGGCTTCCCCGAGACATTGTGGTTAAACCCCACTTTTATTCGGTCAAAGAGGAAATCATGCACAAATCGAGATCCTTACCGAAGATCATTTTTCAAGGGCATCATCTGCAGATCTTCGCTGACTTATCCCTGTCTACTATCCAAAAAAGGAGAACCTTGAAACCTCTGCTTCAAGTCCTGATGGACAAAGAAATCAAGTATTGGTGGCTCTTTCCATTCCAGCTCAAATTTGTTTGGAGAAGCAAAGCCTACACTTTTGGTTCCCTGCATGAAGGGGAAAAACTCCTGCTGCAGCTAGGCCTCATCAACCAGACTCCAAATCCCACTCCTCAAGGAAACACGCTACAGTCTGCCAAGAGGCAACTGCCCACCAGCCCTCTGCCTCCAGTGTGGGAGACTGTACGATCTAAGAAATCTAAGGAAACCGGACCCCCCTGAGAGCACCATCCACAAGTTCTTCATGCACTTTGTAACCTCTCAGATGCTCCCTGGGAGCAACTGCCACCCCACTTGTGCCTTGGGTCCTGACTCTTTCCTCAGTCCACTACTGCTACACTCATCCACAGTGGACATGTGGTGGACATTAGAGAGTAACTAGGCCGTGCACCCTCCTTGGGACTTTCCATTGTTACTACCCATGACCCATCTCCTTCTCATGCTTATTTTTTTTGGGGGGGGTGGAGGATTGAGTTTTGTCCTTTTATTTTTCCCCCTTGCTGTCACATGGGGTCTTATTAGTTGCCCCTATCCTTGCCCCCCCTTGCTGCCTACCAGATGTCCGTGACTTTCAATTCTTCTAAGTTTCAGGTGTTATATGTAATTCTATTCGTACATATTCCATACATTTTTATTTGTTGGTTTTTACGCATTTTTTACTAAATAACGGGCTCTCGGTCCTCAACCCTCCATCTTAACTCATCCCAACTTATTGATGATAGTGGAGGCATGGGGGCCTTGGTTGTATAGGTGCCATATATAAGCTTATTTTTTGTATGTTTTATGGTTTTCCATAATGGTTGGGGCCTGCCTGCTGTGGCGGTGCTCATGCACCCCCCATTTGTCTGGCTTACTGGGGCTTTTTGGCCCTAGTTTCTGGACAAACCTTGTCCCTATTTTTTGACGAGACGGTTTGTGTGTATGTTTTGTCGTTGCATGTGGGGGACCCTGTCCCCTCCACTCTACGGTTGGCTCTCTTGTCACCCGACTTTCTATTTTTCCTTCTCTCTTTTCTTCCTTCCATCTGTATTTATTCTTCCTTTATCGTTGCAGGAGTCGCCAGAGGGTCGTTTCAACTAAACATTCATCCCCCTCCGGGGCTACTTCCATGGTATGTAATGAGGCTTGGGCTCAGTGGAATCTTCAGGGTAAGTGCTTTTGCTTTCTATGGCGGTCCTCCCTCTCTGCTCAATGGCTGATACGCCCTTGCCTCCACTTTCTCCACTCAAAATTATTTCACACAATTCCCAGGGGTTGAACTCTCCTCTTAAACGTCGCAAAGTATTTCAGTACCTCTACAAACATGGGGTAGATGTAGCTCTGCTTCAGGAAACTCACTTCCCTAAAAGATTTAACCCTTCATTTATACACTCTAAATTCCCCCTATTTTACCTGGCCAATGCAGAGGATAAAACTAGGGGAGTGGGCATCTTTGTCTCTAAACGCTGCAAATTTACACTGAAATCTGAATTCAAGGACACTGAGGGTAGGTTCTTGTTATTAGTGGGTGATCTTGATGGAAAATTGTACTCATTAGTATCTTACTATGCCCCCAACAAGGGCCAGCTAACTTTTTTCAACCGTATGCTCTCCACTTTATCGCCATTACTGGAGGGTACTGTAGTTTTCGGAGGGGACTCTAACACCGCATTTGACCAGGGATTAGACAAATCGCGCCCTCCTGGCAAACGCCTGACCAGACCCACTAATCAAAGCCTACGTATAACCAAGTTGCTCTTTCGGCGAGGTTTGGTTGACATCTGGAGAGAAGTGAATCCGACTCTAAGAGATTTCACGCACTATTCTAACCCTCACCGCTCCTTCTCCCGGATAGACCACATTCTTGTTGAATCTGCATCTATTCCTCTGGCTACAAGGGCTAGTATTAAAGAGGTGGTCTGGTCGGATCACTCAATGGTAGTTTTGTCCCTCTCTCGTCCTGCTAACCACAGGCCGTGTAGACGTTGGCGACTTAATGAGTCTATTCTGAGTGATCCCGCTAGGGTTCAAGACGAACAAAATATCCTCCAATACTTTGACACGAATGACACACCTGACATAGAGGATACTTGCCTGTGGGCTGCCCATAAGGCGGTAATTAGGGGTCAACTTATACAACTTTCTTCCCAGATCAACAAAACAAACAAAGCTAATATTGAAAATCTAGACAAGGAATACTCCAAATTAGCCAAGCAACATAAAAAGAACCCAAGTTCTGTCCCCATTCCCAAACTAGATGCTGCTAGAGTGGCTTTGAACTTGGCCCTAACCACCAAAGCCGAAAAATGGCTGCGCTGGAATAGAGCCAGATTCTACTATCAGGGTGATAATATTGGTTCCATGTTGGCCAAGAGATTGACACCTAAGCTCCGAACCCCGGCACTCCCCAAAATCAGAATCCAAGGTGGCTCCATGTCACAGAACCCCCAGCGCATTATGCACGAATTCCACGACTTTTACACATCATTGTACAGCGGTACTCATAGCCCATCCCCTGCAGAGATTAACAAATTCCTTGATACCCTCCCGATCCCATCTTTAAAAGACATACACAAATCTAGGATGGACTCGCCCATTTCAGCAGATGAGGTGTGCGCTGTGATTAAAAATTTGAAAATGCATTCAGCCCCTGGCCCGGATGGTTTTTCGATACCCTACTATAAAGCGTTTGCCCCTATGCTTGCCCCGTACATGGCCCGTTTTTTCAACACTCTCCGAAGGGGGGGAGTCTTGATTCCTCTCTCAATGAGGCTTACATCACGGTTCTTCCTAAGCCTAATAAAGACGCTAGTTCGGTCAGTAATTATAGACCAATCTCTCTCATCAACAATGACTTGAAGATTCTGACCAAGATCCTTGCTAACCGCCTGGCTTCCTTTATCAGCTTATACATACACAAGGACCAAGTGGGATTTATTCCGGGAAGACAAGGCCCGGATCAAACTCGCAGGGCCATAGACATCATTTCACTTCTTAATTCCAATTGGGACGGGAAATCTACCAGACAGGGATGCCTCTTGTCTTTAGATCTCCAAAAAGCGTTTGACTCTGTGCACTGGTCATATATTTTCACAACCTTACAACGTTGGGGATTTGGAGATTCTTTCCTCAATGTCTTGCGAGCCCTTTACTCCTCTCCAACGGCCCAGGTGCGTCTGCAGGGATTTTATTCGGAATCTTTCCCCATATCTAGAGGTACCAGACAGGGATGTCCGCTATCTCCTTTAATTTTTGCAATAGCAATCGAATCGTTGGCCATAGCCATTAGGCATAACCCAAATATTAAGGGTATTCATTGCGGTCCTAGTCAGCACAAATGTGCCTTATTTGCGGACGACATCCTACTGTACGTCTCTTCCCCCCTGACCTCGTTGCCCAATATTTGTAGTCTCCTTGATGACTTTGGATCGCTTTCAGGCCTCAGGGTTAATTATCATAAATCACAAGCACTCAATGTTAATATCTCTGGCCCACTCATGGAAAGGCTCAGGGACAGCTTCAAATTCACCTGGAGTGACTCTACGATATCGTACCTGGGGATTAAATTAACCCCCAGGATAGATCTCTTCCATCAAGCTAACTACCCTCCGTTATTCCACGAGTTGGAGGAAGATCTAAACAGGTGGGCGGGGCTGTCCCTATTCTGGCTAGGTAGAATCAATGCCATAAAGATGACGCTGCTCCCTCGCATCCTGTATTATTTCAGGGCTCTTCCCATCCCAGTGGATAGGGTGCGCTTGCAACGTTTCCAAGCTAAAGTTATTAAATTTGTCTGGGGGAAGGGAGGACATAGATTCTCCAAATCCATATTATTCAGATCCAAATCGGAAGGCGGTTTGGGCCTCCCGAACTTACGTCTATACTATCAAGCAGCCCAGTTGGCACAGGTGTCAGCTATATATTCCAGATGGGAACAGCCTGATTGGATACAGATAGAGAGACAGGCGGTACCTAGGCACACGTTGGACTTCCTTATGTGGAGCCCTAAAAAAAATGAGACCTCCGATCCTCTCCCTAACTCTCTCACACTCCTTTGCAGTTTGGGATGGATTTAAAAATAATTGCTCCCTAATTTCCCAAATAAAACCTTTATCTCACCTTTTCCATAACCCAGACTTCCCTCCGGGCCTGGACATTAAAGCCTTTCAATGGTGGCTGGACAAGGGGCTATATAGAATAGGACACTTCCTCAGACCTGTGGGCCCAATCTCTAAAGCCTACTGCATCAGCAAACTTGATATGCCCCCCACTGAAATATTTCGATTCTCTCAGATTTCTAATTTCTTACATAAAAAATGCAAGTCCCTTCCCAGCGGTCCCCAGGTGACGTCCTATGAAACATGGTGCGGTCAGTCCAGTGAGCAGAGGGGGGGGGGATTTCTGTCATATATAAAGCACTATCTTCCACGCGATCCAAGACGACTTACATGTTGGCTTGGGAAGAGGATTTAAACCAATCCTGGAACCTCGACTTATGGCATGGTCTGTTTCTTAAGTCCTTTAGAGGTATCCTTAACCCAAGTATGATAGAAGCTGGTGTCAAGGTGCTAACGAGATGGTACCTAGTCCCTTCGAAATTGGCTAAAATGTTCCCTTCCACTTCCCCATTGTGCTTCCGGGGCTGCGGCCTACGTGGTGACATGATACACACTTGGTGGACTTGTCCTAGAATACGGCAGTTCTGGTATAGGATCTTTACCTGGATCTCCAAACTCTCTGCCACACCAGTTCAGATGTCTCCTCTGGTGGCGCTCCTTAATTTCCCTACAGAGGGAGCCTCCAGGAATACGCAACGCCTCATCACTTTTATTTTACTAGGAGCTAAGCTTACTCTTGCCAAAGCCTGGAAGCAGCCCTCTGTTTCCACTGTACTGGCTAAAAGAAAAATTTCCTGGATCATGCTACAAGAAAAGACGGCGAGCGTACTCCTGGACCGCTCGGACAAATTCAGGGCCATCTGGGAACCGTGGGCGCGCTTCGTAGGAGTTTCTCTGTCCACATAAATGCTCCCAGATTTGAACCCTGATTAAGGTTTCGTTACCCCCCGGGCGACTCCTGCAAGTAGATGCCATTTTCCTCTATCGTCCTTTTCTCACTCTTCCTCTCTCTTCTTTTCCTCTCTTTTTCTTTTCTTTCTTCGTCTTCTTCTATGCAGCCTAGTGAGAGACAGTCTGTAGTGGATGTTTCATTGTAGAGCAGGGCCCTGCAAGTTGGTCTCAGGACCTGTCCCTGCATTGCAATGTAGGCCTCAGTATATTATTCTCGGTTCACAGGAACCTGGGTTAAATGTATTCAATTCGATGCGCTGGGCTTCTGTACCCGTTCGGGATGTTGTTCCATTCATCCCTGGTTAATTTTTTGCAATATAGTCATGCAACATGTTTTGGTTACATATTTTGGTTTATATGCATAGTTCAAGACCTCTGGTGAGCATACTCCTGGTCCTCTCTGTCTTTCTTTTCGGCAGGGGGTTAGGGGTCTTTGGCCACAGCAAAGAGCCCTTATGGGGTGGCGGAGATCCCTCCCTCCTTCCTTGGCCTTTTTTATTTATTTATTTATTTATTTTTTATTTTTATTATTTTTTTTGTTTGACTGGGATTTTGTACAAATACATTAGTTAGCTCTGGTCTATTAGAGGCGATCGACTTCTACAGGTGCATAAATATGTACTCACTATCATCCTTATTTTGTATTGACTCCTGAATCATATTCTATTGCTCTGTTTGATTGCAAACTGGCTTGGCATTTTCAAGTTTAAGACTGTCTGCACTTTTGTATTACCTCTGGCTGTGTTTTAGTCATATCCACATTGACTTTGTTTCCTTTTCTTGATGCAAAATAAAAATATATTGAAACGAAAAAAAAAAAAGTATCGGTAATAGGAATTGGCGAGAACATGAAAAAAAGTATTGGTACTCGTACTCGGTCTTAAAAAAGTGGTATCGGGACAACCCTAATAATAACAACGTATCAAACCAGGCAGAATTTCAACCATGCAGCTTTATTAACAGCTGGTAACATACAGGTTTATGTTCAAAGTTTTACAAGATACAGGTCTAATTTATACAGTTTCTTACAATGCAAGCATATTAGATATACTGTAGGTATTCTTACCCTCTAACCAAAATGAAACAATTGTGACTTGCTCCTAACTTGAACCAGAATGAGTTTTTTCTGCCAATTCTTGGGAACCCGTCACCTGATAGGGACCAGTCGGCCAACCGCCCTCTGTCAGCAGACGGAGGACTTTGGAATTAAGGAATCTCGTGTGCTCTGAAATTCACTCATACGGTAATGGTCACCAGTGGTCTGGTCCCTTCACATGGTTTGGGTTTCGGCTCGACTAAGTTTGTGAGGGAAATTCACCTGAGACCACACTCTGGAACAAGTCAAGTCACGGACAGATATTTGCCTATTGGTTCTGACCGTCTGCCACCCGTGCAATAGAGCTGCATAGACAAACAGTCAGCCTGATAGATGCCTATCTGAACAGATAATTGCCCATTGGTTCTGACCTCTATGAACAGTGCAATAAGGCAGCATACATCGAGTTCAGCCTTATGAGCTCCTATTTGACTTGTCTGTCTTACAATTGTAGAGCTTGCATTTATATACCCTTTACAAGCTTATTTCAGTCATCTCTCCTAGATATGATTGGTCGCTAAGATCAACTTCAATGTAACCAACCATAAATCTGACACCTGTTCTACAATCAGATAAACTAATTCACTCCCAGAATTCCTATATGTTCATTAACCACTTGCCGACCACCGCACGACGATGTACGTCGACAGAATGGCACGGGCAGGCATATGAGCATACCTGTACGTCCCTGCCTTCCCGCGGGTGGGGGGCCCGATCGGGCCCCCCCCCCCGGTGCCAGCGGCGGTCGGTATCCGTTCAGGAGAGATCCGGGATGAGGGGGCGGCCATTCATTCATGGCCACCCCCTCGCGATCGCCCCTGACGAATGGAAATGCTGTGTGACATCACTTCCTCTCCTGTAATGTAAACACAGGCAGAGGAAGTGATGTAATCTCTCCTCGTGTCGGTCTTTTTCATTCCGGCACCAAGGAGAGAGGATCGGTGAGTTGCACCAACACGACACTAACAGTAGAACACGCCAGGCACACTTTTCACCCCCCTTTCACCCCCGATCACCCCCCCAATCACCCCTGCACCCCCAGTCACAGTGACACCAATTGCATTTTTTTTTTTATTATTATTGCATTGGTGTCATTTGTGACTGTAATAACTGTTAGGGCAGTTAGGGTTAGCCCCCTTTAGCTCTAGGGTACCCCCCTAACCCCCCAATAAAGGTTTAACCCCGTGATCACCCCCCGTCGCCAGTGTCACTAATAAGCGATCGTTTTTCTGATTGCTGTATTAGTGTCACAGGTGACGCTAGTTAGGCAGGTAGGTATTTAGGTTCGCCGCAGCTTTTTATAGCGCCAGGGACCCCCATATACTACCGCATAAAGCCCCCTGATTGCCCCCTAGTTAACCCTTTCACCAGTGATCACCATATAACTGTAACAGGTGACGCTGGTTGGTTAGTTATTTTTTTATAGTTTCAGGGCACCCGCCATTTATTACCTAATAAAGGTTTAACCCCCTGATCACCCGGCGGGTGATATAAGTTTGAGGGTCAGATAAGGTCTGCGTCGCCCCAGCGCCAGGTTAGTGCCAGTACCGCTAACACCCACGCGCAAAGCATACACCTCCCTTAGTAATATAGTATCTGATCAGATCTATATTAGCGTTGCCAGCATTTTAGGTTTCCCAAAACGCATTGTTAGCGGGATCAGCCCAGATACCTGCTAGCACCTGCGTTTAGCCCCTCCGCCAAGCCCAGCCCAGCCCACCCAAGTGCAGTATCGATCGATCACTGTCACTTACAAAACACAACACACATAACTGCAGCGTTCGCAGAGTCAGGCCTGATCCCTGCGATCGCTAACAGTTTTTTTTGTAGCGTTTTGATACAGTCGCTGACAGGCTAGGTGCTTTTTTACCTGTGAGTCTCACTAGTGTACCCCTAAATTTAGAGCCAAAAATGGCAAAGCGAAGGTACACTAGTGAAGAGGTCTACACGTTTCTGAGCATGACAGATAGTGAAGAGGACGTCACTCATCTGTCAGATTCAGGCTCAGAATACGATCCTGTAGAGCAGTGGTCATCAACCCTGTCCTCAGGGCCCACTAACAGGCCAGGTTTTATGTATTACCTTGGGGAGATGCAGACTCGAATACTGCAATCACTGAGCAGCAAATTATATCACCTGTGATGTATTTCAGTTATCTTGCAAACCTGTCCTGTTAGTGGGCCTTGAGGACAGGGTTGATGACCACTGCTGTAGAGGACAGCGGCTCCATGACAGATAGCTCTGACGACGGAGATGAGGTCCCTGTTAGGGGCAGGTGTGCCCAATCCCGAATGTATTCTGTTGTTCAGGTGCAGGAACCGCAGGTCACTCATATGGAGCAGAGACGTACTAGAGCCGCTCATCCTTCTGGTGAACTGGCAAGCACCAGCGGCCTAGTACACCCTGGACGTACATCGAGCACTGCAGTAACACGTGGTGACGTGGCGAGTTCCATAAGTGCAGTTCAAGCTGGCGAGGTGGCAAGCACAAGTAGTGTCCCGCTGCCACCAAGATGAAGACAAAGACAGGCCCGTCGTACCCATAGTGCCCTTCCTGCAGAATTCGCCAATCCTAATTGGGTGCCCACCACTTCTGCAGAACCCGTACTTCCCCCATTCACTGGCCAACCTGGCATTAACGTGGAAACAGTTGATTTTACGACACTTGACTTTTACTCACTGTTTTTCACCAAAGATCTCTATAGATCTATTGTGGACCAAACCAATTTGTACGCTGGTCAACACATCGCCACTGTTCCCCAGTCCGCCCTTGCCAAACAATGGAAACCAGTTACGGTTTCCGAATTTAAGATCTTTCTGGGCCTCTCCCTCAACATGGGCATAACCAAAAAGAGTGAGTTGCGGTCATATTGGTCCACTGACCCAATTCACCATATGCGCGTGTTCTCTGCTTCCATGTCCAGGGCACGATACGAGCAGATTTTGCGGTTCATGCACTTCAGCGACAATGAACTCTGTCGTCCTCGTGGAGACCCTGAATACGATCGGCTCTACAAAATTCGGCCCCTCATAAACCACTTCAACCAACGTTTTGCAGCCTTGTTTACTCCCCATCAAGTTGTGTGCGTTGGCGAGTCCCTGATTAAGTTTTCTGGTCGCTTGTCATTCAAACAGTAGATTCCCAACAAGCGTTCCAGATACGGGGTCAAGATGTATAAGCTCTGTGACAGGGCCACAGGCTATACATGTAGTTTCATGGTTTATGAGGGTAAAGATAGTCACATAGAGCCGGAGAACTGCCCTGACTACATAGGAAGCGCTGGCAAGATAGTGTGGGACATGGTGTCACCCTTATTCGGAAAGGGGTACCACTTGTACGTGGACAATTATTACACAAGCGTGCCACTGTTTAGTCACTTGTTTGATCAGCAGATTGGAGCATGTGGCACCGTGCGACCTAATCGCCGGGGCTTTCCCCAGAGGCTTGTAGAGTCCCGTCTTAGGCTGGGGGAGAGAGCCTGCTTGCGCAGTAATAATTTGCTCGCTATGAAGTGGAGGCATAATAAGAATGTTTTCGTTCTTACCTCCCTTCATGCAGACACGACGGTCCAAATTCCTACGGCGACTGGTATTGTGGAGAAACTCCTCTGTGTCCACAAATATAACCTTAATATGGGAGGGGTGGACCTCAATGACCAGTTGTTGGCGCCGTATCTAGTTGCCCGTAAGGCCAGACGCTGGTACAAAAAAGTGTCTGTTTATTTATTCCAATTGGCTATACTGAATGCTTATGTGCTACACAAAGCTTCAGGACGGACTGGATCCTTCCTTAAATTCCAGGAGGATATCGTCAGAGCCCTTCTGTATCCAGGCGGTGCTCCACCTCACCTTCCCCTACCAGATGCAGTAAGCCGGCTGCATGAGAGGCATTATTCTTATGTCATCCCGAGTACCCCTACCCAACGAGCCCCCCAAAGAAAATGTTGTGTCTGCAGAAAGCGCGGATATAGGCGTGACACCCGTCATTATTGTCCCCGCTGTCCTGACAATCCTGGTCTTTGCATTGGTGAATGTTTTGAACGCTACCATGAACTAGTTGAGTATTAGCGTAGGGTACAGCATTGCACAGGCTAGGCACACGTTCACAGGGTCTCCCAAGATGCCATCGCATTTTGAGAGACCCAAACCGCTGGAACCGTTACAACAGAAGTGTTAAAGTTACATAAAAAAGTGTTTAAAAAAAAAAAAAAGTAAAAAAAACAAAAAACCAAAAAAAATATAAAATAAAAAAAACAAAAATAGTTGTCGTTTTATTGTTCTCTCTCTCTCTCTATTCTCTCTCTATTGTTCTGCTCCTTTGTACTGTATTCTATTCTGCAATGTTTTATTGTTAACCATTTTTTGTTTTCAGGTACGCCATTCAGCTGTAGCGTGGATTTATTTATCTTGACAGCAACAGCGTTTGCTCCCATGATACATAAAGCTGCGACTCCAGCACTGTCGGGGGTGATTTCACCACCACAGTTAAAAAAGAGCATATATGCCGAAGCATGGGGGCATAAGGGGTGGAGGAGCGATCTGCTCCTACCTTTTGCGGGAGGATGCCCCCATGCTTTGGCATATATAAATGGTGCATGTATGCCCACCATTAGAAGTGGGTGGATGAAGGGTGGTATCTAATGGTGGGCATACCCACCGATCAATATTTTTTTTTCGTTCAGCCCACAGGCTGCATGAAAAAAAAATTACAATATATGCCCAACCAGTTCCAGCAACATACTGGTATGTTGCTGGACTTTGAGTCCTTTTATCAGAATGATGCCTGCAGGTTTAGGTATCATCTTGGTATCATTCTTTTCAGCCAGCGGTCGGCTTTTATGTAAAAGCAATCCTAGCGGCTAATTAGCCTCTAGACTACTTTTACAAGCAGTGGGAGGGAATGTCCCCCCCGCACCATCTTCCATGGTTTTCTCAGGCTCTCCTGTCCCAACAGGGAACCTGAGAATGCAGCCGGTGGTTCCGCCAGCTGACCATAGAGCTGATCAGAGACCAGAATGGCTCCAATCATCTCTATGGCCTAAGACACCGGAAGCTACGAGCATTTCATGACTTAGATTTTGCGGGATGTAAACAGCGCCATTGGGAAATTGGGAAAGCATTTTATCACACCGATCTTGGTGTGGTCAGATGCTTTGAGGACAGAGGAGAGCTCTAGGGTCTGATAGACCCTAATTTTTTCAAAAAAGAGTACCTGTCACTACCTATTGCAATCATAGGGGATATTTACATTCCCTGAGATAACAATAAAAATCATAAAAAATATATATAAATGAAAGGAACAGTTTAAAAATAAAATAAAAAAGCAAAATAAATAATAAAAAAAAAAAAACACCCCTGTCCCCCCCTGCTAAGGCGCAATGTCTAACGCAAGCGTTGGTCTGGTGTCATATGTAAACAGCGGCGGACTACAGGGGACAGCGGTGACTTCGCTGGCTCCTGTGTCAGGTAAGTGACACATAATGGGCTACTATGCAATGTGATGCGATGCGATGCATAGTAGTCCATTATGCTTTGCCTTTGCAGAGAATGAAAGAGGAAGTAAACTCATCAGGGTTTACTTCCTCTTTAACCTTGTGAACAATCATCACCCAGACAGGAGCACCCTCTAGAGGCAGCTTAGTGTAACGGTCCAATCTACTTGTGATCAATCTTCACATCCCGATCTTCACACAGACAGGAGTGCCCTCTAGTGGCAGCTCTGTGTATAAAATATCATTTTGAAAGTAAAAACTGCTAAAGCATTTCTGAAGCTTTTTTACATATATATTTTTGATTTTTTTCTCATTTGTATCTCTTTTTTAGAAAATTCCCTTCACTTCCTGTCATGTAGACACAACAGGAAGTGAGAGGAAATCACTCCAAAAAGAATTCTCCTTTCAGACAGTTGTCAACAGAACAATTGTCCCCATTGGGAGATTTCTCCTCTTTTCCAGGTTCTGGTGACAACTCAGTTTGTGGAATATTCTCATCACTTTTAGTGGTCACCAGAACAAATCGGAGGTGAATCTCCACAGAGGAGACATGGTCAGCATTTAAATCCTGACAGAGGGTCCAACCCTTCCCTGTCCCATCAAAATCAAAACCAATTTTTTATTTTTTCCTTCAGATGCCCCTTTCTTTTATGTTGGAAGCCGTGGAACATTTATTTGGGGGTGATTGCAACTCTTCTGTGTCTTTCAGAAGCTTCTGATTGAAAAGCGCAGGCGCCAAGAACGGTCCCGAGCGGCGAACCGACACTGATTGGAGGATATCCCAGCCAATCCGCAGACTCTGATGATAGGATCATACGTGTTCTGTTCATGACATACATAGAATGAACGGACTGCATGAAGATTCTCCGTTTTTAAATTTTCTTAATAATCAAAAAAAAACTTATAAGGGGCGGGGTCAGTATTATTATATATGATTTATATATGCATCACATTATTAAGGACTGCCAGAGCTCTGTGTCTTAGCTAAAGTGACTGCACAGTACAACTGCTTGCTTTAGTGCTCGGTCAGTCTGTTTGAATCCTCCTACTGGGCTGTGTGATAAGAGGTGGAGCCACTTCTGTGATAAGGGAGGAGTCACTGCTGTGAAAGGGGCGGAGTCACTGCTGTGATAAGGGAGGGGTCACTGATGTGAAAGGGGCGGAGTCACTGCTGTGACAAGGGCGCAGTCTGTGCTGTCATAACGATAGAGTCACTGCTGTGATGAAAATTTTGAGATGTGTAAATAACAGGAATTTCCTTCAGCACAGCTGAGAAGAATGGAAGGCTTACAGGTGAAAAGGAGACTAGAGCACCACCTGCTGGTTTAAAATAAAACCACAATGTTCATCTAGGATGTGTCATGTTGATCTAATTGATGATGGATATAAATGGATACAAATGGAGATTTTCTTTTTTTTTTAATAAATAAAATTTGTACAATTGCTGCTTCACGTAATGGAAAAGAAAACCTTGATTATTAGACCAAAAGATGGAGGATGCAATCCCGAGAGGAGGGGACAGTCTAGATGTTGGTCTTCTATGTTGAAATGTGCATGCATTCCAGCCCAGACAGAGTGGGGGAGGGGAACAGAGAGGCGGGATGGGGCGCTATGATAAAGAATAAAGCTGTTAGGTAGGGGGATGATAAGAACATCAAGAAAGGTGTCTGTCTAGGCATGACATACCGTGATTGGTGCAGGTGCTCTGGACACAACAGGGGTCAGTTATGTTATATATTATATACACTATTTTACCAAAAGTATTGGGACCACCGCCTTTACACACACACATGAACTTTAATGGTGTCCCAGTCTTAGTCCGTAGGGTTCAATATTGAGTTGGCCCACCCTTTGCAACTATAACAGCTTCAACTCTTCTGGGAACTGAAAGGGTCAAACTCGCTCACAACTAATGATAATTCCCATCAGGAAAAAAGCTCCACGCCGAACTTTAATGGTCCCCACCAAGGTCCTGCAGGGATCAACCACGCTTTGCACCTCGTATACTCTGTAATCATCAGCACCAACTCCAGACCGACATGCAAAAATATAAAGTGCCTCCAATAGTGCAGTACCAAGTGTTAAATGGAATAAACCTCACCCACCCAGCTAAATCTATTAAACTCACCCCTTTTTCAATAAGAAAACAGCATACCACGTGGCTTCATCTGGAGAGCAAAATATATTGATTGAGGGTCATTGCCTAAAGGGTTCCAGTTTCTTTATAGTAACCTTATAAAAATGCTTTTGATTAGTGTTTGGGGCATAAATGTTGGAAATGGTCATATTGTGGTTGTTGATGGAGGCATTTAGGATGGTGTTCCTGCCATCAGGGTCAAGCTCTGAGTAAAGGAGTTGGAAAGAGACCGAGGAGCTTACAGCTATCATGACTCCACTTAAATGGAGAGTTTAGGCCTTTGACATGGATGAATGTGATGGTAAGAGACATGTTGTACATTTACCACTAGAGGGGGTGAGGAGTTCAAGAGTTACACCTTCTAGAGTTGCACACTGAGATGAAAACAGAAAAGAAAAAAACATATGTAATAAAAAAAACAGTATAATATCAATCCACAATTAACTTGGCTTAAACTTGGTAATAAACTGTATAGTATAAAACAGGATTTGAATACAAACAAAATAGGGTGATAAATGATGAGAGGGTGCTTAGCACCTCTTTTTTTTCAGGGGGGGTAAGAGTGTGAAGCAAAATTGGTGTCACACTCACCTAGGACATTCATTGAGAGTGCAAAATCAGAAAAAAAACAAGTTCAAGTGCACTGAATATTGAAAATAACATGACTCATCCTGCAACTGGCAGGTGTATAAAGTAGCCAGAGTTACCGATGGGTTGGTGCAGATGTATTGCACCGTGAATCCAGAGTGAGTGCTGGTGACTGATGCGTTTGAGAGTTAGGTAGAGGAGAGCTGAGCAGGCCCCAATTTAGCAGCCATTTAAAGAGGAAGTAAACCCTGATGGGTTTACTTCCTCTTTGTTTCCCTGCAAAGGTAAAGCATAATGGGCTACTATGCATCGTATAGTAGCCCATTATGTGTCACTTACCTGACACAGCAGCCAGCAATGTCACCGCTGTCCCCTGTTGCACCAAGCATCCATCTTCCTTCCGGGTATCACTGCTCCGTCGCTGTGAGTGGCAGGAGCAGCGATGACATCACCCCGGAGCATGTTCACGGGAGCCATCAGTGACGGCATGCTCAGTGCGCTTGTGCTGGTTTCTACGGCGCGCATACGCCATAGACATAGGTGCCCTTTTTTAGGAAAATGTCTCCGTAACCGTGTAGGCTAAGGAGAGGTTTCTTGCACCTACAGGTAAGCCTTAATCTAGGCTTACCTGTAGGTTAAAGTGGTATGTAAGAGTTTACAAACACTTTAATGCCTTCTTTAGGCGTGAAAAAAGTGTAGTTTAATTTTGAAAGGTCACTATCAGATTACAGGGAAGCCCCATTTGTAGTGGGCATTGTGGTTGCAAAGGACTGTGATGACTTGAGAAAAAAATGTCTGCGTTTTTGAGCTGTGGCTGCGGAGATATCAATGTAGAGGGAGACTGAGGTATGCAGCTCCGGTAATGAAGAGATGGAATGAGCTGACGCCACTATACGTTCTTCAATTTGAAAAAAGTGAATGCGAGCCAATACGTCTCGCAGGGTAGAAGCAGGTAGATAATTGGGTGCGGCAATTCTGTGTGTGCAGTCAATGGTTATGTCGGCTTGGCTTAGCTGATGGAAAAGTAGGATGAATAGCTGTTGTAGGTAGGAAATTATCTCTGGAGGTTTAATGGTATCTGGTATGCCCCTGAATTTGATATTATTCCTCCTGGAGTGATCTTCTAGATCAGCTACTTTGGCTTGGAGGAAACAAAATTCTTCAGTGTGGTGATCACAGGCGTCCGTCATTTATTTGTAAACCACAGTATGTTTTGTCACCACTTTTTTATAGGTCAGCCATGCATTCCTCTACCTGGTCAACTTTATTCTGTAGTGTGGAAAGAGAGGAAGACAGTTAGCTGTGGAGGTCTCTTTCTAGAGAAAGCAGCATGAGCTTTAAAGTGTGGTCAGATGCTGGCTGGTCACTGGCAGGGATGGCTGCTAGGGAATCTGATCGATTCTCCCAGTATTGTTTTTTTAGAAGGGGTTCCTTAGCAGGAGAAAAAGCTGGGGACAGTGCTGCCCTCTTACCTCTGTCTGAGGGTGATTGCTGGGGAGAGCTAGGTTCTGGTGTCAGTCTGTCCATAGGCTCCAAATTGTCAGCAGTTCCCTGCGAGCTGTCTGTGTGCTGTGTGGAGGCAGGATGCGCCATCCAGCACCCTCTTTAGTTCCTCGCATGGTCGGCTGAGGGAAATAATCCAAGACACGGCTCAGCTTGTGTGGACTGCCGTTATGTCAGAAACCATGAAACAGACCGAGACAGAAGTACAATCAAATCACACTTGTTTATTAATAAAAATAAAAAGGTAAATAGGAAAAAGTGTAGTCAAGCATAGCCAGAGTCCTGTAGCCAGATCGGGTAGTCAGCCAGTCCAAAGCTCATAAACCAGATCGGGTAATCAGCCAGACCGGAAGTCAGGGATCCAAGGAGAGCAACCGCAAGCAGGATAAGAAGCCAGGTGGGATGTCAGCAAGCCAGTCTTGAAACAAACAGCAGGAGATGGTTCCCTGTGATGTGACCAACACGAAGGCAAATAAAAAAGTGAGCAGGAAGGCTTTAAATAGGCAGGTCAGACTAGCATCATCGGGAACAGCTGGTAACTGTGGAAAGAGAAGAGAGCTGGCAATTAGCCGACAGCTGAGTGGCCAGCCCAGAGGAGGAAGGTACCCCCCCAATGACCCCTCTCCCTCGGAGGGCCACCGGGCTTGAGGGGAAACCGTCTAAGGAACTTGCGGAGGAGAACAGGGGCATGTACGTCAGAGGATGAAACCCAGGAGCGTTCCTCTGGACCGTAACCCTTCCAATGCACCAGGTACTGTATGCGCCCATGGAAACTATGGGAGTCAACAATGGATTGTACCTCATACTCCTCATGGTTCTCAACCAGTATAGGGTGAGGATGTGGCACCAAGTTGGTAAATCGGTTACAGACCAACGGTTTCAATAAGGAGACATGAAACACATTAGAGATGCGCATATTAGAAGGAAGGTCCAACACGTAAGCTACTGGGTTAATCCTGCGAATGGATAGGGAAAAACCCAATAAACCGAGGTGCAAACTTCAGTGAGGGAACACAAAGCCGGAGGTTGGGCGATGACAGCCAAACCCTGTCCCCAACCTGGTAGGAAGGCGCAGGCAGGCGTCTGCGGTCAGCATGGAGTCTGTACCTATCATTAGCATGACGCAAAGCCTCCTGGACTTGTACCCAACTGTAACGAAGACCATGGAGATGCTCCTCTAATGCAGGAATACTCTGCGGAACAAATGAGTCAGGCAACATGGAAGGTTAGAAACCATAATTCGCCATAAATGGAGACAATCGGGAGGCAGAATTCAAGGCACTGTTGTGAGCATTTATTTTGGGGTGATTGAAACTCTTCTGTGTCTTTCAGAAGCTTCTGATTGAAGAGCGCAGACGCCATGAATGGTCCAGAGTGGCGAACCAACACTGATTGGAGGATATCCCAGCCAATCCGCAGACTCTGATGATAGGATCATACGTTTTCTGTTCATGACATACATAGAATGAACGGGCTGCATGAAGATTCTCTGTTTTTAAATTTTCTTAATAATCAAAAAAAATTGATAAGGGGCAGGGTCAGTATTATTATATATGATTTATATATGCATCACATGATTAAGGACTGTCAGAGCTCTGTGTCTTAGCTAAAGTGACCACACAGTACAACTGCTTGCTTTAGTGCTCGGTCAGTCTGATTGAATCCTCCTACTGGGCTGTGTGATAAGAGGTGGAGCCACTTCTGCGAAAGGGGTGGAGTCACTGCTGTGATAAGGGAGGGGTCACTGCTGTGAAAGGGGCGGAGTCACTGCTGTGATAAGGGCGCAGTCTGTGCTGTCATAACGATAGAGTCACTGCTGTGATGAAAATTTTGAGATGTGTAAATAACAGGAATTTCCTTCAGCACAGCTGAGAAGAATGGAAGGCTTACAGGTGAAAAGGAGACTAGAGCACCACCTGCTGGTTTAAAATAAAGCCACAATGTTCATCTTGGATGTGTCATGTTGATCTAATTGATGATGGATATAAATGGATACAAATGGAGATTTTCTTTTTTTTTAAATAAAATAAAATTTGTACAATTGCTGCTTCACGTAATGGAAAAGAAAACCTGGATTATTAGACCAAAAGATGGAGGATGCAATCCCGAGAGGAGGGGACAGTCTAGATTTTGGTCCTCTATGATGAAATGTGCATGCATTCCAGCCCAGACAGAGTGGGGGAGGGGAACAGAGAGGCGGGAAGGGGCACTATGATAAAGAATAAAGCTGTTATATAGGGGATGATAAGAACATCAAAAAAGGTGTCTGTCTAGGCATGACATACCGTGATTGGTGCAGGTGCTCTGGATACAACAGGGGTCAGTTATGTTATATATTATATACACTATTTTACTAAAAGTATTGGGACGACCGCCTTTACACACACATGAACTTTAATGGTATCCCAGTCTTAGTCCGTAGGGTTCAATATTGAGTTGGCCCACCCTTTGCAACTATAACAGCTTCAACTCTTCTGGGAACTGAAAGGGTCAAACTCGCTCACAACTAATGATAATTCCCATCAGGAAAAAGGTTCCATGCCGAACTTTAATGGTCCCCACCAAGGTCCTGCAGGGATCAACCACGCTTTGCACCTCGTATACTCTGTAATCATCAGCACCAACTCCAGACCGACATGCAAAAATATAAAGTGCCTCCAATAGTGCAGTACCAAGTGTTCAATGGAATAAACCTCACCCACCCAGCTAAATCTATTAAACTCACCCCTTTTTTCAATAAGAAAACAGCATATAACATATTTAAAGGTCTTACGCATGTCACCACCAGGTTCTACCTCTACGCGTTACACCCAGGGCCAGATTAAGAACATCGTGGGCCTGGTGCTGAGGATTTTGATGGGGCCTTTTATAAACAATAAATAAATACAAATGCAAACAATTTTTTGTTATAACAAATTAAATGAAAGAGAGAGAGGGAGGAAGAGAGAGAGAAAGAAAGGGGATGAAAGAGGTGTGAGGGGTAAGGGAGGGAGGATGCGAGAGAAAGGGGGGGATGGGAGAGAGAGAATGCACATGTGTGGGAATGACATCAACGCAGCCTGGCCAAGGCAAATGACGGAAGGCACAGAACCCAGAAGGAAGACCGGGTGAAAATGGAAGTGCCCGGGCCCCGCCGGACTGATCACAGCACAGCAGTGGAGGTCTGACAGGTAAGTGTACCCTAATGTGCTAATATGCTGGGCACACTTGTACATTATGGCATAACCTCCCCAAGGGCCTCTAAAAAGTAGTAATGTTAGAAAAGTTTACTACCGCTTTACTATCACCGGAGCCTCTCATGGGGCCCCTACTGACCCTGTGGCCCTTGGGCAGTGCCTAAGTACATGGTTGTCAACATTTCAAATATATTTTAGGGATGCTTTTTTTACAAGTGCTATATTTAGAGTAGCTGACATCCCCCGTGTTCCTCTATACATCACAATAGTCATTACAAAATAAAATAAGTACTAATAATGGGGCAGAACAAATATGAGGACTGTGAGATTTCCTTTAGTTGAACTGACAAAAGTGCCCATTCTAGAGCTGGTAACATTGAGGAACATATAATTTTAACATATAATTTTAAAGAACAGTTTTTGTGGGTAAGAGGCATAGGGGAGGAGTGTGGATGGTATAAAAGTGGGAAGTATGTGCAGGTGAGGGAGAGGAATGTGGAGGGTCTAACAGTGGGCACTATGTACATGAGAGGAGTGCAGAGGGTATGGCAGAAGGCACTATGTACCGGAGAGGAGTGTGAAGGGTAAGACAGTGGGCAGTATGCACAGCAGAGGAGTGTAGAGGGTATGAAATTGGGCACTATGTATTAGAGAAGAGTGTGGAGGGTATGACAGTGGGTACTATGTACAGGAGTGTAGGACAGTAAGCAGTAATTACAGGAGAGGAGTGTGGAGGGAGGGTATGACGGTGGGCACAATGTATAGGAGAGGAGTATGGAGGGTATGAAAGTTAGTAGTATGTACAGGAGTGGAGGGTATGATAGTGGGCACTATGTATAGGAGAGAAGTGTTGGAGGTATGGCAGTGGGCACTATGTATAGAAGAGAAGTGTTGGAGGTATGACAGTGGGCACTATGTATAGGAGAGGAGTGTGGAGGGTATGACAGTGAGTAGTATGTACAGGAGAGGAGTATGGAGGGTATAGCGGTGGGCACTATGTATAGGAGAGGAGTATGGAGGGTATGGCGGTGGGCACTATGTATAGGAGAGGAGTATGGAGGGTATGTCGGTGGTCACTGTATAGGAGAGGAGTGTGAAGGGTACGACAGTGGACACTATGTACAGGAGAGAAGTGTATGACAGTGGGCACTATGTATATGAGAGGAGTATGGAGGGTATGATAGTGAGTAGTATGTACAGGAGAGGAGTGTGGAGGGTATGACAGTGGGCACTATGTATAGGAGAGAAGTTTTGGAGGTATGGCAGTGGGCACAATGTATAGGAGAGAAGTGTTGGAGGTATGACAGTGGGCACTATGTATAGGAGAGGAGTGTGGAGGGTATGACAGTGAGTAGTATGTACAGGCGAGGAGTATGGAGGGTATAGCGGTGGGCACTATGTATAGGAGAGGAGTATGGAGGGTATGGCGGTGGGCACTATGTATAGGAGAGGAGTATGGAGGGTATGTCGGTGGGCACTGTATAGGAGAGGAGTGTGAAGGGTACGACAGTGGACACTATGTACAGGAGAGAAGTGTATGACAGCGGGCACCATGGGCGTCCGCAGCAGGGGGCAAGGGGGGTCAAGTGCCCCCCCCTGGAATCTCCAAGGTGCTGCCACTGCCGCCGCCATGCTGCACCACTTTTTTTTTTTTTTAATCCGCTCTCCGCTCCTGTGTATCACAGCGCTGGATGGCTGTGTTCGGCGGCCGCTCTGTAACACAGTCCCGCCCCCCTCCAGACCATCTCGTGTGATAGTAGAGAGAATCAACGCTCCGCCTATCACATGAGCCAGTCTGAGGGGGGCGGAACTGTGTTATAGAGCGGCCGCCGAACACAGCCATCCAGCGCTGTGATACACAGGAGTAGATGCCCATCCTGTGCTACAGTGCCTGGATAGGAGCTTCGAGGGGGGGGCTGCAGTGCTCTCCTCCACCACCACACTCTCCTGACCCCCCCCCCTGCTCTCTTCCACCACTGCACTCTCCTGCCCCCCCCCCCAGTGCTCTCCTCCACCCCCGCACTCTCCTGACCCCCGTGCTCTCCTCCACCACCACACTCTCCTGACCCCCCCCCCTGCTCTCTTCCACCACTGCACTCTCCTGCCCCCCCCCAGTGCTCTCCTCCACCACCGCACTCTCCTGACCCCCCCCTGCTCTCCTCCACCACCGCACTCTCCTGCCCCCCCCTCTCTTCTCTTCCACCCCCGCACTCTCCTGACCCCCGTGCTCTCCTCCACCACCACACTCTCCTGACCCCCCCCTGCTCTCTTCCACCACTGCACTCTCCTGCCCCCCCCCCCAGTGCTCTCCTCCACCCCCGCACTCTCCTGACCCCCGTGCTCTCCTCCACCACCACACTCTCCTGACCCCCCCCCCTGCTCTCTTCCACCACTGCACTCTCCTGCCCCCCCCCCAGTGCTCTCCTCCACCACCGCACTCTCCTGACCCCCCCGTGCTCTCCTCCACCACCGCACTCTCCTGCCCCCCCCTCTCTTCTCTTCCACCCCCGCACTCTCCTGACCCCCGTGCTCTCCTCCACCACCACACTCTCCTGACCCCCCCCTGCTCTCTTCCACCACTGCACTCTCCTGCCCCCCCCCAGTGCTCTCCTCCACCACCGCACTCTCCTGCCCCCCCCCCCCCCAGTGCTCTTCTCCTCCACCACCGCACTCTCCTGACCCCCGTGCTCTCCTCCACCACCACACTCTCCTGACCCCCCCCCTGCTCTCTTCCACCACTGCACTCTCCTGCCCCCCCCCCAGTGCTCTCCTCCACCACCGCACTCTCCTGACCCCCCCCCTGCTCTCCTCCACCACCGCACTCTCCTGCCCCCCCCTCTCTTCTCTTCCACCCCCGCACTCTCCTGACCCCCGTGCTCTCCTCCACCACCACACTCTCCTGACCCCCCCCCTGCTCTCTTCCACCACTGCACTCTCCTGCCCCCCCCCCCCAGTGCTCTCCTCCACCACCGCACTCTCCTGCCCCCCCCAGTGCTCTTCTCCTCCACCACCGCACTCTCCTGCCCCCGTGCTTTCCTCCACCACCACACTCTCCTGCCCCCCCCGCTCTCTTCCACCACCGCACTCTCCTGCCCCCCCCCAGTGCTCTTCTCTTCCACCACCGCACTCTCCTGCCCCCCAGTGCTCTCCGCCACCGCTGCACTCTCCTGCCCCCCCAGTGCTCTTCTCTTCCACCACCGCACTCTCCTGCCCCCCCAGTGCTCTCCTCCACCACCGCACTCTCCTGCCCCCCCAGTGCTCTCCTCCACCACCGCACTCTCCTGCCCCCCCCAGTGCTCTCTTCCACCACCGCACTCTCCTGCCCCCCCAGTGCTCTCCTCCACCACCGCACTCTCCTGCCCCCCCCAGTGCTCTCCTCCACCACCGCACTCTCCTGCCCCCCTCCAGTGCTCTCCTCCACCACCACACTCTCCTGCCTCCCCCCAGTGCTCTTCTCCACCGCCACACTCTCCTGCCCCCCCCAGTGGTCTCCATCACCACCACACTCTCCTGCCCCCCCCCCAGGGCTCTCCTCCACCACCACCACACTCTCCTGCCCCCCCCAGTGCTCTCCTCCACCACCGCACTCTCCTGCCCCCTCCAGTGCTCTCCTCCACCACCGCACTCTCCTGCCCCCCTCCAGTGCTCTCCTCCACCACCACACTCTCCTGCCTCCCCCCAGTGCTCTTCTCCACCGCCACACTCTCCTGCCCCCCCCCCCCAGTGGTCTCCATCACCACCACACTCTCCTGCCCCCCCCCAGTGCTCTCCTCCACCACCACCACACTCTCCTCCCCCCCCCCCAGTTTTCTCCTCCCCTGTTCTTGCTGCTCTCCAGCTCTCCCCATCCTTCTCTAGCCACCATCCCAGTGCTTTCCCCCCCAGTGCTCTCCGCCCCTGTTCCCCCCAGTGCTCTCCCCCCCCCGTGCCCTTCACTCCCCCCAGTGCTCTCCCCCAGTGCTCTCCTCTCTCCCCAGTGCTCTCCCCCCCGTGCCCTTCACTCCCCCCAGTGCTCTCCCCCAGTGCTCTCCTCTCTCCCCCTGTTCTTTCCCCTCCAGTGCTCTCCCCTCAGTGCTCTCCCCTCCCCCCAATGCTCCCCCCCTGTTCTTCCCCCCCCAGTGCTCTTCAGCTCTCCCCATCACTCTCTAGCCCCCACCCCAGTGCTCTCCAGCCCTCCTTACTCCCCACCCCTGTTCTATCTGTCCCCCTGGTGCTCTCCAGCCCCCCCCCCCCAGTGCTCTCTACCCTCCGTGCTCTCCACCCCTGTTCTTTTTGGCTCCCCCTTAGCACCCTTCACTCCCCACCCCTGTACTCTCCTCTCCCCCTGCATTTTGCGCCCACCCATGTGCTCTCCACCCCCCATAGTGCTCTCCAGTCCCCCGTGCTTTCCACCCCTGTTCTTTCTGGCCCCCACTGGTGCTCTCAAGCTCCCCCCCATTGCTCTCCACTCACCCCTGCTCTTTGTGCCCCCCCCAGTGCTCTTCACCGCCCCACACTCTTAGCCCCCCCAGTGCTCTCAGCCTACCGTGCTCTCTACCCCTGTTCTTGTTGGCTCTCAAGTTCCCCCCAAGCGCTCTCCGCTCCCCACCCCTGTGATCTCCACTCCCCCTCACTCTTTGCCCCCACCCATGTGTTCTCCAACCCCGCCAGTACTCTTTGCTCCCCCTTCTCTCCAACTCCCACTCAGTGCTCTCCACTTCCCCAGGACTAGAGGGCAGGCTGACTGGGGCCAGAAAATGAGGACGGCTGAAGGTGCAGGTGGCCAGGGACCACTCCATCTCACAGCAGACAGATCCTCTGGAAGGAGCACCGTCCCCATCCAAAACGAGAACAGACCCTGCCTGCTGCTGCCCATCATGGATATCCTGCTGGCATGCAAGGTACTGTACCGAGCATCAACAACACACCTTCCCACAGACAGGGACTGCAGACTGGGACATGGGGCACAGAAGGGGCTGCAATGATGTGCACAGTGAGACTGCATTCACGGCACAGTAAAGCTGCATTTGATAGACACAGTGAGGCTGCATTTGATGGACACAGTGAGGCTGCATTTGATGGACACAGTGAGGCTGCATTTCATAGTTTCATAGTTAGTAAGGTTGAATAAAGACACCAGTCCATCCAGTTCAACCTGAGTGTCTACAATTGTCCCTATCCCTGTATATTACACACTCACATTGGTCCCTACCCTCAAGGAGCCCACAATCCAAGGTCCCCATTCATACACTAGGGCCAATTTTGGACAGAAGCCAGTTAATCTACCTCCATGTCTTTGGTTTGTGGGAGGAAACCGGAGTACCCGGCGGAAACCCACGCAGACACAGGGAGAACATGCAAACTCCAGGCAGGTATAGTCATGGTTGGGATTTGAACCACTGACCCTTCTTACTGCTAGGTGAGCGTGCTACCCACTACACCACTGTGCCGCCCAAATTTGAAGGGCACAGTGAGGCTGCATTTGGTGGGCACAGTGAGGCTGCATTTGGTGGGCACAGTGAGGCTGCATTTGGTGGGCACAGTGAGGCTGCATTTGATGGGCACTGGTGAGGCTGCATTGAGCTCTTGCATCAAGTCTGCAGTCTCTGTCCATCTCCTGTAGCATGTCTGCAGTCTCTGAGGGAGTCTGGAGAGGTGTCAAAAGTAACTTCCAATACAAAGTGAAGATGAATTATCTGTTATATAACACATATGTATTACCAGTGTAAAGATTTTCATGATATTGTCGAAAAGGGGCGGAGCATGAGTGGCCTTGAAATGATGCCCCCCCTTGGAAAAAGTTCTGCGGACGCCCATGGCGGGCACTATGTATAGGTGAGGAGAGTGTAGGATATGACAACGGGCGTTATGTATAGGAGAGAAGTGTGGAGGGTATGACAGTGAGCAGTATGTACAGGAGAGAAGTGTGGAGAGTATGAGAGTGTGCACTATATATAGGAGAGGAGGATGAAGATATGTAAGAAGGAAAAATGTAAAGGTTTGTGGAAGGATGTTTAGGGACTGCGTAGTGGTTAAGCGGGCCAGACATGGATTGAAATTACACCAATTAAGCAGAGACCAGCCATAGTCGATCTATGTATGGGCTAGCTGGTTTTACACAAGTCAACCTATTAACCGACTTGAGTGCAACCAGCCTGTCAGGTTTTCCCCAAAACAATCAGTGCTGCCAGCTATAGTTAGCAACACTAATCATTGTATTCACTGGCAGAACACAATAACACTGCGGGAGTGATCGCCCCATTCACAGCTCAGCAGGTGAGAGGGTGTGTGGGGACAGGCTGGGGAGAGATACTAGTCAGTCCCTGGGTAGGCACTGGTTAGTATCAGAGCCAGATACACACAGGTTACATACGCCAAGATCATTAGAGCGAGAGCAATAATTCTAGCACTAGACCTCCTCTGTAACTCTAAACATGTAACCTGTAAAAAAATGTAAAGCATCGCTTAGTACACAACAAAAAATCGTGATAACTTTAGTGTTTTTTTTTATGACTGAAACAGTTTCTTTCCAACATAAAAAGTTGCAAAGACCACCATTTTATTCCATAGGGTGTCGGCTAAAACAATATATAATGCTTGAGGGTTCTGAGTAATTTTCTAGCATAAAAAAATGATGATTTTTACATGTAGGAGAGAAGTCTCAGAATGGGCCTGGTTGCCAAGGGGTTAATTATCATAAGTAATCTACAAATAATTATTATAAGCTCTGTGAGTTCATCCTCTCCGTCTGCTGCAGAGTGTTCCAGCTTGTATTTATACTGCCGCTCTGAATGCAGCTTCTGACAGGCTGTGCAAGGAGACCTGTATCTCCGGAACCATATATGATAGCAGCCCCATATTTTAACCAGTGCTGGGGTGGGTCTTTAGCTACCTACCCACCAAATATGGGGTCTCTGTGACTCCTGATCGCCGAGCTACAATCCTCGAAGTCTATCTTTTTTTTTTTTTTGATTTTTTTTGGGGCAAATGGGCCTATCTTGAGAAAGGGGCCTGGAGCTGCAGCTCCAATAGCCCCTATGTTAATCCGGCCCTGGTTACACCACCTACCACGTGGCTTCATCTGGAGAGCAAAATATGTTGATTGAGGGTCCTTGCCTAAAGGGTTCCCGTTTCTCGATAGTAACCTTATAAAAATGCTTTTGATTAGTGTTTGGGGCATACATTTTGGAAATGGTCATATTGTGGTTGTTGAGTGAGGCATTTAGGATGGTGTTCCTGCCATCAGGGTCAAGCTCTGAGTAAAGGAGTTGGAAGGAGACCGAGGAGCTTACAGCTATCATGACTCCACTTAAATGGAGAGTTTAGGCCTTTGACATGGATGAATGTGATGGTAAGAGACATGTTGTACATTTACCACTAGAGGGGGTGAGGAGTTCAAGAGTTACACCTTCTAGGGTTGCACACTGAGATGAAAACAGAAAAGAAAAAACATATGTAATAAAAAAAAACAGGATAATATCAATCCACAATTAACTTGGCTTAAACTTGGTAATAAACTGTATAGTATAAAACAGGATTTGAATACAAACAAAATAAGGTGATAAATGATAAGAGGGTGCTTAGCACCTCTTATTTCTCAGAGGGGGGGGTAAGAGTGTGAAGCAAAATTGGTGTCACACTCGCCTTCATTGAGATTGCAAAATGAGAAAAAAACAAGTTCAAGTGCACTATGTTCAAAATAACCAGACTCATCCTGCAACTAGCAGGTGTATAAAATAGCCAGAGTTACCGATGGGTTGGTGCAGATGTATTGCACCGTGGATCCAGAATGAGTGCTGTTGGTGACTGATGCGTTTGAGAGTTAGGTAGAGGAGAGCTGAGCAGGCCCTAATTTAGCAGCCGTTTAAAGAGGAAGTAACCCCACCAGGGTTTGTTTCCCTGCAAAGGTAAAGCATAATGGGCTTCTATGTATCGCATAGTAGCCCATTATGTGTCACTTACCTGACACAGCAGCCAGCAATGTCACCACTGTCCCCTGTTGCACGAAGCGTCCATCTTTCTTCCAGGTATTGCTGCTCCGGTGCTGTGAGTGGCCGGAGCAGCGATGACGTCACTCCGGCACATGCTCAGTGCGCTTGTGCTGGTTTCTACGGCGCGCATACTCCATAGACATAGGTGCCCCTTTTTAAGAAAATATCTCCTTAACCGTGTAGGCTAAGGAGATATTTCTTGCACCTACAGGTAAGCCTTAATCTAGGCTTACGTGTAGATTAAAGTGGTATGTAAGGGTTTACAACCACTTTAATGCCTTCTTTAGTTTAATTTTGAAAGGTCACTATCAGATTACAGGGGAGCCCCATTTGTAGTGGACATTGTGGTTGCAAAGGACTGTGATGACTTGAGAAAAAAAGTCTGCATTTTTGAGCTGTGGCGGCGGAGATATCAATGTAGAGGGAGACTGAGGTATGTGGCTCCGGTAATGAGGAGATGGAATGAGCTGACGCCACTATACGTTCTTCAATTTGAAAAAAGTGAATGCGAGCCAATACGTCTCGCAGGGTAAAAGCAGGTAGATGATTGGGTGCGGCAATTCTGTGTGTGCAGTCAATGGTTATGTCAGCTTGGCTTAGCTGAGGGAGAAGTAGGAGGAATAGCTGTTGTAGGTAGGAACATAGCTCTGGAGGTTTAATGGTTTTTGGTATGCCCCTGAATTTGAAATTATTCCTCCTGGAGTGATCTTCTAGATCAACTACTTTGGCTTGGAGGAAACGAAATTCTTCAGTGTGCTGATCACAGGTGTTCTGTCACCACTTTTTTTTAGGTCAGCCAGGCATTCCTCTACCTGGTCAACTATATTCTGTAGTGTGGAAAGAGAGGAAGGCAGTTCGTTTGCGGAGGTCTCTTTCTAGAGAAAGCAGCATGAGCTTTAAAGTGTGGTCAGATGCTGCCTGGTCACTGACAGGGAGGGCTGCTAGGGAATCTGATCGATTCTCCCAGTACTGTTTTTTTAGAAGGGGTTCCTTAGCAGGAGAAAGTGCTGGGGACAGTGCTGCCCTCTAACCTCTGTCTGAGGGTGATTGCTGGGGAGAGCTAGGTTCTGGTGTCAGACTGTCCATAGGCTCCAAATTACCAGCAGTTCCCTGCGAGCTGTCTGTGTGCTGTGTGAAGGCAGCAGGCGCCACTCCAGCGCCCTCTTTAGTTCCTCGCATGGTCAGCTGAGGGAAATAATCCATGAGACGGCTCAGCTTGTGTAGACTGTTATACATTTTTGGACATACCATCCAGTTACGAAGAGTTAAGGCTCCCCTCCAGTGTATGAGGGAGGGGAGAGGTGCTGCTGGGAAGTGCTGAGAGCCGTTATTTGTCCTGAGGCTGAGCGGAGTTGTGTGGATAAGCCATCTTACTCCATGACTGACCATGCCCCCCCCCCCCAAGTGTTATTTTAGTTCCATACATTTGGTGGTGAAAAGATTGTGTGAAGCAACCTCCTTGTTGTCAGAGTACAAAATGTGGCTTTCTCCATTAATTTGTGCAATATCCTTATACTTTTCCACAAGTAATTGCACCACACCCTGAGGGCCAGATTGTTTTCCCATCTGACTTTGAATTCATCAGAGAGAGCTTTTAAATTCAGAAAGATTTGACAAGAGAAATAACGTGTGGCTGGATACATAAACTACCATTTGTAGGTGTTTGCTACCCTAAATCTGAAAGTTAAACTAGCTAATGGGAAGAAGGAATCCAATAGGAGACCTTCTTGTTATTGGACACAAGCATCCAGTATCACATCTTTAATGAATTGTATTTACAGAGAAAAACCTAACTATGAGAGAGAGGACTTTAAAGGAACCACGTATTTGTATAAAAGGGCAATGTTTTATTCTACAAATGTACATGAGATACTATTATATATCATCACTCATCATCCCTGTCAAGCCTGGATGGTAAAATGCTTGCTGTAATTTTGACGTGTTTCACCGGTCCATGCCTGCTTCATCAGGAAGATAACAACAGTTAAGCCCTATAATGGTAAAACATACAATCATCAAGACAGTGATGAACAAATTTATATGAACCATCAATTGTACGCTTTCTGGAACAGATAAGTCAACTCCTCTAAGGTTAGTCTGCTATGAGTCCACGAATGAGGTAAGAGGGAAAATCCCTCAGTCAGGATCAATATCATTGTGTCAAGTTTGGAAAAACTGAAAATGGAAAAGAAGATAAGAGATAGTAATGATATGACTCAATATAAAATAGGAGAGTATATCTACTATTCAAAAGGGGCAGTGGCCTGTAATTTCCATACTTTGAGCAGTGGCAGCAGGTGGTATATTTCTTTGGGGGGGGAAATGCACCCACAGCTACCCTCCCCCTCCCCAATGGGCCGGTTGGTTAACAGCCCCAAACTTACCCCATCTATGGAGCAGGCAGTGCTTCACTCCAGGCAACAGGCGGTGGCTTCCCCTGCATCGCTTCCTCAGCATCAAGGTGGCCATGTGTCTCCTCCTTCCTCGTCCTAGGTCAATAGGATAGTTTCTCTTTTCAGCCAATTGGGAAACGAGTCTCAGGACCTGATTTCCTGATTGACCAGGAGGAGAATCAGTGTCACAATAGCAAATGTTCATTCAGTATCGTCAAACAATTGGGTGGGCTCTGGGCGCAGTGCCCTGACACCAGCACTGAGATAGAGAGCACTGACACCAGCACCGTGATAGAGAGCACTGACACCAGCACCATGATAGAGAGCACTGAGACCACACCAGCACCGTGATAGAGAGCACTGACACCAGCACAGTGATAGAAAGCACTGACACCAGCTTCGCGATAGAGAGCACTGAGACCACACCAGCACCGTGATAGAGAGCACTGAGACCACACCAGCACCGTGATAGAGAGCACTGACACCAGCACCGTGATAGAGAGCACTGACACCAGCACCGCATTAGAGAGCACTGACACCAGCACAGTGAGAGCACTGACACCAGCACCATGATAGAGAGCATTGACACCAGCACGGTGATAGAGAGCACTGAGACCACACCAGCACTGTGATAGAGAGCACTGAGTCCACACCAGCACCGTGATAGAGAGAGAGCACTGACACCAGCACTGTGAGAGCTCTGAAACCAGCACCATGATAGAGAGCACTGAGACCACACCAGCACCATGATAGAGAGCACTGAGACCACACCAGCACCGTGATAGAGAGCACTGACACCAGCACTGAGATAGAGAGCACTGACACCAGCACTGAGATAGAGAGCACTGACACCAGCACCGTGATATAGAGCACTGACACCAGCACCGTGATAGAGAGCACTGAGACCACACCAGCACCGAGATGGAGAGCACTGACACCACACCAGCACTGAGATAGAGAGCACTGACACCAGCACCAAGTTAGAGAGCACTGACACCAGCACCGTGATAGTGAGCACTGACACCAGCACTGTGATAGAGAGCACTGACACCAGCACCGTGATAGAGAGCACTGACACCAGCACCGTGATAGAGAGCACTGAGACCACACCAGCACCGAGAGAGAGCACTGACACCACACCAGCACTGTGATAAAGAGCACTGACACCAGACCAGCACCGTGATAGAGAGTACTGACACCAGACCAGCACCGAGATAGAGAGCACTGACACCAGCTGTGGAACCCAAAAATATGACACCGCTCAACCTCTTAAAACAGGAGGGTAGGGGCATATAGTACGGTGCTCTCTTTTTGCACAAGGAAGTGAGCCAAAGGTAGAAAAAAGGTGTGTGTGCTAGATTAAATAAATCATTTACAGAGTTATGCATATACATGGTCTACTGGTCACATGTGTTGAATTCCTCCGAGATCCATGCCTCATTCATTTTTATAAATGTGAGGTAGTCAACACTGTCGTGAGCTAGGCGAGTACGTTTATCGGTCACGATCCCCTCTGCTGCGCTGAACATCCTTTCGGACAGGACACAGCCTGCCTTTTTCCAGAAAAACGTGAGGACAGCATGATGGAAGGTGGAGTGGAGGACAATTGTGAGGAGAGAGGAGAAGGAGAAGTAGAAGACGAGGCTGGACAGTGAGAGCCTGGAGTGTGGCTTTGTGGGTTGCATTGCTCCCACTGGGCTCGGTGATGACAGCTCATGTGCCTTCTTAAGGCGGTCGTCCCTAGGTGAGTGTTGGGCTTGCCGCGACTTATACGTTGATTGCAAAGATTGCAGATGGCAACACTATTGTCAGCAGCGGGCACGTTAAAAAAAGCGCACACTGCGGAGCCATGTGCAGGCATCCTGGGAGCGCCAGATGTGACTGTACATGGTTGATGCCTCGCTCCTTATACATTAGCAGTCTGCTTTGTCCCTCCTGTGCAATCTAAGTTCCGCCTGCTTCTCCTCCCTATCTGCTGGTCCATATCGCCCTCTGAACTCCCCTCCTCTTCCTCTGTTCCTCTCTAGTGACACCACTAGACACTTCATCATCAACGTCACCTTCCCCACCGCTATAATTAGAGATCTGGGAGTAGGCAGCAACACTGGGGACCAACCTCCTCCTTGGGCTGATCTGGGTACTGTCGTCAGACTGCTAAGTGGCGGTTGTTGCTACCTCCTCTTCCTAATCCAATGTCAAGAGTGGCTGCGCATCGGAAATGTCTTGTGATGGATCGGAAAATAATTCCTGTGACTCAAGCGGAGGGTATATGGGGGTGGTGGTGTTGGTGGTAGTGTCTTTGGGGGTACACACAGCAGAGAGTGAAGAAGAGGGTGCAGATCGAGAGGATGAGGAGGGTGCAGAAGACTAAGGCTGAGTGAGCCACTCAACCAAGTCTGCTGCATCCTTTGACATAATCGAACACACCTTCTGCAATTTGCCACTTTGACTCAAGCCCGTTGCTCCTGCCCTACCCCTACCACGCCTGCAGAAGGGCCTGCCTCTTCTTCTGCCTGTCATTTTTTAAATGACCCTGTGACAAAGGTCTCTAGAGAAGTGCAGTATATGTGGAAGAAGGTACATAACACCCCGCTTCAATCTGTCATTTTGGGGGGCCACTGGTCTATCACACCAGTTATAATACTTTTTTTCTAATTGCGTCACTCTTTGTAGTATCGCTGCAGAACCGCTCAGCAATCACAATGCTGCACAGTGGAAATGCACTATACTATGCTTTCTATATTTGAAAGTATTTTATATGTGTATTACACCCCTATATACTGCACACCAAATAGTACACCTATACCAGTCCTTAAAAGGACCTTTGTGGACCTAATAGTAGCTAGCTAGTAGCTAGTGAATTGCAGACTGTCCCTGCTCCAAACACCAAACTGTCCCTCCCTACACTGAGAAACGACAGCTGCAGAATCGGTCAGCAGCACAGCAGTGCAGTATAATATGCTTTCTATATTTGAAAGAAAGTATATTATACGTGTATTGCAACCCTATATACTGTACACCTATACCAGTCCTTAAAAGGACCTTTGTGGACCTAGTAGTAGCTAGCTAGTAGCTAGTGAATTGCAGACTGTCCCTGCTCCAAACACCAAACTGTCCCTCCCTACACTGATAAAAAACAGCTGCAGAATCTGTCAGCACTCAGCAGCACAGCAGTGCAACATAATATACTTTCTATATTTGAAAGAAAGTATATTATGCGTGTTTTACAACCCTATATACTGTACACCTATACCAGTCCTTAAAATGACCTTTGTGGACCTAGTAGCTAGTGAATTGCAGACTGTCCCTGCTCCAAACACCAAACTGTCCCTCCCTACACTGAGAAAAGACAGCTGCAGAATCGGTCAGCAATCAGCTCAGCAGCACAGCAGTGAAGTATAATATGCTTTCTATATTTGAAAGAAAGTATATTATACGTGTTCAACCCTATATACTGTACACCTATACCAGTCCTTAAAAGGACCTTTGTGGACCTAGTAGCTAGTGAATTGCAGACTGTCCCTGCTCCAAACACCAAACTGTCCCTCAGTCCCTACACTGATAAAAGACAGCTGCAGAATCGGTCATCACTCAGCAGCACAGCAGTCAGCAGTGCACCATAATATACTTTCTATATTTGAAATAAAGTATACTATAAGTGTATTACAACCCTATATACTGTACACCTATACCAGTCCTGAAAAGGACTTTTGTGGACCTAATAGAAATAGCTAAGCTAGTGATTAGACTGACTGTCCCTGCTCCACACAGCGTCCTTCCCCTACACTGACAAAAGACAGAATGTAAAATGGCCGCCAGATCAGGTCTATTTTTAAGGTAGGGGGTATGTCCATGTGCTGAAATGTCTCAATTGGCTGTCCTGTACCCCATGATGGATGTGTCATGGGTCAAAGTTCTTCACAATGTAAATGCATATGTCCGCCGCGTACAACGCCAGAAGTCCGCCGGTTTGGCGAATCGCGAACGAGCAAAATTCGCCACAGACTGCCGGGTGAACCGCAAGGCCATCTCTATTAAGGAAGGCAGGTCCACTGGAACGCCAACACGGATCCCACAAGGGCTAGACAAGATTCCCCAGGGCGCGGAGTCTAAGAGCCAGCAGTTGTTCACCAGAGCCTCTAGTGGTGAGGATGGACTGGGCTGCAACTGGCTCCAGGTTGTGACCCCCAGGGTCTCCCAGCTCAAGCCCACAGTAGGCTATAGGAGGACAGAGATAGTAAGGGAATAAGCCAAAGGTCTAGTAGACAAGGATAAACATAGAACACGTCAAAGGTCAGGGTCAAAAGCAGGCAGGGATAGTTGAGAACAAGCCAAGATCGGTAACTGGAATCAGCCGTAGAAGACAAAGCAAGATGCACATGGAAGCTAAACACACAAAGGTTGATCAGCAAGGCAGGCTTATAGAGTTCCCTGATAGGGGCTGGGGTGTAGCCATGATTTGAGGAGAGGATTTTTTAAGTAGCCAGGTGAGAGTGGCTGACCTTTAAAGGGGAACACATGAAGTAGAGTTAAGCTGAAAGACAAAGATTACTGCATAACCATGACAGCTTCATTCAGTCAGAGGAAGAGTGTTGGAGAAGGTGGCCGGCTGACCGATGCCTTTAGACAATTTTTCAGTCCTCAGCGCCAAGGTATGATCAGTTCAAGCAACCATCGCCAGTGTCTGCATTACATGGTGCAGGAATATCTAGGGGCAAGAGCAGACTTGGAGACCTTTCCAACAAAGCACCCACTGGGTCTTGAGGATGGACCACTGGCCAGAATTAGCTCAATATGTAATTGATCTACTGTCCTGCATCCAGTGTTCTTTCTGAATGCACAATCAGTGCTGCTGGAGGGTTTGTAACAGATCATAGAGTGCGCCTGTCCACAGACTCCCTTGATAAGCTCACATTAATAAAAAAATAATCAGTCTTGGATCAGCAGCAGCTATCAAGCACCTGATGCTGATGTTACTGATTGATTTTTCTATGGATGTGGGATCCCTTGAAGACTGCCTATGCTGAGTGACTATCCTATTCCTCCTCAATCTTGATGATGCTAGCTTCCAACAATATTTTTGGTTTAGGGCATCACCACCACTGCCTAAGGCCTATTTTTTCTGTCTCTGTTTAAGAGGGGCATGCAATTACAATTTCTGATCTAATATTGCACAGCAGGGCCCGTTCCTGTGTCCAACAAGAGTATCTGTGAGAGGTTACAGTGTTGTGGCACCACCACCACCAAAGGCCCAATTTTTCTACCCCTGTCACAACAGCAGAAAAAAATGACAACGTGCCCCACGGTCATCTGCATTAGATGTACCATGTCCATGACCTGCACTGTGGATGGTAGACATAGAGCCTGCTTGCCCTCTTTTAGTGGCCTGTGAGCATCTGCCTCTCCTTGGTGACCTTCCGGACATGATGGGGATTTTGTTTTGCAACACCACACTACACTGTATTGTGTACTGTGTACACCACCAGAAAAGTAGTAGCAACTGCCCTATGGGTGCACGGTACTGTGTACATCAACAGAAGTGTAGTTACAACTATGGGTGTACTGTATTGTGTACACCACCAGAAAAGTAGTAGCAATAGAAACTGCACCATGTGTGCATGGTATTGTGTACACCACCCGAAATATAATAGCAACTATTGGTGCACTGTATGAATAGTGTACTCCACCAGAAAAGTAGTGACAACTGCAATAGGGGTGCACGGTACTGTTACTACTGTGTACACCACTTGAAGTATATTAGAATAACAGTACACCAGTAATGGCCTGCAGTGAGATATAGACTGACTGACTGTGTGTGTGTGTGTATATATATATATATATATATATATATATATATATATATATATATATATATATATATATATATATATCCACTGCATAGAGTTTAGCTATATCAGGTTATTCAGTTAGCTGCAGTGTATTTAATATATATATATATATATATACATATTAAATACACTGCAGCTAACTGGATTACCTGCCTGCTTGCTAAATCTAAATGACACTCTCTGTCCACGCCAACGACACACTACACGAGGCTGACGTGCAGGCAGCCTTATATATTGTGTGGCGTGGGCTTAGTCCTCCTGAGCCATGATTGGCAAAAGGCACCCTGCCTTTGTCCAGTTATGGCTCTCTTAGTTGAGGGCACTGTGATTGGGCAAAGCATGCAGGTCATGGTGCATGCTCTGGCCAATCATAATACAGCAATGCCCTGCGCTCCCGCAGTGCATTATGGGCCATTACGCACCGCTCAAATTTGGCGCAAACTGCCCATAATGTTTGGTTTTCGAGGAATGGGCAAACAGCCAATGTTTGAGTCTAACTCATGTTCGACCCAAACAGAAAGCTCATCCCTATTGATGGCTAGACTGTGACTGTTGACCCTGGGTCTGGTGTGGTGGTAATCGGGAAACCTGTTGATAGCTGCACTGGTCTTGTAAAACTGGGAATGATGTGGCAGTAATGGGGAACACTGTCAATGACTACACTGGTCTGGTTACATTAGGACAGGTGTAGTAGTGATCAGGAACACTGTTGATGGCTACACTGGTCTGGTGACATTGTACTGCTATGGCGAGTGATCAGAGACCATTGGTTTGTCTACAACCACTAGTGGCTGTGTCACATTTTTACCCCCCTCAGCTCTTCTACATTCCTAGTAACACCGCTGGATCAAGAGCATACAATGAGACAAATGTAAGGAGCCCACACTTCCTTTATGTCACCTGCTGAGGGCGCTCTGCTCAGGACTTGTTACCATTCACTCTTCACCAGAAGAAGTCTCACTGAAGCTCCAACTCCCCTCATTCTCCCCCTGCATTGCTTGTTTGCTGTGTATTGATTTGTCGCATTCCTCTCAGTTTCTCCTTAATCTTTCAGGGTGTGTCTGTCCTGTATGACCGCTTCTCCGTATCCTGAAGGCTTCTCACTGACACTAAGAGACGCAGAGGGTGAACATTCCTGTAATATATCTCACAATCACACCATCAAGTCGTTATTTTTTCTGCAGGCACTTTTCTAAGTTTCTATGGAACAGGCAGCAGTGTGCTCTCCTCTAAGGCAGGCCACAGATTATACAATTTTCTTTCCTTCAATCACAGGTTAGATGAAATTCACTTGATGCCCCAACAGAACAGTCCGTGTTATTGGTGGAATCTCTTCTGCTGCGCTAATGTATCATTGCAGTGTACAGAAATACCCCACAGTAGGGATGAGCTTCGAGTTCGAGTCGAACTCATGTTCTACTCAAACATTGCCTGTTCAGCGAACAGTGAACAATTTGGGCTGTTCGCAGCAAATTCGAAAAGCCGGAACACCCTATACAAGTCTATGGGAGAAATCTAAAGTGCTAATTTTAAAGGGTAATATGCAGGTTACTGTCCTAAAAAGTGTTTGGGGACCCGGGTCCTGCCCCAGGGGACATGGATCAATGCAAAAAAAAGTTTTAAAAACGGCCGTTTTTTCAGGAGCAGTGATTTTAATAATGATTAAAGTGAAACAATAAAAGTGTAATATTCCTTTAAATCTCGTAGCTGGGGGGTATCTATAGTATGCCTGTGAAGGGGCGCATGTTTCTGGGGCTTAGAACTGTCCCTGCACAAAGTGTCATTTGTGCAGGAAAAAAGTCTTTTAAAATCACTTGCGGCTATTGTCGGGTCCCGTAATACAGAGAACACTCAATGAGTGTTCTCTGCATTAGCCGACAATTCATTCATTCATTGATAAAAAAAAAAAAAGCGTGGGGGTTCCCCTAAATTCAATTACCAGGCCCTTCAGGTCTGACATGGATATTAAGGGGAACCCCGTGTCAAATTTAAAAAAAAAATTGACGTGGGGGTCCCCCTAAATATCCATAACCAGACCCTTCAGGTCTGATATGGATTTTAAGGGGAACCCCGCATCAAATTTAAAAAAAAATGACGTGGGGGTCCCCCTAAAAATCCATATCAGACCCTTTATCCGAGCACGCAACCTGGCAGGCCGCAGGAAAAGAGGGGGGGATGAGAGAGCGGCCCCCCCTCCCTCCTGAACCGTACCAGGCCACATACCCTCAACATTGGGAGGATGCTTTGGGGGTCTGTGACCCCTCAAAGCACCTTGTCCCCATGTTGATAAGGACAAGGGCCTCATCCCCACAACCCTGGCCGTTGGTTGTGAGGGTCTGCGGGCAGGGGGCTTATCAGAATCTGGAAGCCCCCTTTAACAAGGGGACCCCCAGATCCCGGCCCCCCCCCTGTTTGAAATGGTAAGGGGGTACAAAAGTACCCCTACCATTTCACAAAGAAAGTGTCAAAATGGTTAAATAAGACAAACACACTTTTGAAAAATTTCTTTATTAAAAATAAAAAAAATAAAAAAAAGATTCCAGCGGTGCAAATCCACTCTTTCTATCCAGCGACGGGTCTCCGGGGTCCAGCGATGGATGATCATATCCAGCGACGGGGGATCTCTCAGTCCAGCGCTGTCCATGCCTCCTTCTTCTGTCTCCACTCCGGAGACACTGCAGAAAGCACAGCGCTGACGTTTCTTATATAAGGAGGGCGGGGCCACTCGTCACCTGACCCCGCCCCTCTGACGCTGGAGAGGGAAGCCAGGGGTTCCCCAGTGACGTGTGAGTGACCCCGCCCCCTCTGATGTAACGTTACATCACAGGGGGCGGGGTCACCCACACGTCACTGGGGAACCCCTGTCTTCCCTCTCCAGCGTCAGAGGGGCGGGGTCAGGTGGCGCGGTGGCCCCGCCCTCCTGATATAAGAAACGTCAGTGCTGGGATCTCCGCAGTCTCCGCAGTGGAGACAGAAGAAGAATGTATAGACAGCGCTGGACTGAGAGATCCCCCGTCGCTGGATATGATCATCCATCGCTGGACCCCGGAGACCCGTCGCTGGATAGCAAGAGTGGATTTGCACCGCTGGAATCTTTTTTTTATTTTTTTTATTTTTAATAAAGAAATTTTTCAAAAGTGTGTTTGTCTTATTTAACCATTTTGACACTTTCTTTGTGAAATGGTAGGGGTACTTTTGTACCCCCTTACCATTTCAAACAGGGGGGGGGCCGGGATCTGGGGGTCCCCTTGTTAAAGGGGGCTTCCAGATTCTGATAAGCCCCCCGCCCGCAGACCCTCACAACCAACGGCCAGGGTTGTGGGGATGAGGCCCTTGTCCTTATCAACATGGGGACAAGGTGCTTTGAGGGGTCACAGACCCCCAAAGCATCCTCCCAATGTTGAGGGTATGTGGCCTGGTACGGTTCAGGAGGGAGGGGGGGCCGCTCTCTCGTCCCCCCCTCTTTTCCTGCGGCCTGCCAGGTTGCGTGCTCGGATAAAGGGTCTGATATGGATTTTTAGGGGGACCCCCACGTCATTTTTTTTTTTAATTTGATGCGGGGTTCCCCTTAAAATCCATATCAGACCTGAAGGGTCTGGTTATGGATATTTAGGGGGACCCCCACGTCAATTTTTTTTTTAAATTTGACACGGGGTTCCCCTTAATATCCATGTCAGACCTGAAGGGCCTGGTAATTGAATTTAGGGGAACCCCCACGCTTTTTTTTTTTTTCTTTTATCAATGAATAAATGAATTGTCGGCTAATGCAGAGAACACTCATTGAGTGTTCTCTGTATTACGGGACCCGACAATAGCCGCAAGTGATTTTAAAAGACTTTTTTTCCTGCACAAATGACACTTTGTGCAGGGACAGTTCTAAGCCCCAGAAACATGCGCCCCTTCACAGGCATACTATAGACAACCCCCAGCTACGAAATTTAAAGGAATATTACACTTTTATTGTTTCACTTTAATCATTATTAAAATCACTGCTCCTGAAAAAACGGCCGTTTTTAAAACTTTTTTTGCATTGATCCATGTCCCCTGGGGCAGGACCCGGGTCCCCAAACACTTTTTAGGACAGTAACCTGCATATTACCCTTTAAAATGAGCACTTTAGATTGTGAACGTTCGAGTCCCATAGACTTTAATAGGGTTCTAAAGTTCACACGAAGTTTAGGTCTGTTCGCAGGTTCTGGTGTGAACCGAACAGGGGGGTGTTCGGCTCATCCCTGCCCCACAGGATGAGTGTACTGAAGTTGACTGATAGACTTTGTTATACTACATTGTAACTACAAGTATACGGGTGTGGCAATGATCAGAACACTGTTGAAGGAGTACACTGGTCTGGTGACACTGGGATTGGTGTGGTGGTGATCAGGAACACTGTTACTGACTTTCGCTGGTCTGGTGACACTGGGACTAGTGTGGTGCTGATCGGGAACCCTGTTGATGGCTATACTGGTCTGGTGACACTGGTGTTGGTGTGATGGTGATCATATCAGTGGCCTGGTACGGTTCAGGAAGGGGGGGGGGGCGCTCTCTCTCTTTTCCTGCAGCCTGCCAGGTTGTGTGCTCAGATAAGGGTCTGGTAAGGATTTTGAAGGGGACCCCCACGCCATTTTTTTTTACATTTTGGCACGGGGTTCCCCTTAATAACCATACCAGACCTGAAGGTCCTGGCATGAAATTCGGGGGGGGGGGGGGGCCCACACATTTTTTTTTTTTTGGTTCAGGGTTTTCCCTTAATATTCATATCAGACCCAGAGACTATATTTGCTTTATAGTTTGTCGCACATTTCAAACTGTTTGTTTTTGTTTTATTGATTCACCACACTGTGTATTATGTAGTATTGTAGCACAAGCACAGTATAGTATTGCCACTATTTGAAGGGACTGGGTTCACTTTTACTATGTTTATGAGCACTCCTGGGTTAGTTTCGCTTTTTTGAGACTTCCTACTAGCGTAGTGTTGCACTTTTTAGATACAACAGTAGCCAACATGGCTCGGTGTGGATATGATCCTTTGGTTAAGACTATAGCACAATCAGCTTTTCTAAAGGACTTGCTTTCCCTATCACTTTTATTATCTGATGACACTAATGCCGCGTACACACGATCGGACTTTCCGAATGAGCGGACCTGCCCACACACGACCAAACTTTCTGGCTGACTAGGTCCGGTGGACAATCCAACGGACTTTTGAAATGAACGGACTTGCCCACACACGGAGAAAATTCTATTCATTTTGAACGTGGCTCCAGGTAGACGGGACTAGTGAAGGAAGTGAATTTCACCACCTCCATTGGTGAGATTGACACCTCGCTAGCCCCGTCACCTGGTATGGATTTAAAGGGGAAGCCCTAGCCCCCAAAAAAATGGCGTGGGGGTTCCCTCAGAGTCCATAGCAGACCCTTATCTGAGCACGCAGTCCGGCCGGTCAGGAAAGGGGGTGGGGATGAGAGAGAGCGCCCCCCCTCCTGAGCCATGCCAGGCCACATGCCTTCAACATGCGGCAGCCACAGAAGACTGGGCCAACGCTAGTTAAAGAGCTGGAAGAAGAAAGTGGAGGCCCGGCAAGAAGAACCAGAAGAGCGGGACAAGACCCCTGAAGAGGGAGACAAGACCCCGGAAGTCGGAAGAAGACCCCGGACTGTGGCGGTGGCAAAGAAGAAAGCCAGGGCTCCTCGCTAATAAAACAGCTAATAAAAGAGCAGAAGATAGCGCAGGAGCCTGGCTAGAAGACCCCTGAAGATGGAAGAATAGAAGACCCCCGGAGCTGTCTAGAGCTGAGGGCACGCGGCCTGGTACGGCTCAGGAGGGGGGGCGCTCGCTCGTCCCCGCCCACTTTCCTGACCGGCCGGGCTGCGTGCTCGGATAAGGGTCTGCTATGGACTTTGTGGGCACCCCCATGCCGTTTTTTTCAGCGTAGGGCTTCCCCTTTAAATCCATTCCAGGTGACGGGGCTAGCGAGGTGTCAATCTCGGTGATATTCACTTCCTTCGCTAGTCCCGTCTACCTGGAGCCACGTTCAAAATGAGCAGACTTTTCTCCGTGTATGGGCAAGTCCGTTCATTTCACAAGTCCAGCGGACTAGCACACAGACGGGCGGATTGAGTCAAAACTTCTTTCTAAGTCCGCCGGACTTTTTGGAAGAAAAAGCCTGCCGGAGCCCACACACAGGCGGATTGTCCGGCGGACTCTGGTCCACCAGACCAAGTCCGCCGGATAGTCCGATCGTGTGTACGCAGCATAAGTGTATCTCACATATTAATGTGATTCCTCAGCTTGAGGCCACTGGTTTTAATCTACACACTTTACTTCCTCATCGATCACTTTCACAGGTCAATGCTTCCAATATACTTCCTCATCCATTAAGAAACCTACCTGCATCCTCCTTAACAGGGGGTCTTCTTAACTGCAGGTCAGCAGTGGTCAATGCAGCTAATATTGCAGCCCTTATTATGGATGAGGATCTGGATTTTCTTTGTCTCACTGAGACTTGGCTTCAAGATTTTAAAGCCCCTATCTTGGACGAGCTGGTCCCTCCCCAGTATAAAATATTTCAATGTAACCATCTAACTGAAGGGGGGTGGGGTAGCTGTTAGAAAAGTTTTGAATGTTTATTGTGTGACTATTAGAAAAACAATAACCCTGAGACTGATTTTTAAAATGACTTCTGAGCACGTTGTTGTATTAACTTGCTGTATTGTTTTGTCTTAACTAACTCCATAGTAAGTTGTAGGATTATTATGCTTTACTATATATGGTAGCATAAGATTGTATAGGAAACCCTGATAGCCAAAATAAAGTACCATCGTGTACCAGGCATGCTATCTATGTTTCCTCAGCCAATAGAAGCATACAGTGGGTATCAAAGTAAGTATGAGGAGGGGGGGAAACATTTTCTTTGTGTGATTTCTTACTGCAACTGCTGTGTGTAAGGATCTCCCTTTTGTGGGCCACATTAGAAATAAATTGTCTGCTTCTCAATACATCTGGAGTTTGACTGATCACAAGAGAAGATTCCTAACAGTAGCTGTGATTTAAAAAAAAAAAAACATTTTTTAGTATCAGTTTCAGAGAATTTTAACACTATTCATAAATCTTTTGAGAATTTTGTTTTTTTCTTTTCAAGTAGCCAGCAAGCTCACATATGGGTTTGCCTTGATTTATCCCCCTTCCTGTGTTAAAACTTGATTTTGTTTTTGAATTTCTCAGTTTGGCCTCACAGATGTCCATTGTGTTTAAGGGCTCCTGCATCTTGGGTGATTTTAAGTTTTGGGCAGCAGATCTAAGTGATTCCCCTACCCAATCCCTTATCTAAGAACTGTTGCTTTTGGGCTATAGGCAACATGTGACAGCGGCTACCCATACTGCTGGTCATGTGTTGGACTTTCTCCTGCTCAGCGGATTGTCAGCTGCCTAGGGAGTTGACCTGGTCAGACCACAGGTTTATTTCCTTTAGTCTGGCCCTATGGGAAGGGAAACCTCCACATATCACAGATCAAGGTTTTCTCAAGAAATCTATCAAAAGTCTGCTCAGACAGATTTGGAAACCTTGTGGCTAAGGGTATCAACCAGCCAACCTTTTTTGAGCTGGGCAACCCGGTAGAGAAACTGAGTAATTTTCAGGAGTTGGTTGAAGTGGTCCTTGATGTGTTAGCACCCTGTAGGATGAGATCTAACCCCCGTCCCCTGGGCAAGAGCCCGCAGTGGTTTACCAAGGAGCTTAGGTTCTTCAAAAAGCGGGTTTGGTCCAGGGAGAGACGCTGATGGTTGTTCCTCCTGGAGGCTGACAAAGAGCTGCATCTGGTGGCCCTCTATCTCTATAAGAGGGCCATTGGAGAGACTAAAAATACCTACTTCCGGGAGAGAATTAGGAAGGCAGCCGACAGCACGGCCGAACTTTTCACGATCTCTTCGGAGCTTACTTATCCCGAAGCTACCAGCTCTGCTCCTAAGGAGTCACAGAACTGGTGCCAGGAGCTCACTTACTTCTTTGTCTCTAAGGTTCAGACCGTTAGAGACAACATTTCCAGGACAGAGACTGTGCAAGAGGACACCAGCCACGCAGACATGGATTGACCGGCTTCCAACCAGTGATGGGTACACAGGTTGTTGAGGTAATTGCCTCGTTGAAACCATCCTTCTCTCCTTTAGATGTATGTCCTGTCGGGCTGCTTAAAAAATCTGCTGCCCTTTTAGTCCCCTTCATTGGGGATATAATCAACTGCTGTTTCAGGACAGGTATTGTCCTGGACGTTCTGAAGTGGGCCCTGGTCTTGGCACTGCTGAAGAAACCAACCTTGGACCCGGACATACTGGGCAACTACAGGCCGATTTCCATCTTGCCTTTTGTAGCAAAGGTTATGGAGCGCATGGTGGTTATCCAACTACAGGCTTACCTTGAGTCTTTTCATCTTATGGACGAATTCCAATCCAGATTTCATCCAGGGCATGGAACAGAGACAAGCCTCATCTGTGTTTATAATGATGTCCTTCACAGCTTGGACAGGGGTGACTCAGTAGTTCTGGTTCTCTTGGACCTGTCGGCCGCGTTTGATACCATAAATCATGGAATCCTACTGGAGAGGATGACATCTGTTTTGGGTATGAGAGGGTCGACTTTGGCATGGGTGAAAAGAAAAATATAAGGTCTGGGATGACCTCCCACTCACCTCCATCTCTAAAATACACAGGAAAAAACAGAATAGCCCCGGGACTTTTTGCCCCCATTTTTTCATTTATTAATATACACCCACTCTTTCTCCATTAATTTTCAGATATTTAAACTATGCATCTGCCCCTGAAGAGAGAACACAGATTTGCGAAATGCGTAGGGAAACATCAATGCTCTTTATATGCTTATATTGCTGGGTATTTTTGTTGGGTGTATCATTGTTTATGTATTGTTTTTACTCATGTATGTCCAATTTTTCCACTCTGTATGATGTATACATATCCACTGGTTTAGCAATTTACAACGAACATTGTTATTGTTTAATGGATAAATATCAACTGTAATGAATTGACATTTGTTTTTACCTTTGCTGTTGACTTGGCCACTATGCCGGGTAACGCACAATTATTGCTGTTCCCACTTGGTTATACAGCATCTTGTTATTAATAAATAGATTTTATTACAATTTGCTGTGAACATGTGCCAAATCTCTCCCACCTCCTTCAAAGTCCCGAGGCTATTCTGTTTTTTCCGGCTTTGGCATGGGTGGCCTCTTTTTTAGAGGGCAGAGTTCAGGGAGTCAAGACTGGCCCCTTCTACTCTAAAGCCCCGTACACACTATCAGATTGTCTGCTGAGTTTTTCCTTCAGATTTACCAAAACCATGTAGTAGAAGGGCCTGCCTGATTGCATACACATTGAAACTCCTAAGGTTTGACCTCATATTACATGGTTTTGGTAAATCTGAAGGAAAAACTCAGCAGACAATCTGATAGTGTGTATGGGGCTTTAGTATACCACCCTGGATTGCAGAGTGCAACAGGGCTCTGCCTTGTCACCCCTGCTGTTTATAATCTATATGAGGCCCCTTGCCGACCTGCTAAAGTCCCACGCCGTCCAGTACCATGTTTACGTGGACGACACCCATGTTTACCTTAAGATTCCTAGGAACCAGACAGCTGATGCCACTCTTACCATCAATACATGGATGTCTGCCAACTTCCTGAAACTTAATGAGGGCAAAACTGAAGTGATAACCTTTAGTGATTGGGCCACCCCCATCCCAGATATTCCACCTTGGCCTCCCTCATTTGGTCCTGCTCCGAAGGCGGCCCCCCAGGTCCGTGATCTGGGATTCATCCTAGATTCAGGTTTAGCTCTGGCTCCTCAGGTAAAAAAGGTCATCAGTGCATGTCACTGGCAGCTAAAACTCCTGAGGGGGCTGTTTAAATATATGTATATTTCAGACAGAAAAACTGTCATCTGTGCCATGATAGGTAGCTGCCTAGACTACTGCAACTCTCTTTATTTGAGATTGCCAAAGATGCTAGTGCAGAAGCTTCAACTTACTCAAAATGCTGTGGCTAGGCTGCTCATAAATGTCCCATTGAGGGATCATATCACTCCTGTCCTCTGTGCCTTGCATTGGCTGCCGGTCTACTATTGCACCTTATTTAAGGTAGAAAGTATTATGTTTAAGATTATGAGAGGCCTAGCCCCAAGCTATCTCTGCTCTTGTTTTCATAAACAAGCTCTTGTCAGATCACGCAGATCTACTGGCAGAGACCTCCTCTACATCTCGGTGCCCAAAAAGACCCGGTGTGGTGGTCAGGCCTTCTCCCACCAGGGTGCCGTACTATGGAATAGCCTCCCTGTCGAGCTCCAGGAGGCCCTCGCTATTCTGGACTTCCGCAGGTTACTGAAGATTTGGCTTTTCACGCAGGCGTTTCCTGTGTAGTCTCTTTTTTCTGCCACTCTGTGCTGCCTTGGCCCTCTTTTTCCAGGATCTTTGATATGCGCGTCGGGACCCTTCAGGGTAAGACCAGGGGTCAAGTCCTGGGGAAAAAAGTGTGGGAACTCCCACACAAGATCCACTCCCCCACCAAAAAAAAAAAAAAAAAAGGTACGCTCATATGCATATATATTTCACAGAAAATACAGTACAACATTTATTGTAAAGTGCCAGTTTAAAAAAAAACTAAATAAGTTAACTTGTCAAACAAAATAATCAACACAATGGGTGATGATCTTTCCCTCGCAGGGAATTTCTAACACAAATACACCCTGTTCCAAATTCTGTTACACAGCACATTAAAAAATATCCCACAAACTGGAATAACGTTGCCCTTGCTGTTTAAGATTATCAACTTTCTGAGATTTATTATCATCTGCGCTGCGATGTGTGGTCAGCCATTTTGTGACATATGGAAAAGGATACCATAAATGCAGAGTAAGTATTGACAGGGTAAGTATTGCAGAGTAAGTATTGCAGAGTAAGTATTGGCAGGGTATTGCAGCGTAAGTATTGCAGAGTATTGGCAGGGTAAGTATTGCAGAGTATTGGCAGGGTAAGTATTGTCAGGGTAAGTATTGCAGAGTAAGTATTGGCAGGGTAAGTATGACACAGTAAGTATGTCAGAGAAAATATTAGCAGAGTAAGTATTGCAGAGTATTGGCAGAGTAAGTATTGCAGAGTATTGGCAGGGTATGTATTGCAGAGTATTGGCAGGGTGAGTACTGCAGAGTATTGGCAGGGTGAGTACTGCAGAGTATTTGCAGGGTAAGTATTGCAGAGAAAGTATTGGCAGAGTTAGTATTGGCAGGGTATTGCAGAGTAAGTATTTCAGAGTATTGGCAGGGTAAGAATTGCAGAGTATTGGCAGAGTAAGTATTGCAGAGTATTGGCAGGATAAAAATTGCAGAGTATTGGCAGAGTAAGTATTGCAGATTATTGGCAGGGTATGTATTGCAGAGTATTGGCAGGGTGAGTACTGCAGAGTATTGTCAGGGTATGTATTGCAGAGTATTGTCAGGGTATTGCAGAGTATTGGCAGGGTATGTATTGAAGAGTATTGGCAGAGTATGTATGGCAGAGTATTGCAGAGTAAGAATTGCAGAGTATTGGCAAGGGTATGTATTGCAGAGTATTGGCAGGGTATGTATTGCAGAGTATTGGCAGGGTATTGCAGAGTATTGGCAGGGTATGTATTGCAGAGTATTGGCAGGGTATTGAAGAGTATTGGCAGGGTATTGCAGAGTATGGACAGGGTATTGACTGTGGGTAAGACCACAGTATATTAAGATTCCTTTCAACTCAACTCAACTCAAAGGGCCTGGTAATGGGCTATGTTGGAACCCCATCCCGTTTTTCCAATGACTTTTATGTATATTGCAGAGACCTAACAATTCATTAATAGCCGCTAGTACTTTTAAATGACTTTGTTTTCCTTTAGAAATGTCATTTTTCACTCAGACTGTTGTAAACACGGCAAACATGCACCCTTTTACAGGCACACTATAGACACCCCCCAGGTACGAAATTGAAAGAAATATAAGTAAGTATGGCAGAGTAAGTATTGGCAGAGTAAGTATTGCAGAGTACTGGCAGGGTATGTATTGCAGAGTATTGGCAGGGTGAGTACTGCAGAGTATTGGCAGGGTGAGTACTGCAGAGTATTGGCAGGGTAAGTATTGCAGAGTAAGTATTGGCAGAGTAAGTATTGGCAGGGTATTGCAGAGTAAGTATTGCAGAGTATTGGCAGGGTAAGTATTGCAGAGTATTGGCAGAGTAAGCATTGCAGAGTATTGGCAGGGTAAGTATGGCAGAGTATTCGCACAGTAAGTATTGAAGAGTATTGGCAGGGTATGTATTGCAGAGTATTGGCAGGATGAGTACTGCAGAGTATTGGCAGGGTATGTATTGCAGAGTATTGGCAGGGTATTGCAGAGTATTGCAGACCCGGTGTGGTGGTCAGGCCTTCTCCCACCAGGGTGCCGTACTATGGAATAGCCTCCCCTGTCGAGCTCCAGGAGGCCCCCGCTATTCTGGACTTTCCGCAGGTTACTGAAGATTTGGCTTTTCACGCAGGCATTTCCTGTGTAGTCTCTTTTTTCTGCCACTCTGTGCTGCTTCTGGTCCCTGGGCCCTCTTTTTCCAGGATCTTTGCTATGCGCGTCAGGACCCTTCGGGGTAAGACCAGGGGTCAAGTCCTGGGGAAAAAAGTGTGGGAACTCCCACACAAGATCCACTCCCCCAGCAAAAAAAAAAGTACGCTCATATGCATATATATTTCACAGAAAATACAGTACAACATTTATTGTAAAGTGCCAGTTTAAAAAAAAAACTAAATAAGTTAACTTGTCAAACAAAATAATCAACACAATGGGTGATGATCTTTCCCTCGCAGGGAATTTCTAACACAAATACACCCTGTTCCAAATTCTGTTACACAGCACATTAGAAAATATCCCACAAACTGGAATAACGTTGCCCTTGCTGTTTAAGATTATCAACTTTCTGAGATTTATTATCATCTGCGCTGCGATGTGTGGTCAGCCATTTTGTGACATATGGCAAAGGATACCATAAATGCAGAGTAAGTATTGGCAGGGTAAGTATTGCAGAGTAAGTATTGCAGAGTAAGTATTGAAGAGTATTGGCAGGGTAAGTATTGCAGAGTATTGTCAGAGTAAGTATTGTCAGGGTAAGTATTGCAGAGTAAGTATTGGCAGGGTAAGTATGGCAGAGTAAGTATGGCAGAGTAAGTATTAGCAGAGTAAGTATTGCAGAGTATTGGCAGAGTAAGTATTGCAGAGTATTGGCAGGGTATGTATTGCAGAGTATTGGCAGGGTGAGTACTGCAGAGTATTGGCAGGGTGAGTACTGCAGAGTATTTGCAGGGTAAGTATTGCAGAGTAAGTATTGGCAGAGTAAGTATTGGCAGAGTAAGTATTGGCAGGGTATTGCAGAGTAAGTATTGCAGAGTATTGGCAGGGTAAGTATTGCAGAGTATTGGCAGAGTAAGTATTGCAGAGTATTGGCAGGGTAAAAATTGCAGAGTATTGGCAGAGTAAGTATTGCAGATTATTGGCAGGGTATGTATTGCAGAGTATTGGCAGGGTGAGTACTGCAGAGTATTGTCAGGGTATGTATTGCAGAGTATTGTCAGGGTATTACAGAATATTAGCAGGGTATGTATTAAATAGTATTGGCAGAGTAAGTATGGCAGAGTATTGCAGAGTAAGTATTGCAGAGTATTGGAAAGGGTATGTATTGCAGAGTATTGGCAGGGTATGTATTGCAGAGTATTGGCAGGGTATTGCAGAGTATTGGCAGGGTATGTATTGCAGAGTATTGGCAGGGTATTGCAGAGTATTGCAGACCCGGTGTGGTGGTCAGGCCTTCTCCCACCAGGGTGCCGTACTATGGAATAGCCTCCCCTGTCGAGCTCCAGGAGGCCCCCGCTATTCTGGACTTCCGCAGGTTACTGAAGATTTGGCTTTTCACGCAGGCGTTTCCTGTGTAGTCTCTTTTTTCTGCCACTCTGTGCTGCTTCTGGTCCCTGGGCCCTCTTTTCCAGGATCTTTGCTATGCGCGTCAGGACCCTTCGGGGTAAGATCAGGGGTCAAGTCCTGGGGAAAAAAGTGTGGGAACTCCCACACAAGATCCACTCCCCCAGCAAAAAAAAAAGTACGCTCATATGCATATATATTTCACAGAAAATACAGTACAACATTTATTGTAAAGTGCCAGTTTAAAAAAAAACTAAATAAGTTAACTTGTCAAACAAAATAATCAACACAATGGGTGATGATCTTTCCCTCGCAGGGAATTTCTAACACAAATACACCCTGTTCCAAATTCTGTTACACAGCACATTAGAAAATATCCCACAAACTGGAATAACGTTGCCCTTGCTGTTTAAGATTATCAACTTTCTGAGATTTATTATCATCTGCGCTGCGATGTGTGGTCAGCCATTTTGTGAGATATGGCAAAGGATACCATAAATGCAGAGTGAGTATTGGCAGGGTAAGTATTGCAGAGTAAGTATTGCAGAGTAAGTATTGGCAGGGTATTGCAGAGTAAGTATTGCAGAGTATTGGCAGGGTAAGTATTGCAGAGTATTGTCAGGGTAAGTATTGCAGAGTAAGTATTGGCAGGGTAAGTATGGCAGAGTAAGTATGGCAGAGTAAGTATTAGCAGAGTAAGTATTGCAGAGTATTGGCAGAGTAAGTATTGCAGAATATTGGCAGGGTATGTATTGCAGAGTATTGGCAGGGTGAGTACTGCAGAGTATTGGCAGGGTGAGTACTGCAGAGTATTTGCAGGGTAAGTATTGCAGAGTAAGTATTGGCAGAGTAAGTATTGGCAGGGTATTGCAGAGTAAGTATTGCAGAGTATTGGCAGGGTAAGTATTGCAGAGTATTGGCAAGGGTATGTATTGCAGAGTATTGGCAGGGTATTGCAGAGTATTGGCAGGGTAAGTATTGCAGAGAAAGTATTGGCAGAGTTAGTATTGGCAGGGTATTGCAGAGTAAATATTGCAGAGTATTGGCAGGGTAAGTATTGCAGAGTATTGGCAGAGTAAGTATTGCAGATTATTGGCAGGGTAAAAATTGCAGAGTATTGGCAGAGTAAGTATTGCAGATTATTGGCAGGGTATGTATTGCAGAGTATTGGCAGGGTGAGTACTGCAGAGTATTGTCAGGGTATGTATTGCAGAGTATTGTCAGGGTATTGCAGAGTATTGGCAGAGTATGTATTGAAGAGTATTGGCAGAGTAAGTATGGCAGAGTATTGCAGAGTAAGTATTGCAGAGTATTGGCAAGGGTATGTATTGCAGAGAATTGGCAGGGTATTGCAGAGTATTGGCAGGGTATGTATTGCAAAGTATTGGCAAGGTATTGCAGAGTATTGGCAGGGTATTGCAGAGTATGGACAGGGTATTGACTGTGGGTAAGACCACACTATATTAAGATTCCTTTCAACTCAACTCAACTCAAAGGGCCTGGTAATGGGCTATGTTGCAACCCCATCCCGTTTTTCCAATGACTTTTATGTATATTGCAGAGACCTGACAATTCATTAATAGCCGCTAGTACTTTTAAATTACTTTGTTTTCCTTTAGAAATGTCATTTTGCACTCAGACTGTTGTAAACACGGCAAACATGTGCCCTTTTACAGGCATACTATAGACACCCAATAGGTACGAAATTGAAAGAAATATAAGTAAGTATGGCAGAGTAAGTATTGGCAGAGTAAGTATTGCAGAGTATTGGCAGAGTAAGTATTGCAGAGTACTGGCAGGGTATGTATTGCAGAGTATTGGCAGGGTGAGTACTGCAGAGTATTGGCAGGGTTAGTACTACAGAGTATTGGCAGGGTAAGTATTGCAGAGTAAGTATTGGCAGAGTAAGTATTGGCAGGGTATTGCAGAGTAAGTATTGCAGAGTATTGGCAGGGTAAGTATTGCAGAGTATTGGCAGAGTAAGCATTGCAGAGTATTGGCAGGGTAAGTATGGCAGAGTATTCGCACAGTAAGTATTGCAGAGTATTGGCAGGGTATGTATTGCAGAGTATTGGCAGGATGAGTACTGCAGAGTATTGGCAGGGTATGTATTGCAGAGTATTGGCAGGGTATTGCAGAGTATTGCAGACCCGGTGTGGTGGTCAGGCCTTCTCCCACCAGGGTGCTGTACTATGGAATAGCCTCCCCTGTCGAGCTCCAGGAGGCCCCCGCTATTCTGGACTTCCGCAGGTTACTGAAGATTTGGCTTTTCACGCAGGCGTTTCCTGTGTAGACTCTTTTTTCTGCCACTCTGTGCTGCTTCTGGTCCCTGGGCCCTCTTTTCCAGGATCTTTGATATGCGCGTCAGGACCCTTCGGGGTAAGACCAGGGGTTAAGTCCTTGGGAAAAAAGTGTGGGAACTCCCACACAAGATCCACTCCCCCAGCAAAAAAAAAAGTACGCTCATATGCATATATATTTCACAGAAAATACAGTACAACATTTATTGTAAAGTGCCAGTTTAAAAAAAAAACTAAATAAGTTAACTTGTCAAACAAAATAATCAACACAATGGGTGATGATCTTTCCCTCGCAGGGAATTTCTAACACAAATACACCCTGTTCCAAATTCTGTTAAACAGCACATTAGAAAATATCCCACAAACTGGAATAACGTTGCCCTTGCTGTTTAAGATTATCAACTTTCTGAGATTTATTATCATCTGCGCTGCGATGTGTGGTCAGCCATTTTGTGAGATATGGCAAAGGATACCATAAATGCAGAGTGAGTATTGGCAGGGTAAGTATTGCAGAGTAAGTATTGCAGAGTAAGTATTGGCAGGGTATTGCAGAGTAAGTATTGCAGAGTATTGGCAGGGTAAGTATTGCAGAGTATTGTCAGGGTAAGTATTGTCAGGGTAAGTATTGCAGAGTAAGTATTGGCAGGGTAAGTATGGCAGAATAAGTATGGCAGAGTAAGTATTAGCAGAGTAAGTATTGCAGAGTATTGGCAGAGTAAGTATTGCAGAGTATTGGCAGGGTATGTATTGCAGAGTATTGGCAGGGTGAGTACTGCAGAGTATTGTCAGGGTATGTATTGCAGAGTATTGGCAGGGTATTGCAGAGTATTAGCAGGGTATGTATTAAAGAGTATTGGCAGAGTAAGTATGGCAGAGTATTGCAGAGTAAGTATTGCAGAGTATTGGCAAGGGTATGTATTGCAGAGTATTGGCAGGGTATTGCAGAGTATTGGCAGGGTATGTATTGCAGAGTATTGGCAGGGTATTGCAGAGTATTGAAGACCCGGTGTGTTTGTCAGGCCTTCTCCCACCAGGGTACTGTACTATGTAATAGCCTACCCTGTCGAGCTCCAGGAGGCCCCCGCTATTCTGGACTTCCGCAGGTTACTGAAGATTTGGCTTTTCACGCAGGCATTTCCTGTGTAGTCTCTTTTTTCTGCCACTCTGTGCTGCTTCTGGTCCCTGGGCCCTCTTTTCCAGGATCTTTGCTATGCGCGTCAGGACCCTTCGGGGTAAGACCAGGGGTCAAGTCCTGGGGAAAAAAGTGTGGGAACTCCCACACAAGATCCACTCCCCCAGCAAAAAAAAAAGTACGCTCATATGCATATATATTTCACAGAAAATACAGTACAACATTTATTGTAAAGTGCCAGTTTAAAAAAAAACTAAATAAGTTAACTTGTCAAACAAAATAATCAACACAATGGGTGATGATCTTTCCCTCGCAGGGAATTTCTAACACAAATACACCCTGTTCCAAATTCTGTTACACAGCACATTAGAAAATATCCCACAAACTGGAATAACGTTGCCCTTGCTGTTTAAGATTATCAACTTTCTGAGATTTATTATCATCTGCGCTGCGATGTGTTGTCAGCCATTTTGTGACATATGGCAAAGGATACCATAAATGCAGAGTAAGTATTGGCAGGGTAAGTATTGCAGAGTAAGTATTGCAGAGTAAGTATTGGCAGGGTATTGCAGAGTAAGTATTGAAGAGTATTGGCAGGGTAAGTATTGCAGAGTATTGTCAGAGTAAGTATTGTCAGGGTAAGTATTGCAGAGTAAGTATTGGCAGGGTAAGTATGGCAGAGTAAGTATGGCAGAGTAAGTATTAGCAGAGTAAGTATTGCAGAGTATTGGCAGAGTAAGTATTGCAGAGTATTGGCAGGGTATGTATTGCAGAGTATTGGCAGGGTGAGTACTGCAGAGTATTGGCAGGGTGAGTACTGCAGAGTATTTGCAGGGTAAGTATTGCAGAGTACGTATTGGCAGAGTACGTATTGGCAGGGTATTGCAGAGTAAGTATTGGAGAGTATTGGCAGGGTAAGTATTGCAGAGTATTGGCAGAGTAAGTATTGCAGAGTATTGGCAGGGTAAAAATTGCAGAGTATTGGCAGAGTAAGTATTGCAGATTATTGGCAGGGTATGTATTGCAGAGTATTGGCAGGGTGAGTACTGCAGAGTATTGTCAGGGTATGTATTGCAGAGTATTGGCAGGGTATTGCAGAGTATTAGCAGGGTATGTATTAAAGAGTATTGGCAGAGTAAGTATGGCAGAGTATTGCAGAGTAAGTATTGCAGAGTATTGGCAAGGGTATGTATTGCAGAGTATTGGCAGGGTATTGCAGAGTATTGGCAGGGTATGTATTGCAGAGTATTGGCAGGGTATTGCAGAGTATTGAAGACCCGGTGTGTTTGTCAGGCCTTCTCCCACCAGGGTACTGTACTATGGAATAGCCTACCCTGTCGAGCTCCAGGAGGCCCCCGCTATTCTGGACTTCCGCAGGTTACTGAAGATTTGGCTTTTCACGCAGGTGTTTCCTGTGTAGTCTCTTTTTTCTGCCACTCTGTGCTGCTTCTGGTCCCTGGGCCCTCTTTTCCAGGATCTTTGCTATGCGCGTCAGGACCCTTCGGGGTAAGACCAGGGGTCAAGTCCTGGGGAAAAAAGTGTGGGAACTCCCACACAAGATCCACTCCCCCAGCAAAAAAAAAGTACGCTCATATGCATATATATTTCACAGAAAATACAGTACAACATTTATTGTAAAGTGCCAGTTTAAAAAAAAAACTAAATAAGTTAACTTTTCAAACAAAATAATCAACACAATGGGTGATGATCTTTCCCTCGCAGGGAATTTCTAACACAAATACACCCTGTTCCAAATTCTGTTACACAGCACATTAGAAAATATTCCACAAACTGGAATAACGTTGCCCTTGCTGTTTAAGATTATCAACTTTCTGAGATTTATTATCATCTGCGCTGCGATGTGTGGTCAGCCATTTTGTGAGATATGGCAAAGGATACCATAAATGCAGATTGAGTATTGGCAGGGTAAGTATTGCAGAGTAAGTATTGCAGAGTAAGTATTGGCAGGGTATTGCAGAGTAAGTATTGAAGAGTATTGGCAGGGTAAGTATTGCAGAGTATTGGCAGGGTGAGTACTGCAGAGTATTGGCAGGGTAAAAATTGCAGAGTATTGGCAGAGTAAGTATTGCAGATTATTGGCAGGGTATGTATTGCAGAGTATTGGCAGGGTGAGTACTGCAGAGTATTGTCAGGGTATGTATTGCAGAGTATTGTCAGGGTATTGCAGAGTATTAGCAGGGTATGTATTAAAGAGTATTGGCAGAGTAAGTATGGCAGAGTATTGCAGAGTAAGTATTGCAGAGTATTGGCAAGGGTATGTATTGCAGAGTATTGGCAGGGTATGTATTGCAGAGTATTGGCAGGGTATTGCAGAGTATTGGCAGGGTATGTATTGCAGAGTATTGGCAGGGTATTGCAGAGTATTGCAGACCCGGTGTGGTGGTCAGGCCTTCTCCCACCAGGGTGCCCTACTATGGAATAGCCTCCCCTGTCGAGCTCCAGGAGGCCCCCGCTATTCTGGACTTCCACAGGTTACTGAAGATTTGGCTTTTCACGCAGGCGTTTCCTGTGTAGTCTCTTTTTTCTGCCACTCTGTGCTGCTTCTGGTCCCTGGGCCCTCTTTTCCAGGATCTTTGCTATGCGCGTCAGGACCCTTCGGGGTAAGACCAGGGGTCAAGTCCTGGGGAAAAAAGTGTGGGAACTCCCACACAAGATCCACTCCCCCAGCAAAAAAAAAGTACGCTCATATGCATATATATTTCACAGAAAATACAGTACAACATTTATTGTAAAGTGCCAGTTTAAAAAAAAAACTAAATAAGTTAACTTGTCAAACAAAATAATCAACACAATGGGTGATGATCTTTCCCTCGCAGGGAATTTCTAACACAAATACACCCTGTTCCAAATTCTGTTACACAGCACATTAGAAAATATTCCACAAACTGGAATAACGTTGCCCTTGCTGTTTAAGATTATCAACTTTCTGAGATTTATTATCATCTGCGCTGCGATGTGTTGTCAGCCATTTTGTGACATATGGCAAAGGATACCATAAATGCAGAGTAAGTATTGGCAGGGTAAGTATTGCAGAGTAAGTATTGGCAGAGTAAGTATTGGCAGGGTATTGCAGAGTAAGTATTGCAGAGTATTGGCAGGGTAAGTATTGCAGAGTATTGGCAGAGTAAGTATTGCAGAGTATTGGCAGGGTAAAAATTGCAGAGTATTGGCAGAGTAAGTATTGCAGATTATTGGCAGGGTATGTATTGCAGAGTATTGGCAGGGTGAGTACTGCAGAGTATTGTCAGGGTATGTATTGCAGAGTATTGTCAGGGTATTGCAGAGTATTAGCAGGGTATGTATTAAAGAGTATTGGCAGAGTAAGTATGGCAGAGTATTGCAGAGTAAGTATTGCAGAGTATTGGCAAGGGTATGTATTGCAGAGTATTGGCAGGGTATGTATTGCAGAGTATTGGCAGGGTATTGCAGAGTATTGGCAGGGTATGTATTGCAGAGTATTGGCAGGGTATTGCAGAGTATTGCAGACCCGGTGTGGTGGTCAGGCCTTCTCCCACCAGGGTGCCCTACTATGGAATAGCCTCCCCTGTCGAGCTCCAGGAGGCCCCCGCTATTCTGGACTTCCACAGGTTACTGAAGATTTGGCTTTTCACGCAGGCGTTTCCTGTGTAGTCTCTTTTTTCTGCCACTCTGTGCTGCTTCTGGTCCCTGGGCCCTCTTTTCCAGGATCTTTGCTATGCGCGTCAGGACCCTTCGGGGTAAGACCAGGGGTCAAGTCCTGGGGAAAAAAGTGTGGGAACTCCCACACAAGATCCACTCCCCCAGAAAAAAAAAAAGTACACTCATATGCATATATATTTCACAGAAAATACAGTACAACATTTATTGTAAAGTGCCAGTTTAAAAAAAAACTAAATAAGTTAACTTGTCAAACAAAATAATCAACACAATGGGTGATGATCTTTCCCTCGCAGGGAATTTCTAACACAAATACAGCCTGTTCCAAATTCTGTTACACAGCACATTAGAAAATATCCCACAAACTGGAATAACGTTGCCCTTGCTGTTTAAGATTATCAACTTTCTGAGATTTATTATCATCTGCGCTGCGATGTGTGGTCAGCCATTTTGTGAGATATGGCAAAGGATACCATAAATGCAGAGTGAGTATTGGCAGGGTAAGTATTGCAGAGTAAGTATTGCAGAGTAAGTATTGCAGAGTATTGGCAGGGTAGGTATTGCAGAGTATTGTCAGGGTAAGTATTGTCAGGGTAAGTATTGCAGAGTAAGTATTGGCAGGGTAAGTATGGCAGAGTAAGTATGGCAGAGTAAGTATTAGCAGAGTAAGTATTGCAGAGTATTGGCAGAGTAAGTATTGCAGAGTATTGGCAGGGTATGTATTGCAGAGTATTGGCAGGGTGAGTACTGCAGAGTATTGGCAGGGTGAGTACTGCAGAGTATTTGCAGGGTAAGTATTGCAGAGTAAGTATTGGCAGAGTACGTATTGGCAGGGTATTGCAGAGTAAGTATTGCAGAGTATTGGCAGGGTAAGTATTGCAGAGTATTGGCAGAGTAAGTATTGCAGAGTATTGGCAGGGTAAAAATTGCAGAGTATTGGCAGAGTAAGTATTGCAGATTATTGGCAGGGTATGTATTGCAGAGTATTGGCAGGGTGAGTACTGCAGAGTATTGTCAGGGTATGTATTGCAGAGTATTGTCAGGGTATTGCAGAGCATTAGCAGGGTATGTATTAAAGAGTATTGGCAGAGTAAGTATGGCAGAGTTTTGCAAAGTAAGTATTGCAGAGTATTGGCAAGGGTATGTATTGCAGAGTATTGGCAGGGTATGTATTGCAGAGTATTGGCAGGGTATTGCAGAGTATTGGCAGGGTATGTATTGCAGAGTATTGGCAGGGTATTGCATAGTATTGGCAGGGTATTGCAGAGTATGGACAGGGTATTGACTGTGGGTAAGACCACAGTATATTAAGATTCCTTTCAACTCAACTCAACTCAAAGGGCCTGGTAATGGGGTATGTTGGAACCCCATCCCGTTTTTCCAATGACTTTTATGTATATTGCAGAGACCTGACAATTCATTAATAGCCGCTAGTACTTTTAAATGACTTTGTTTTCCTTTAGAAATGTCATTTTGCACTCAGACTGTTGTAAACACGGCAAACATGCGCCCTTTTACAGGCATACTATAGACACCCCCCAGGTACGAAATTCCAAGAAATATAAGTAAGTATGGCAGAGTAAGTATTGGCAGAGTAAGTATTGCAGAGTATTGGCAGAGTAAGTATTGCAGAGTACTGGCAGGGTATGTATTGCAGAGTATTGGCAGAGTGAGTACTGCAGAGTATTGGCAGGGTGAGTACTGCAGAGTATTGGCAGGGTGAGTACTGCAGAGTATTGGCAGGGTAAGTATTGCAGAGTAAGTATTGGCAGAGTAAGTATTGGCAGGGTATTGCAGAGTAAGTATTGCAGAGTATTGGCAGGGTAAGTATTGCAGAGTATTGGCAGAGTAAGCATTGCAGAGTATTGGCAGGGTAAGTATGGCAGAGTATTCGCACAGTAAGTATTGCAGAGTATTGGCAGGGTATGTATTGCTGAGTATTGGCAGGATGAGTACTGCAGAGTATTGGCAGGGTATGTATTGCAGAGTATTGGCAGGGTATTGCAGAGTATTGCAGACCCGGTGTGGTGGTCAGGCCTTCTCCCACCAGGGTGCCCTACTATGGAATAGCATCCCCTGTCGAGCTCCAGGAGGCCACCGCTATTCTGGACTTCCGCAGGTTACTGAAGATTTGGCTTTTCACGCAGGCGTTTCCTGTGTAGTCTCTTTTTTCTGCCACTCTGTGCTGCTTCTGGTCCCTGGGCCCTCTTTTCCAGGATCTTTGCTATGCGCGTCAGGACCCTTCGGGGTAAGACCAGGGGTCAAGTCCTGGGGAAAAAGTGTGGGAACTCCCACACAAGATCCACTCCCCCAGCAAAAAAAAAAGTACGCTCATATGCATATATATTTCACAGAAAATACAGTACAACATTTATTGTAAAGTGCCAGTTTAAAAACAAACTAAATAAGTTAACTTGTCAAACAAAATAATCAACACAATGGGTGATGATCTTTCCCTCGCAGGGAATTTCTAACACAAATACACCCTGTTCCAAATTCTGTTACACAGCACATTAGAAATTATCCCACAAACTGGAATAACGTTGCCCTTGCTGTTTAAGATTATCAACTTTCTGAGATTTATTATCATCTGCGCTGCGATGTGTTGTCAGCCATTTTGTGACATATGGCAAAGGATACCATAAATGCAGAGTAAGTATTGGCAGGGTAAGTATTGCAGAGTAAGTATTGCAGAGTAAGTATTGGCAGGGTATTGCAGAGTAAGTATTGAAGAGTATTGGCAGGGTAAGTATTGCAGAGTATTGGCAGGGTAAGTATTGCAGAGTATTGTCAGAGTAAGTATTGTCAGGGTAAGTATTGCAGAGTAAGTATTGGCAGGGTAAGTATGGCAGAGTAATTATGGCAGAGTAAGTATTAGCAGAGAAAGTATTGCAGAGTATTGGCAGGGTAAGTATTGCAGAGTATTGTCAGAGTAAGTATTGTCAGGGTAAGTATTGCAGAGTAAGTATTGGCAGGGTAAGTATGGCAGAGTAATTATGGCAGAGTAAGTATTAGCAGAGTAAGTATTGCAAAGTATTGGCAGGGTATGTATTGCAGAGTATTGGCAGGGTGAGTACTGCAGAGTATTGGCAGGGTGAGTACTGCAGAGTATTTGCAGGGTAAGTATTGCAGAGTAAGTATTGGCAGAGTAAGTATTGGCAGGGTATTGCAGAGTAAGTATTGCAGAGTATTGGCAGGGTAAGTATTGCAGAGTATTGGCAGAGTAAGTATTGCAGAGTATTGGCAGGGTAAAAATTGCAGAGTATTGGCAGAGTAAGTATTGCAGATTATTGGCAGGGTATGTATTGCAGAGTATTGGCAGGGTGAGTACTGCAGAGTATTGTCAGGGTATGTATTGCAGAGTATTGTCAGGGTATTGCAGAATATTAGCAGGGTATGTATTAAAGAGTATTGGCAGAGTAAGTATGGCAGAGTATTGCAGAGTAAGTATTGCAGAGTATTGGCAAGGGTATGTATTGCAGAGTATTGGCAGGGTATGTATTGCAGAGTATTGGCAGGGTATTGCAGAGTATTGGCAGGGTATGTATTGCAGAGTATTGGCAGGGTATTGCAGAGTATTGCAGACCCGGTGTGGTGGTCAGGCCTTCTCCCACCAGGGTGCCGTACTATGGAATTGCCTCCCCTGTCGAGCCCCAGGAGGCCCCCGCTATTCTGGACTTCCGCAGGTTACTGAAGATTTGGCTTTTCACGCAGGCATTTCCTGTGTAGTCTCTTTTTTCTGCCACTCTGTGCTGCTTCTGGTCCCTGGGCCCTCTTTTCCAGGATCTTTGCTATGCGCGTCAGGACCCTTCGGGGTAAGACCAGGGGTCAAGTCCTGGGGAAAAAAGTGTGGGAACTCCCACACAAGATCCACTCCCCCAGAAAAAAAAAAAGTACGCTCATATGCATATATATTTCACAGAAAATACAGTACAACATTTATTGTAAAGTGCCAGTTTAAAAAAAAACTAAATAAGTTAACTTGTCAAACAAAATAATCAACACAATGGGTGATGATCTTTCCCTCGCAGGGAATTTCTAACACAAATACACCCTGTTCCAAATTCTGTTACACAGCACATTAGAAAATATCCCACAAACTGGAATAACGTTGCCCTTGCTGTTTAAGATTATCAACTTTCTGAGATTTATTATCATCTGCGCTGCGATGTGTGGTCAGCCATTTTGTGAGATATGGCAAAGGATACCATAAATGCAGAGTGAGTATTGGCAGGGTAAGTATTGCAGAGTAAGTATTGCAGAGTAAGTATTGCAGAGTATTGGCAGGGTAGGTATTGCAGAGTATTGTCAGGGTAAGTATTGTCAGGGTAAGTATTGCAGAGTAAGTATTGGCAGGGTAAGTATGGCAGAGTAAGTATGGCAGAGTAAGTATTAGCAGAGTAAGTATTGCAGAGTATTGGCAGAGTAAGTATTGCAGAGTATTGGCAGGGTATGTATTGCAGAGTATTGGCAGGGTGAGTACTGCAGAGTATTGGCAGGGTGAGTACTGCAGAGTATTTGCAGGGTAAGTATTGCAGAGTAAGTATTGGCAGAGTACGTATTGGCAGGGTATTGCAGAGTAAGTATTGCAGAGTATTGGCAGGGTAAGTATTGCAGAGTATTGGCAGAGTAAGTATTGCAGAGTATTGGCAGGGTAAAAATTGCAGAGTATTGGCAGAGTAAGTATTGCAGATTATTGGCAGGGTATGTATTGCAGAGTATTGGCAGGGTGAGTACTGCAGAGTATTGTCAGGGTATGTATTGCAGAGTATTGTCAGGGTATTGCAGAGCATTAGCAGGGTATGTATTAAAGAGTATTGGCAGAGTAAGTATGGCAGAGTTTTGCAAAGTAAGTATTGCAGAGTATTGGCAAGGGTATGTATTGCAGAGTATTGGCAGGGTATGTATTGCAGAGTATTGGCAGGGTATTGCAGAGTATTGGCAGGGTATGTATTGCAGAGTATTGGCAGGGTATTGCATAGTATTGGCAGGGTATTGCAGAGTATGGACAGGGTATTGACTGTGGGTAAGACCACAGTATATTAAGATTCCTTTCAACTCAACTCAACTCAAAGGGCCTGGTAATGGGGTATGTTGGAACCCCATCCCGTTTTTCCAATGACTTTTATGTATATTGCAGAGACCTGACAATTCATTAATAGCCGCTAGTACTTTTAAATGACTTTGTTTTCCTTTAGAAATGTCATTTTGCACTCAGACTGTTGTAAACACGGCAAACATGCGCCCTTTTACAGGCATACTATAGACACCCCCCAGGTACGAAATTCCAAGAAATATAAGTAAGTATGGCAGAGTAAGTATTGGCAGAGTAAGTATTGCAGAGTATTGGCAGAGTAAGTATTGCAGAGTACTGGCAGGGTATGTATTGCAGAGTATTGGCAGAGTGAGTACTGCAGAGTATTGGCAGGGTGAGTACTGCAGAGTATTGGCAGGGTGAGTACTGCAGAGTATTGGCAGGGTAAGTATTGCAGAGTAAGTATTGGCAGAGTAAGTATTGCAGATTATTGGCAGGGTATGTATTGCAGAGTATTGGCAGGGTGAGTACTGCAGAGTATTGTCAGGGTATGTATTGCAGAGTATTGTCAGGGTATTGCAGAATATTAGCAGGGTATGTATTAAAGAGTATTGGCAGAGTAAGTATGGCAGAGTATTGCAGAGTAAGTATTGCAGAGTATTGGCAAGGGTATGTATTGCAGAGTATTGGCAGGGTATGTATTGCAGAGTATTGGCAGGGTATTGCAGAGTATTGGCAGGGTATGTATTGCAGAGTATTGGCAGGGTATTGCAGAGTATTGCAGACCCGGTGTGGTGGTCAGGCCTTCTCCCACCAGGGTGCCGTACTATGGAATTGCCTCCCCTGTCGAGCCCCAGGAGGCCCCCGCTATTCTGGACTTCCGCAGGTTACTGAAGATTTGGCTTTTCACGCAGGCATTTCCTGTGTAGTCTCTTTTTTCTGCCACTCTGTGCTGCTTCTGGTCCCTGGGCCCTCTTTTCCAGGATCTTTGCTATGCGCGTCAGGACCCTTCGGGGTAAGACCAGGGGTCAAGTCCTGGGGAAAAAAGTGTGGGAACTCCCACACAAGATCCACTCCCCCAGAAAAAAAAAAAGTACGCTCATATGCATATATATTTCACAGAAAATACAGTACAACATTTATTGTAAAGTGCCAGTTTAAAAAAAAACTAAATAAGTTAACTTGTCAAACAAAATAATCAACACAATGGGTGATGATCTTTCCCTCGCAGGGAATTTCTAACACAAATACACCCTGTTCCAAATTCTGTTACACAGCACATTAGAAAATATCCCACAAACTGGAATAACGTTGCCCTTGCTGTTTAAGATTATCAACTTTCTGAGATTTATTATCATCTGCGCTGCGATGTGTGGTCAGCCATTTTGTGAGATATGGCAAAGGATACCATAAATGCAGAGTGAGTATTGGCAGGGTAAGTATTGCAGAGTAAGTATTGCAGAGTAAGTATTGCAGAGTATTGGCAGGGTAGGTATTGCAGAGTATTGTCAGGGTAAGTATTGTCAGGGTAAGTATTGCAGAGTAAGTATTGGCAGGGTAAGTATGGCAGAGTAAGTATGGCAGAGTAAGTATTAGCAGAGTAAGTATTGCAGAGTATTGGCAGAGTAAGTATTGCAGAGTATTGGCAGGGTATGTATTGCAGAGTATTGGCAGGGTGAGTACTGCAGAGTATTGGCAGGGTGAGTACTGCAGAGTATTTGCAGGGTAAGTATTGCAGAGTAAGTATTGGCAGAGTACGTATTGGCAGGGTATTGCAGAGTAAGTATTGCAGAGTATTGGCAGGGTAAGTATTGCAGAGTATTGGCAGAGTAAGTATTGCAGAGTATTGGCAGGGTAAAAATTGCAGAGTATTGGCAGAGTAAGTATTGCAGATTATTGGCAGGGTATGTATTGCAGAGTATTGGCAGGGTGAGTACTGCAGAGTATTGTCAGGGTATGTATTGCAGAGTATTGTCAGGGTATTGCAGAGCATTAGCAGGGTATGTATTAAAGAGTATTGGCAGAGTAAGTATGGCAGAGTTTTGCAAAGTAAGTATTGCAGAGTATTGGCAAGGGTATGTATTGCAGAGTATTGGCAGGGTATGTATTGCAGAGTATTGGCAGGGTATTGCAGAGTATTGGCAGGGTATGTATTGCAGAGTATTGGCAGGGTATTGCATAGTATTGGCAGGGTATTGCAGAGTATGGACAGGGTATTGACTGTGGGTAAGACCACAGTATATTAAGATTCCTTTCAACTCAACTCAACTCAAAGGGCCTGGTAATGGGGTATGTTGGAACCCCATCCCGTTTTTCCAATGACTTTTATGTATATTGCAGAGACCTGACAATTCATTAATAGCCGCTAGTACTTTTAAATGACTTTGTTTTCCTTTAGAAATGTCATTTTGCACTCAGACTGTTGTAAACACGGCAAACATGCGCCCTTTTACAGGCATACTATAGACACCCCCCAGGTACGAAATTCCAAGAAATATAAGTAAGTATGGCAGAGTAAGTATTGGCAGAGTAAGTATTGCAGAGTATTGGCAGAGTAAGTATTGCAGAGTACTGGCAGGGTATGTATTGCAGAGTATTGGCAGAGTGAGTACTGCAGAGTATTGGCAGGGTGAGTACTGCAGAGTATTGGCAGGGTGAGTACTGCAGAGTATTGGCAGGGTAAGTATTGCAGAGTAAGTATTGGCAGAGTAAGTATTGGCAGGGTATTGCAGAGTAAGTATTGCAGAGTATTGGCAGGGTAAGTATTACAGAGTATTGGCAGAGTAAGCATTGCAGAGTATTGGCAGGGTAAGTATGGCAGAGTATTCGCACAGTAAGTATTGCAGAGTATTGGCAGGGTATGTATTGCTGAGTATTGGCAGGATGAGTACTGCAGAGTATTGGCAGGGTATGTATTGCAGAGTATTGGCAGGGTATTGCAGAGTATTGCAGACCCGGTGTGGTGGTCAGGCCTTCTCCCACCAGGGTGCCCTACTATGGAATAGCCTCCCCTGTCGAGCTCCAGGAGGCCACCGCTATTCTGGACTTCCGCAGGTTACTGAAGATTTGGCTTTTCACGCAGGCGTTTCCTGTGTAGTCTCTTTTTTCTGCCACTCTGTGCTGCTTCTGGTCCCTGGGCCCTCTTTTCCAGGATCTTTGCTATGCGCGTCAGGACCCTTCGGGGTAAGACCAGGGGTCAAGTCCTGGGGAAAAAAGTGTGGGAACTCCCACACAAGATCCACTCCCCCAGAAAAAAAAAAAGTACGCTCATATGCATATATATTTCACAGAAAATACAGTACAACATTTATTGTAAAGTGCCAGTTTAAAAAAAAACTAAATAAGTTAACTTGTCAAACAAAATAATCAACACAATGGGTGATGATCTTTCCCTCGCAGGGAATTTCTAACACAAATACACCCTGTTCCAAATTCTGTTACACAGCACATTAGAAAATATCCCACAAACTGGAATAACGTTGCCCTTGCTGTTTAAGATTATCAACTTTCTGAGATTTATTATCATCTGCGCTGCGATGTGTGGTCAGCCATTTTGTGAGATATGGCAAAGGATACCATAAATGCAGAGTGAGTATTGGCAGGGTAAGTATTGCAGAGTAAGAATTGCAGAGTAAGTATTGGCAGGGTATTGCAGAGTAAGTATTGCAGAGTATTGGCAGGGTAAGTATTGCAGAGTATTGTCAGGGTAAGTATTGTCAGGGTAAGTATTGCAGAGTAAGTATTGGCAGGGTAAGTATGGCAGAGTAAGTATGGCAGAGTAAGTATTAGCAGAGTAAGTATTGCAGAGTATTGGCAGAGTAAGTATTGCAGAGTATTGGCAGGGTATGTATTGCAGAGTATTGGCAGGGTGAGTACTGCAGAGTATTGGCAGGGTGAGTACTGCAGAGTATTTGCAGGGTAAGTATTGCAGAGTAAGTATTGGCAGAGTAAGTATTGGCAGGGTATTGCAGAGTAAATATTGCAGAGTATTGGCAGGGTAAGTATTGCAGAGTATTGGCAGAGTAAGTATTGCAGATTATTGGCAGGGTATGTATCGCAGAGTATTGGCAGGGTGAGTACTGCAGAGTATTGTCAGGGTATGTATTGCAGAGTATTGTCAGGGTATTGCAGAGTATTGGCAGGGTATGTATTGAAGAGTATTGGCAGAGTAAGTATGGAAGAGTATTGCAGAGTAAGTATTGCAGAGTATTGGCAAGGGTATGTATTGCAGAGTATTGGCAGGGTATGTATTGCAGAGTATTGGCAGGGTATTGCAGAGTATTAGCAGGGTATGTATTGCAGAGTATTGGCAGGGTTTTGCAGAGTATTGGCAGGGTATTGCAGAGTATGGACAGGGTATTGACTGTGGGTAAGACCACACTATATTAAGATTCCTTTCAACTCAACTCAACTCAAAGGGCCTGGTAATGGGCTATGTTGGAACCCCATCCCGTTTTTCCAATGACTTTTATGTATATTGCAGAGACCTGACAATTCATTAATAGCCGCTAGTACTTTTAAATGACTTTGTTTTCCTTTAGAAATGTCATTTTGCACTCAGACTGTTGTAAACACGGCAAACATGCGCCCTTTTACAGGCATACTATAGACACCCCCCAGGTACGAAATTGAAAGAAATATAAGTAAGTATGGCAGAGTAAGTATTGGCAGAGTAAGTATTGCAGAGTATTGGCAGAGTAAGTATTGCAGAGTACTGGCAGGGTATGTATTGCAGAGTATTGGCAGGGTGAGTACTGCAGAGTATTGGCAGGGTGAGTACTGCAGAGTATTGGCAGGGTAAGTATTGCAGAGTAAGTATTGGCAGAGTAAGTATTGGCAGGGTATTGCAGAGTAAGTATTGCAGAGTATTGGCAGGGTAAGTATTGCAGAGTATTGGCAGAGTAAGAATTGCAGAGTATTGGCAGGGTAAGTATGGCAGAGTATTCGCACAGTAAGTATTGCAGAGTATTGGCAGGGTATGTATTGCAGAGTATTGGCAGGATGAGTACTGCAGAGTATTGGCAGGGTATGTATTGCAGAGTATTGGCAGGGTATTGCAGAGTATTGCAGACCCGGTGTGGTGGTCAGGCCTTCTCCCACCAGGGTGCCGTACTATGGAATAGCCTCCCCTGTCGAGCTCCAGGAGGCCCCCGCTATTCTGGACTTCCGCAGGTTACTGAAGATTTGGCTTTTCACGCAGGCGTTTCCTGTGTAGTCTCTTTTTTCTGCCACTCTGTGCTGCTTCTGGTCCCTGGGCCCTCTTTTCCAGGATCTTTGATATGTGCGTCAGGACCCTTCGGGGTAAGACCAGGGGTCAAGTCCTGGGGAAAAAAGTGTGGGAACTCCCACACAAGATCCACTCCCCCAGCAAAAAAAAAGTACGCTCATATGCATATATATTTCACAGAAAATACAGTACAACATTTATTGTAAAGTGCCAGTTTAAAAAAAAAACTAAATAAGTTAACTTGTCAAACAAAATAATCAACACAATGGGTGATGATCTTTCCCTCGCAGGGAATTTCTAACACAAATACACCCTGTTCCAAATTCTGTTACACAGCACATTAGAAAATATCCCACAAACTGGAATAACGTTGCCCTTGCTGTTTAAGATTATCAACTTTCTGAGATTTATTATCATCTGCGCTGCGATGTGTGGTCAGCCATTTTGTGAGATATGGCAAAGGATACCATGAATGCAGAGTGAGTATTGGCAGGGTAAGTATTGCAGAGTAAGTATTGCAGAGTAAGTATTAGCAGGGTATTGCAGAGTAAGTATTGCAGAGTATTGGCAGGGTAAGTATTGCAGAGTATTGTCAGGGTAAGTATTGTCAGGGTAAGTATTGCAGAGTAAGTATTGGCAGGGTAAGTATGGCAGAGTAAGTATGGCAGAGTAAGTATTAGCAGAGTAAGTATTGCAGAGTATTGGCAGAGTAAGTATTGCAGAGTATTGGCAGGGTATGTATTGCAGAGTATTGGCAGGGTGAGTACTGCAGAGTATTGGCAGGGTGAGTACTGCAGAGTATTTGCAGGGTAAGTATTGCAGAGTAAGTATTGGCAGAGTAAGTAATGGCAGGGTATTGCAGAGTAAATATTGCAGAGTATTGGCAGGGTAAGTATTGCAGAGTATTGGCAGAGTAAGTATTGCAGATTATTGGCAGGGTATGTATCGCAGAGTATTGGCAGGGTGAGTACTGCAGAGTATTGTCAGGGTATGTATTGCAGAGTATTGTCAGGGTATTGCAGAGTATTGGCAGGGTATGTATTGAAGAGTATTGGCAGAGTAAGTATGGAAGAGTATTGCAGAGTAAGTATTGCAGAGTATTGGCAAGGGTATGTATTGCAGAGTATTGGCAGGGTATGTATTGCAGAGTATTGGCAGGGTATTGCAGAGTATTAGCAGGGTATGTATTGCAGAGTATTGGCAGGGTTTTGCAGAGTATTGGCAGGGTATTGCAGAGTATGGACAGGGTATTGACTGTGGGTAAGACCACACTATATTAAGATTCCTTTCAACTCAACTCAACTCAAAGGGCCTGGTAATGGGCTATGTTGGAACCCCATCCCGTTTTTCCAATGACTTTTATGTATATTGCAGAGACCTGACAATTCATTAATAGCCGCTAGTACTTTTAAATGACTTTGTTTTCCTTTAGAAATGTCATTTTGCACTCAGACTGTTGTAAACACGGCAAACATGCGCCCTTTTACAGGCATACTATAGACACCCCCCAGGTACGAAATTGAAAGAAATATAAGTAAGTATGGCAGAGTAAGTATTGGCAGAGTAAGTATTGCAGAGTATTGGCAGAGTAAGTATTGCAGAGTACTGGCAGGGTATGTATTGCAGAGTATTGGCAGGGTGAGTACTGCAGAGTATTGGCAGGGTGAGTACTGCAGAGTATTGGCAGGGTAAGTATTGCAGAGTAAGTATTGGCAGAGTAAGTATTGGCAGGGTATTGCAGAGTAAGTATTGCAGAGTATTGGCAGGGTAAGTATTGCAGAGTATTGGCAGAGTAAGAATTGCAGAGTATTGGCAGGGTAAGTATGGCAGAGTATTCGCACAGTAAGTATTGCAGAGTATTGGCAGGGTATGTATTGCAGAGTATTGGCAGGATGAGTACTGCAGAGTATTGGCAGGGTATGTATTGCAGAGTATTGGCAGGGTATTGCAGAGTATTGCAGACCCGGTGTGGTGGTCAGGCCTTCTCCCACCAGGGTGCTGTACTATGGAATAGCCTCCCCTGTCGAGCTCCAGGAGGCCCCCGCTATTCTGGACTTCCGCAGGTTACTGAAGATTTGGCTTTTCACGCAGGCGTTTCCTGTGTAGTCTCTTTTTTCTGCCACTCTGTGCTGCTTCTGGTCCCTGGGCCCTCTTTTCCAGGATCTTTGATATGCGCGTCAGGACCCTTCGGGGTAAGACCAGGGGTCAAGTCCTGGGGAAAAAAGTGTGGGAACTCCCACACAAGATCCACTCCCCCAGCAAAAAAAAAGTACGCTCATATGCATATATATTTCACAGAAAATACAGTACAACATTTATTGTAAAGTGCCAGTTTAAAAAAAAAACTAAATAAGTTAACTTGTCAAACAAAATAATCAACACAATGGGTGATGATCTTTCCCTCGCAGGGAATTTCTAACACAAATACACCCTGTTCCAAATTCTGTTACACAGCACATTAGAAAATATCCCACAAACTGGAATAACGTTGCCCTTGCTGTTTAAGATTATCAACTTTCTGAGATTTATTATCATCTGCGCTGCGATGTGTGGTCAGCCATTTTGTGAGATATGGCAAAGGATACCATAAATGCAGAGTGAGTATTGGCAGGGTAAGTATTGCAGAGTAAGTATTGCAGAGTAAGTATTAGCAGGGTATTGCAGAGTAAGTATTGCAGAGTATTGGCAGGGTAAGTATTGCAGAGTATTGGCAGGGTATGTATTGCAGAGTATTGGCAGGGTGAGTACTGCAGAGTATTGGCAGGGTGAGTACTGCAGAGTATTTGCAGGGTAAGTATTGCAGAGTAAGTATTGGCAGAGTAAGTAATGGCAGGGTATTGCAGAGTAAATATTGCAGAGTATTGGCAGGGTAAGTATTGCAGAGTATTGGCAGAGTAAGTATTGCAGAGTATTGGCAGGGTAAAAATTGCAGAGTATTGGCAGAGTAAGTATTGCAGATTATTGGCAGGGTATGTATTGCAGAGTATTGGCAGGGTGAGTACTGCAGAGTATTGTCAGGGCATGTATTGCAGAGTATTGTCAGGGTATTGCAGAGTATTGGCAGGGTATGTATTGAAGAGTATTGACAGAGTAAGTATGGCAGAGTATTGCAGAGTAAGTATTGCAGAGTATTGGCAAGGGTATGTATTGCAGAGTATTGGCAGGGTATGTATTGCAGAGTATTGGCAGGGTATTGCAGAGTATTGGCAGGGTATGTATTGCAGAGTATTGGCAGGGTATGTATTGCAGAGTATTGGCAGGGTGAGTACTGCAGAGTATTGTCAGGGTATGTATTGCAGAGTATTGTCAGGGTATTGCAGAGTATTGGCAGGGTATGTATTGCAGAGTATTGGCAGGGTATTGCAGAGTATTGGCAGGGTATTGCAGAGTATGGACAGGGTATTGACTGTGGGTAAGACCACAGTATATTAAGATTCCTTTCAACTCAACTCAACTCAAAGGGCCTGGTAATGGGCTATGTTGGAACCCCATCCCGTTTTTCCAATGACTTTTAAGTATATTGCAGAGACCTGACAATTCATTAATAGCCGCTAGTACTTTTAAATGACTTTGTTTTCCTTTAGAAATGTCATTTTGCACTCAGACTGTTGTAAACACGGCAAACATGCGCCCTTTTACAGGCATACTATAGACACCCCCCAGGTACGAAATTGAAAGAAATATAAGTAAGTATGGCAGAGTAAGTTTTGGCAGAGTAAGTATTGCAGAGTATTGGCAGAGTAAGTATTGCAGAGTATTGGCAGGGTAAAAATTGCAGAGTATTGGCAGAGTAAGTATTGCAGATTATTGGCAGGGTATGTATTGCAGAGTATTGGCAGGGTGAGTACTGCAGAGTATTGTCAGGGTATATATTGCAGAGTATTGTCAGGGTATTGCAGAGTATTGGCAGGGTATGTATTGAAGAGTATTGGCAGAGTAAGTATGGCAGAGTATTGCAGAGTAAGTATTGCAGAGTATTGGCAAGGGTATGTATTGCAGAGTATTGGCAGGGTATGTATTGCAGAGTATTGGCAGGGTATTGCAGAGTATTGGCAGGGTATGTATTGCAGAGTATTGGCAGGGTATTGCAGAGTATTGGCAGGGTATTGCAGAGTATGGACAGGGTATTGACTGTGGGTAAGACCACAGTATATTAAGATTCCTTTCAACTCAACTCAACTCAAAGGGCCGCGTAATGGGCTATGTTGGAACCCCATCTCGTTTTTCCAATGACTTTTATGTATATTGCAGAGAACTGACAATTCATTAATAGCCGCTAGTACATTTAAATGACTTTGTTTTCCTTTAGAAATGTCATTTTGCACTCAGACTGTTGTAAACACGGCAAACATGCGCCCTTTTACAGGCATACGATAGACACCCCCCAGGTACGAAATTCCAAGAAATATAAGTAAGTATGGCAGAGTAAGTATTGGCAGAGTAAGTATTGCAGAGTATTGGCAGAGTAAGTATTGCAGAGTACTGGCAGGGTATGTATTGCAGAGTATTGGCAGGGTGAGTACTGCAGAGTATTGGCAGGGTGAGTACTGCAGAGTATTGGCAGGGTAAGTATTGCAGAGTAAGTATTGGCAGAGTAAGTATTGGCAGGGTATTGCAGAGTAAGTATTGCAGAGTATTGGCAGGGTAAGTATTGCAGAGTATTGGCAGAGTAAGCATTGCAGAGTATTGGCAGGGTAAGTATGGCAGAGTATTCGCACAGTAAGTATTGCAGAGTATTGGCAGGGTATGTATTGCAGAGTATTGGCAGGATGAGTACTGCAGAGTATTGGCAGGGTATGTATTGCAGAGTATTGGCAGGGTATTGCAGAGTATTGCAGACCCGGTGTGGTGGTCAGGCCTTCTCCCACCAGGGTGCCGTACTATGGAATAGCCTCCCCTGTCAAGCTCCAGGAGGCCCCCGCTATTCTGGACTTCCGCAGGTTACTGAAGATTTGGCTTTTCACGCAGGCGTTTCCTGTGTAGTCTCTTTTTTCTGCCACTCTGTGCTACTTCTGGTCCCTGGGCCCTCTTTTTCCAGGATCTTTGCTATGCGCGTCAGGACCCTTCGGGGTAAGACCAGGGGTCAAGTCCTGGGGAAAAAAGTGTGGGAACTCCCACACAAGATAACTCCCACACAACTTGTCAAACAAAAAATTCAACACAATGGGTGATGATCTTTCCCTCGCAGGGAATTTCTAACACAAATACACCCTGTTCCAAATTCTGTTACACAGCACATTAGAAAATATCCCACAAACTGGAATAACGTTGCCCTTGCTGTTTAAGATTATCAACTTTCTGAGATTTATTATCATCTGCGCTGCGATGTGTTGTCAGCCATTTTGTGACATATGGCAAAGGATACCATAAATGCAGAGTAAGTATTGGCAGGGTAAGTATTGCAGAGTAAGTATTGCAGAGTAAGTATTGGCAGGGTATTGCAGAGTAAGTATTGAAGAGTATTGGCAGGGTAAGTATTGCAGAGTATTGTCAGAGTAAGTATTGTCAGGGTAAGTATTGCAGAGTAAGTATTGGCAGGGTAAGTATGGCAGAGTAAGTATGGCAGAGTAAGTATTAGCAGAGTAAGTATTGCAGAGTATTGGCAGAGTAAGTATTGCAGAGTATTGGCAGGGTATGTATTGCAGAGTATTGGCAGGGTGAGTACTGCAGAGTATTGGCAGGGTGAGTACTGCAGAGTATTTGCAGGGTAAGTATTGCAGAGTAAGTATTGGCAGAGTACGTATTGGCAGGGTATTGCAGAGTAAGTATTGGAGAGTATTGGCAGGGTAAGTATTGCAGAGTATTGGCAGAGTAAGTATTGCAGAGTATTGGCAGGGTAAAAATTGCAGAGTATTGGCAGAGTAAGTATTGCAGATTATTGGCAGGGTATGTATTGCAGAGTATTGGCAGGGTGAGTACTGCAGAGTATTGTCAGGGTATGTATTGCAGAGTATTGGCAGGGTATTGCAGAGTATTAGCAGGGTATGTATTAAAGAGTATTGGCAGAGTAAGTATGGCAGAGTATTGCAGAGTAAGTATTGCAGAGTATTGGCAAGGGTATGTATTGCAGAGTATTGGCAGGGTATTGCAGAGTATTGGCAGGGTATGTATTGCAGAGTATTGGCAGGGTATTGCAGAGTATTGCAGACCCGGTGTGGTGGTCAGGCCTTCTCCCACCAGGGTACTGTACTATGGAATAGCCTACCCTGTCGAGCTCCAGGAGGCCCCCGCTATTCTGGACTTCCGCAGGTTACTGAAGATTTGGCTTTTCACGCAGGCGTTTCCTGTGTAGTCTCTTTTTTCTGCCACTCTGTGCTGCTTCTGGTCCCTGGGCCCTCTTTTCCAGGATCTTTGCTATGCGCGTCAGGACCCTTCGGGGTAAGACCAGGGGTCAAGTCCTGGGGAAAAAAGTGTGGGAACTCCCACACAAGATCCACTCCCCCAGCAAAAAAAAAAGTACGCTCATATGCATATATATTTCACAGAAAATACAGTACAACATTTATTGTAAAGTGCCAGTTTAAAAAAAAACTAAATAAGTTAACTTGTCAAACAAAATAATCAACACAATGGGTGATGATCTTTCCCTCGCAGGGAATTTCTAACACAAATACACCCTGTTCCAAATTCTGTTACACAGCACATTAGAAAATATCCCACAAACTGAGTATTGGCAGGGTGAGTACTGCAGAGTATTTGCAGGGTAAGTATTGCAGAGTAAGTATTGGCAGAGTACGTATTGGCAGGGTATTGCAGAGTAAGTATTGCAGAGTATTGGCAGGGTAAGTATTGCAGAGTATTGGCAGAGTAAGTATGGCAGAGTATTGCAGAGTAAGTATTGCAGAGTATTGGCAAGGGTATGTATTGCAGAGTATTGGCAGGGTATGTATTGCAGAGTATTGGCAGGGTATTGCAGAGTATTGGCAGGGTATGTATTGCAGAGTATTGGCAGGGTATTGCAGAGTATTGGCAGGGTATTGCAGAGTATGGACAGGGTATTGACTGTGGATAAGACCACAGTATATTAAGATTCCTTTCAACTCAACTCAACTCAAAGGGCCTGGTAATGGGCTATGTTGGAACCCCATCCCGTTTTTCCAATGACTTTTATGTATATTGCAGAGACCTGACAATTCATTAATAGCCGCTAGTACTTTTAAATGACTTTGTTTTCCTTTAGAAATGTCATTTTGCACTCAGACTGTTGTAAACACGGCAAACATGCGCCCTTTTACAGGCATACTATAGATACCCCCCAGGTACGAAATTCCAAGAAATATAAGTAAGTATGGCAGAGTAAGTATTGGCAGAGTAAGTATTGCAGAGTATTGGCAGAGTAAGTATTGCAGAGTACTGGCAGGGTATGTATTGCAGAGTATTGGCAGGGTGAGTACTGCAGAGTATTGGCAGGGTGAGTACTGCAGAGTATTGGCAGGGTGAGTACTGCAGAGTATTGGCAGGGTAAGTATTGCAGAGTAAGTATTGGCAGAGTAAGTATTGGCAGGGTATTGCAGAGTAAGTATTGCAGAGTATTGGCAGAGTAAGCATTGCAGAGTATTGGCAGGGTAAGTATGGCAGAGTATTCGCACAGTAAGTATTGCAGAGTATTGGCAGGGTATGTATTGCAGAGTATTGGCAGGATGAGTACTGCAGAGTATTGGCAGGGTATGTATTGCAGAGTATTGGCAGGGTATTGCAGAGTATTGCAGACCCGGTGTGGTGGTCAGGCCTTCTTCCACCAGGGTGCCCTACTATGGAATAGCCTCCCCTGTCGAGCTCCAGGAGGCCCCCGCTATTCTGGACTTCCGCAGGTTACTGAAGATTTGGCTTTTCACGCAGGCGTTTCCTGTGTAGTCTCTTTTTTCTGCCACTCTGTGCTGCTTCTGGTCCCTGGGCCCTCTTTTTCCAGGATCTTTGCTATGCGCGTCAGGACCCTTCGGGGTAAGACCAGGGGTTAAGTCCTGGGAAAAAAGTGTGGGAACTCCCACCCCCAGCAAAAAAAAAAGTACGCTCATATGCATATATATTTCACAGAAAATACAGTACAACATTTATTGTAAAGTGCCAGTTTAAAAAAAAACTAAATAAGTTAACTTGTCAAACAAAATAATCAACACAATGGGTGATGATCTTTCCCTCGCAGGGAATTTCTAACACAAATACACCCTGTTCCAAATTCTGTTACATAGCACATTAGAAAATATCCCACAAACTGGAATAACGTTGCCCTTGCTGTTTAAGATTATCAACTTTCTGAGATTTATTATCATCTGCGCTGCGATGTGTTGTCAGCCATTTTGTGACATATGGCAAAGGATACCATAAATGCAGAGTAAGTATTGGCAGGGTAAGTATTGCAGAGTAAGTATTGCAGAGTAAGTATTGGCAGGGTATTGCAGAGTAAGTATTGAAGAGTATTGGCAGGGTAAGTATTGCAGAGTATTGTCAGAGTAAGTATTGTCAGGGTAAGTATTGCAGAGTAAGTATTGGCAGGGTAAGTATGGCAGAGTAATTATGGCAGAGTAAGTATTAGCAGAGTAAGTATTGCAGAGTATTGGCAGAGTAAGTATTGCAGAGTATTGGCAGGGTATGTATTGCAGAGTATTTGCAGGGTAAGTATTGCAGAGTAAGTATTGGCAGAGTAAGTATTGGCAGGGTATTGCAGAGTAAGTATTGCAGAGTATTAGCAGGGTAAGAATTGCAGAGTATTGGCAGAGTAAGTATTGCAGAGTATTGGCAGGGTAAAAATTGCAGAGTATTGGCAGAGTAAGTATTGCAGATTATTGGCAGGGTATGTATTGCAGAGTATTGGCAGGGTGAGTACTGCAGAGTATTGTCAGGGTATGTATTGCAGAATATTGTCAGGGTATTGCAGAATATTAGCAGGGTATGTATTAAAGAGTATTGGCAGAGTAAGTATGGCAGAGTATTGCAGAGTAAGTATTGCAGAGTATTGGCAAGGGTATGTATTGCAGAGTATTGGCAGGGTATGTATTGCAGAGTATTGGCAGGGTATTGCAGAGTATTGGCAGGGTATGTATTGCAGAGTATTGGCAGGGTATTGCAGAGTATTGGCAGGGTATTGCAGAGTATGGACAGGGTATTGACTGTGGATAAGACCACAGTATATTAAGATTCCTTTCAACTCAACTCAACTCAAAGGGCCTGGTAATGGGCTATGTTGGAACCCCATCCCGTTTTTCCAATGACTTTTATGTATATTGCAGAGACCTGACAATTCATTAATAGCCGCTAGTACTTTTAAATGACTTTGTTTTCCTTTAGAAATGTCATTTTGCACTCAGACTGTTGTAAACATGGCAAACATGCGCCCTTTTACAGGCATACTATAGACACCCCCCAGGTACGAAATTGAAAGAAATATAAGTAAGTATGGCAGAGTAAGTATTGGCAGAGTAAGTATTGCAGAGTATTGGCAGAGTAAGTATTGCAGAGTACTGGCAGGGTATGTATTGCAGAGTATTGGCAGGGTGAGTACTGCAGAGTATTGGCAGGGTGAGTACTGCAGAGTATTGGCAGGGTAAGTATTGCAGAGTAAGTATTGGCAGAGTAAGTATTGGCAGGGTATTGCAGAGTAAGTATTGCAGAGTATTGGCAGGGTAAGTATTGCAGAGTATTGGCAGAGTAATCATTGCAGAGTATTGGCAGGGTAAGTATGGCAGAGTATTCGCACAGTAAGTATTGCAGAGTATTGGCAGGGTATGTATTGCAGAGTATTGGCAGGATGAGTACTGCAGAGTATTGGCAGGGTATGTATTGCAGAGTATTGGCAGGGTATTGCAGAGTATTGCAGACCCGGTGTGGTGGTCAGGCCTTCTCCCACCAGGGTGCCGTACTATGGAATAGCCTCCCCTGTCGAGCTCCAGGAGGCCACCGCTATTCTGGACTTCCGCAGGTTACTGAAGATTTGGCTTTTCACGCAGGCGTTTCCTCTGTAGTCTCTTTTTTCTGCCACTCTGTGCTGCTTCTGGTCCCTGGGCCCTCTTTTCCAGGATCTTTGATATGCGCGTCAGGACCCTTCGGGGTAAGACCAGGGGTCAAGTCCTGGGGAAAAAAGTGTGGGAACTCCCACACAAGATCCACTCCCCCAGCAAAAAAAAAGTACGCTCATATGCATATATATTTCACAGAAAATACAGTACAACATTTATTGTAAAGTGCCAGTTTAAAAAAAAAAACTAAATAAGTTAACTTGTCAAACAAAATAATCAACACAATGGGTGATGATCTTTCCCTCGCAGGGAATTTCTAACACAAATACACCCTGTTCCAAATTCTGTTACACAGCACATTAGAAAATATCCCACAAACTGGAATAACGTTGCCCTTGCTGTTTAAGATTATCAACTTTCTGAGATTTATTATCATCTGCGCTGCGATGTGTGGTCAGCCATTTTGTGAGATATGGCAAAGGATACCATAAATGCAGAGTGAGTATTGGCAGGGTAAGTATTGCAGAGTAAGTATTGCAGAGTATGTATTAGCAGGGTATTGCAGAGTAAGTATTGCAGAGTATTGGCAGGGTAAGTATTGCAGAGTATTGTCAGGGAAAGTATTGTCAGGGTAAGTATTGCAGAGTAAGTATTGGCAGGGTAAGTATGGCAGAGTAAGTATGGCAGAGTAAGTATTAGCAGAGTAAGTATTGCAGAGTATTGGCAGAGTAAGTATTGTAGAGTATTGGCAAGGTATGTATTGCAGAGCATTGGCAGGGTGAGTACTGCAGAGTATTGGCAGGGTGAGTACTGCAGAGTATTTGCAGGGTAAGTATTGCAGAGTAAGTATTGGCAGAGTAAGTATTGGCAGGGTATTGCAGAGTAAATATTGCAGAGTATTGGCAGGGTAAAAATTGCAGAGTATTGGCAGAGTAAGTATTGCAGATTATTGGCAGGGTATGTATTGCAGAGTATTGGCAGGGTGAGTACTGCAGAGTATTGTCAGGGCATGTATTGCAGAGTATTGTCAGGGTATTGCAGAGTATTGGCAGGGTATGTATTGAAGAGTATTGGCAGAGTAAGTATGGCAGAGTATTGCAGAGTAATTATTGCAGAGTATTGGCAAGGGTATGTATTGCAGAGTATTGGCAGGGTATGTATTGCAGAGTATTGGCAGGGTATTGCAGAGTATTGGCAGGGTATGTATTGCAGAGTATTGGCAGGGTATGTATTGCAGAGTATTGGCAGGGTGAGTACTGCAGAGTATTGTCAGGGTATGTATTGCAGAGTATTGTCAGGGTATTGCAGAGTATTGGCAGGGTATGTATTGAAGAGTATTGGCAGAGTATGTATGGCAGAGTATTGCAGAGTAAGTATTGCAGAGTATTGGCAAGGGTATGTATTGCAGAGTATTGGCAGGGTATGTATTGCAGAGTATTGGCAGGGTATTGCATAGTATTGGCAGGGTATGTATTGCAGAGTATTGGCAGGGTATTGCAGAGTATTGGCAGGGTATTGCAGAGTATGGACAGGGTATTGACTGTGGGTAAGACCACAGTATATTAAGATTCCTTTCAACTCAACTCAACTCAAAGGGCCTGGTAATGGGCTATGTTGGAACCCCATCCCGTTTTTCCAATGACTTTTAAGTATATTGCAGAGACCTGACAATTCATTAATAGCCGCTAGTACTTTTAAATGACTTTGTTTTCCTTTAGAAATGTCATTTTGCACTCAGACTGTTGTAAACACGGCAAACATGCGCCCTTTTACAGGCATACTATAGACACCCCCCAGGTACGAAATTGAAAGAAATATAAGTAAGTATGGCAGAGTAAGTATTGGCAGAGTAAGTATTGCAGAGTATTGGCAGAGTAAGTATTGCAGAGTACTGGCAGGGTATGTATTGCAGAGTATTGGCAGGGTGAGTACTGCAGAGTATTGGCAGGGTGAGTACTGCAGAGTATTGGCAGGGTAAGTATTGCAGAGTAAGTATTGGCAGAGTAAGTATTGGCAGGGTATTGCAGAGTAAGTATTGCAGATTATTGGCAGGGTAAGTATGGCAGAGTATTCGCACAGTAAGTATTGCAGATTATTGGCAGGGTATGTATTGCAGAGTATTGGCAGGATGAGTACTGCAGAGTATTGGCAGGGTATGTATTGCAGAGTATTGGCAGGGTATTGCAGAGTATTGCAGACCCGGTGTGGTGGTCAGGCCTTCTCCCACCAGGGTGCCGTACTATGGAATAGCCTCCCCTGTCGAGCTCCAGGAGGCCCCCGCTATTCTGGACTTCCGCAGGTTACTGAAGATTTGGCTTTTCACGCAGGCGTTTCCTCTGTAGTCTCTTTTTTCTGCCACTCTGTGCTGCTTCTGGTCCCTGGGCCCTCTTTTTCCAGGATCTTTGCTATGCGCGTCAGGACCCTTCGGGGTAAGACCAGGGGTCAAGTCCTGGGGAAAAAAGTGTGGGAACTCCCACACAAGATCCACTCCTCCAGCAAAAAAAAAAAGTACGCTCATATGCATATATATTTCACAGAAAATACAGTACAACATTTATTGTAAAGTGCCAGTTTAAAAAAAAACTAAATAAGTTAAATTGTCAAACAAAATAATCAACACAATGTGTGATGATCTTTCCCTCGCAGGGAATTTCTAACACAAATACACCCTGTTCCAAATTCTGTTAAACAGCACATTAGAAAATATCCCACAAACTGGAATAACGTTGCCCTTGCTGTTTAAGATTATCAACTTTCTGAGATTTATTATCATCTGCGCTGCGATGTGTGGTCAGCCATTTTGTGAGATATGGCAAAGGATACCATAAATGCAGAGTAAGTATTGGCAGGGTAAGTATTGCAGAGTAAGTATTGCAGAGTAAGTATTGGCAGGGTATTGCAGAGTAAGTATTGAAGAGTATTGGCAGGGTAAGTATTGCAGAGTATTGTCAGAGTAAGTATTGGCAGGGTAAGTATTGCAGAGTAAGTATTGGCAGGGTAAGTATGGCAGAGTAAGTATGGCAGAGTAAGTATTAGCAGAGTAAGTATTGCAGAGTATTGGCAGAGTAAGTATTGCAGAGTATTGGCAGGGTATGTATTGCAGAGTATTGGCAGGGTGAGTACTGCAGAGTATTGGCAGGGTGAGTACTGCAGAGTATTTGCAGGGTAAGTATTGCAGAGTAAGTATTGGCAGAGTAAGTATTGGCAGGGTATTGCAGAGTAAGTATTGCAGAGTATTGGCAGGGTAAGTATTGCAGAGTATTGGCAGAGTAAGTATTGCAGAGTATTGGCAGGGTAAAAATTGCAGAGTATTGGCAGAGTAAGTATTGCAGATTATTGGCATGGTATGTATTGCAGAGTATTGGCAGGGTGAGTACTGCAGAGAATTGTCAGGGTATGTATTGCAGAGTATTGTCAGGATATTGCAGAGTATTAGCAGGGTATGTATTAAAGAGTATTGGCAGAGTAAGTATGGCAGAGTATTGCAGAGTAAGTATTGCAGAGTATTGGCAAGGGTATGTATTGCAGAGTATTGGCAGGGTATGTATTGCAGAGTATTGGCAGGGTATTGCAGAGTATTGGCAGGGTATGTATTGCAGAGTATTGGCAGGGTATTGCAGAGTATTGCAGACCCGGTGTGGTGGTCAGGCCTTCTCCCACCAGGGTGCCGTACTATGGAATAGCCTCCCCTGTCGAGCTCCAGGAGGCCCCCGCTATTCTGGACTTCCGCAGGTTACTGAAGATTTGGCTTTTCACGCAGGCGTTTCCTGTGTAGTCTCTTTTTTCTGCCACTCTGTGCTGCTTCTGGTCCCTGGGCCCTCTTTTCCAGGATCTTTGCTATGCGCGTCAGGACCCTTCGGGGTAAGACCAGGGGTCAAGTCCTGGGGAAAAAAGTGTGGGAACTCCCACACAAGATCCACTCCCCCAGCAAAAAAAAAGTACGCTCATATGCATATATATTTCACAGAAAATACAGTACAACATTTATTGTAAAGTGCCAGTTTAAAAAAAAACTAAATAAGTTAACTTTTCAAACAAAATAATCAACACAATGGGTGATGATCTTTCCCTCGCAGGGAATTTCTAACACAAATACACCCTGTTCCAAATTCTGTTACACAGCACATTAGAAAATATCCCACAAACTGGAATAACGTTGCCCTTGCTGTTTAAGATTATCAACTTTCTGAGATTTATTATCATCTGCGCTGCGATGTGTGGTCAGCCATTTTGTGAGATATGGCAAAGGATACCATAAATGCAGATTGAGTATTGGCAGGGTAAGTATTGCAGAGTAAGTATTGCAGAGTAAGTATTGGCAGGGTATTGCAGAGTAAGTATTGAAGAGTATTGGCAGGGTAAGTATTGCAGAGTATTGGCAGGGTGAGTACTGCAGAGTATTGGCAGGGTGAGTACTGCAGAGTATTTGCAGGGTAAGTATTGCAGAGTAAGTATTGGCAGAGTAAGTATTGGCAGGGTATTGCAGAGTAAGTATTGCAGAGTATTGGCAGGGTAAGTATTGCAGAGTATTGGCAGAGTAAGTATTGCAGAGTATTGGCAGGGTAAAAATTGCAGAGTATTGGCAGAGTAAGTATTGCAGATTATTGGCAGGGTATGTATTGCAGAGTATTGGCAGGGTGAGTACTGCAGAGTATTGTCAGGGTATATATTGCAGAGTATTGTCAGGGTATTGCAGAGTATTGGCAGGGTATGTATTGAAGAGTATTGGCAGAGTAAGTATGGCAGAGTATTGCAGAGTAAGTATTGCAGAGTATTGGCAAGGGTATGTATTGCAGACTATTGGCAGGGTATGTATTGCAGAGTATTGGCAGGGTATTGCAGAGTATTGGCAGGGTATGTATTGCAGAGTATTGGCAGGGTATTGCAGAGTATTGGCAGGGTATTGCAGAGTATGGACAGGGTATTGACTGTGGGTAAGACCACAGTATATTAAGATTCCTTTCAACTCAACTCAACTCAAAGGGCCTCGTAATGGGCTATGTTGGAACCCCATCCCGTGTTTCCAATGACTTTTATGTATATTGCAGAGACCTGACAATTCATTAATAGCCGCTAGTACTTTTAAATGACTTTGTTTTCCTTTAGAAATGTCATTTTGCACTCAGACTGTTGTAAACACGGCAAACATGCGCCCTTTTACAGGCATACTATAGACACCCCCCAGGTACGAAATTGAAAGAAATATAAGTAAGTATGGCAGAGTACTGGCAGGGTATGTATTGCAGAGTATTGGCAGAGTAAGTATTGCAGAGTACTGGCAGGGTATGTATTGCAGAGTATTGGCAGGGTGAGTACTGCAGAGTATTGGCAGGGTGAGTACTGCAGAGTATTGGCAGGGTGAGTACTGCAGAGTATTGGCAGGGTAAGTATTGCAGAGTAAGTATTGGCAGAGTAAGTATTGGCAGGGTATTGCAGAGTAAGTATTGCAGAGTATTGGCAGGGTAAGTATTGCAGAGTATTGGCAGAGTAAGCATTGCAGAGTATTGGCAGGGTAAGTATGGCAGAGTATTCGCACAGTAAGTATTGCAGAGTATTGGCAGGGTATGTATTGCAGAGTATTGGCAGGATGAGTACTGCAGAGTATTGGCAGGGTATGTATTGCAGAGTATTGGCAGGGTATTGCAGAGTATTGGCAGGGTATGTATTGCAGAGTATTTTGGCAGAGTAAGTATGGCAGAGTATTGGCAGAGTAAGTATAGCAGAGTATTGGCAGGATATGTATTGCAGAGTATTGGCAGGGTGAGTACTGCAGAGTATTGGCAGGTATTGCAGAGTATTAGCAGGGTAATGCAGAGTATTGGCAGGGTATGTATTGCAGAGTATTGGCAGGGTATTGCAGAGTATTGACAGGGTATTGCAGAGAATTGGCAGGGTATTGCAGGGTATTGGCTGGGTATTGCAGAGTATTGGCACTGGCAGGGTATTGCAGAGTATTGTCAGGGTATGTATTGCAGAGTATTGGCATGGTATTGCAGAGAATTGCCAGGGTATTGCAGGGTATTGGCTGGGTATTGCAGAGTATTGGCACTGGCAGGGTATTGCAGAGTATTGTTAGGGTATTGCAGAGTATTGTCAGGGTATTTCAGAGTATTGTCAGGGTATGTATTGCAGAGTATTGGTAGGGTATTGCAGAGTATTGGCAGGGTATGTATTGCAGAGTATTGGCAGGGTATTGAAGAGTATTGGCAGGGTATGTATTGCAGATTATTGGCAGGGTATTGCAGATTATTGCCAGGGTATTGCAGAGTAATGACAGGGTATTGCAGAGTATTGGTAGGGTATTGCAGAGTATTGGCACTGGCAGGGTATTGCAGAGTATTGGCAGGGTATTGCAGAGTATTGGTAGTGTATTACAGAGTATTGCAGGGTATTGCAGAGTATTGTCAGGGTATTGCAGAATGCAACTTAATAACACACTAACGTGACTAACCTGGCATTTTCTTCCCTTCTCAGGAGAGAAGTAAACTGACAGCAGTGCAGCGGCTGTGGCCTCAGGAGGCCAGTACTGTCTGGCACTGGGTAGAGGGGAGGGAAGGGACATTCCAGATCCAAGCGGCGTGTGTCTGTCACTGGCTGCTCTGCAGGCCGTATGTGAGCAGCGCTGCCCACTGACTCCTGCCAGTGCATGCCTACATGTACGGCCGGCGTTATGTGACCGGTTGCTAAATGCAGAGCGGCCCTAGCCTAGCAACCAGTCACTCGGGCGGCCGCGGAGCGCGGAGTACGCTGAATAGGCTCAGGCGACTAATGGGAACGGCGTTCCTGTTGTGGAAATAGTACAGGGACGCCGTTCCCATGCATTCCCGCAGGACTCGAGCCCTGGGTAAGACCACAGTTAGGGATGAGCCGAACACCCCCCGGTTCGGTTCGCACCAGAACTTGCGAACGACCCCCACGTTCGGTACGAACGTTAGAACCCCATTGAAGTCTATGGGACTCGAACGTTCGAATTGGAAAGTGCTAATTTTAACGGCTAATATGCAAGATAGTGTCCTAAAAAGGGTTTGACGACCTCCCTCCTGCCTCAGGGGACATGGGTCACTGCAAAAAAAAGTTTTAAAAACTACCGTTTTGGTGGGAGCACTGATTTTAATGACGATTAAAGTGAAAAAAAAAAAGTGAAATATTCCTTTAACCACCTCAGTACAGTGCAGTTACACCCCCTTCCTGACCAGACCAATTTTCAGCTTTCAGCGCTCTCACACTTTGAATGACAATTACTCAGTCATCCAACACAGTATCCATATGAAACTTGCGTCCTTTTTTCCACACAAATAGAGCTTTCTTTTAGTGGTATTTAATCACTAGTGGGTTTTTTATTTTTTGTGCTATAAATAAAATAAAACGTAAATTTTGTGAAAAAAATGCCTTTTTCTTCGTTTCTGTCATAAATTTTTGCTAATTAGTAATTTTTCTTCATAAATTTTGGCCAAAATTTATACTGCTACATATCTTTGGTAAAAATAACCCACATTAGTATATATTATTTGGTCTTTGTGAAAGTTATAGAGTCTACAATCTATGGTGCCAATCACTGAAAATTCATCACTTCTGATCAGGCCTTCAGTACATCAGGTGTATCTCATTTCTTGAGACTCTAACTAGTCAGGAAAGTACAAATACCCCCCAAATGACCCCTTTTTACAAAGTAGACATCCCAAGGTATTAATTAAGTAGCATGGTGAGTTTTTTTAAGTTGTCATTTTTTCCCACAATTCTTTGCAAAATGAAGATTTTTTATTTATTTTTATTTTTTTTTACTAAATTGTCATATTATCAGGTTATTTCTCTCACACAGCATATGTATACAACAAATTACCCCCCAAAATACATTCTGCTACTCTTCCCGAGTACGGCGATACCACATGTGTGAGACTTTTACACAACCTGGCCACATACAGAGCACCAACATTGATGTAGTACCTTCAGACGTTCTACGAGCAAAAATGACGCATCTCATTTCTCAACCACCTATTACACTTTTGAAGGCCCTGGAGTACCAGGACAATGGAATTTCCCATAAAATCACCCCATTTTGGAAAGCTAACACCCCAACGTATAATCTGTGAGGCATAATGAGTCTTTTGAATGGTTAATTTTTTTCCAGAAGTTTTTGGAATATGTGGAAAAAAATTAAAACGCATTTTTTTTTACACAAAATTGTCAATTTATAAGATATTTCTAACACATAGCATGTATATAGCAAAAATTACACCCCAAAATACATTCTGCTACTCTTCCCGAGTACGGCGATACCACGTGTGTGAGACTTTTACACAGCCTGGCCACATACAGAGCACTAACATTGATGTAGTACCTTCAGACGTTCTATGAGCAAAAATGACGCATCTCATTTCTCAACCACCTATTACACTTTTGAAGGCCCTGGAGTACCAGGACAATGGAATTTCCCATAAAATCACCCCATTTTGGAAAGCTAACACCCCAACGTATAATCTGTGAGGCATAATGAGTCTTTTGAACGGTTCATTTTTTTCCAGAAGTTTTTGGAATATGTGGAAAAAAATTAAAACGCATTTTTTTTTTACACAAAATTGTCAATTTATAAGATATTTCTAACACATAGCATGTATATAGCAAAAATTACACCCCAAAATACATTCTGCTACTCCTCCCGAGTATGGTGATACCACATGTGTAGGACTTTTACACAGCCTGGCCACATAGATGGGCCAAACATTGAAGTAGTACGTTCAGGCGTTCTAGGAGCATAAATGACACATCTCATTTCATTCCTACCCATCACACTTTTGAAGGTCCTGGACCACCAGGACAGTGAAATTACCCACAAAATGACCCCATTTTGGAAAGTAAACACCCCAACGTATATTCTATGAGACATGGGCTGCAAATAGGTACTCGGGTACTCTGATGGGCTGGAGATAGGTACTCGGGTACTCAGGTGGACTGTGACAGGTACTCGGGTACTCAGATGGACTGGAACAGGTACTCGGGTACTCTGATTGCCTGGTGACAGGTACTCGGGTACTCTGATGGCCTGGTGACAGGTACTCGAGTACTCTGATGGCCTGGTGACAGGTACTCGAGTACTCTGATGGCCTGGTGACAGGTACTCGAGTACTCTGATGGCCTGGTGACAGGTACTCGGGTACTCTGATGGCCTGGTGACAGGTACTCGGGTACTCTGATGGCCTGGTGACAGGTACTCGGGTACTCTGATGGCCTGGTGACAGGTACTCGGGTACTCTGATGGCCTGGTGACAGGTACTCGGGTACTCTGATGGCCTGGTGACAAGTACTCAGGTACTCTGATGGCCTGGTGACAGGTACTCTGATGGTTTGGTGACTGGTATTTGGGTACTCTGAAGGGCGGTGACAGGTACTCAGATGAACTGTGACAGGTACTCGGGTACTCAGATGGGCTGTGACAGGTACTCGGTACTCTAATGGACTGTGACAGGTACTCGGTACTCTAATAGACTGTGACAGGTACTCGGTACTCTAATGGACTGTGACAGGTACTCGGTACTCTAATGGACTGTGACAGGTACTCGGTACTCTAATGGACTGTGACAGGTACTCGGTACTCTAATGGACTGTGACAGGTACTCGGGTACCCTGATGGGCCGTGACAGGTACTCGGGTACCCTGATGGGCCGTGACAGGTATTCGGGTACCGTGATGGGCCGTGACAGGTACTCGGGTACTCTGATGTGCCGTGACAAGTACTCGGGTACTCTGATGTGCCGTGACAGGTACTCGGGTACTCTGATGTGCCGTGACAGGTACTCGGGTACTCTGATGGGCCGTGACAGGTACTCGGGTACTCTGATGGGCCGGGACAGGTACTCGGGTACTCTGATGGGCCGGGACAGGTACTCGGGTACTCTGATGGGCCGGGACAGGTACTCGGGTACTCTGATGGGCCGGGACAGGTACTCGGGTACTCTGATGGGCCGGGACAGGTACTCGGGTACTCTGATGGGCCGGGACAGGTACTCGGGTACTCTGATGGGCCGGGACAGGTACTCGGGTACTCTGATGGGCCGGGACAGGTACTCGGGTACTCTGATGGGCCGGGACAGGTACTCGGGTACTCTGATGGGCCGGGACAGGTACTCGGGTACTCTGATGGGCCGGGACAGGTACTCGGGTACTCTGATGGGCTGGGACAGGTACTCAAATACTCTGATGGACTGTGACAGGTACTCAAATACTCTGATGGACTGTGACAGGTACTCTGATGGACTGTGATTGACGGGTACTATGAGGGGTGGTGACAGGTCCTCTTTATTGGGGGGGGGGCAATCAGTATGTTTGGTGTACACTGTATGCGGTAACGAGATGTTACCGCAATCTCCTCCTCACACACGATCGGTGTGTGAGGAGGAGAACCCGGTAACATCCCGTTACCGCGGTTTGTTTACATTTTAGTGATCGGCTGTGAAAGGATCACAGCCGATCACGTGGGTAAACAGCCAGCCAATGGCTGTTTACCAGTGTCGGTGACGAGCAGTGTTCCCGGGGAACACGCCGCCACCGACGTGCACGCGCAGCGCGCTCGCGATCGCGCGCATGCGCCGTGCACGTAGGGGGTGTGACCATCTGTGATCGGCCGTGACTTCATCACGGCCGATCACGTGGTAAACAGCCATAACGAATGGCTGTTCACCCCCTTCGGTGGCGAGCGGTGTCTCCGTGACACGCCGCCACCGAAGAAACAGGGATGCGTGCGCACGATCGCGCGCATCCCTGTTTAAACGGGAGGCCGTCATATGACGGCCTCCCGCCGCAATAGCTGCGCCGCCTGGCCGTCATTTGACGGCCGGCGGTCAGGAACTGGTTAAATATGGTGCCTGGTGGGTGTCTGTAGTATGCCTGTGAAGTGCCACGTGTTTCCCGTGTTTAGAACAGTCCCTGCACAAAATGACATTAAGCAGAAATAACACCATTTAAAACTGCTTGCGGTTTTAATGTTATATCTGGTTCCTGCAATATGGTTTAAAATCATTCAGAAAAATGGCATGGGTAGCCCTCCCTGCCCATTACCAGCCTATTTGGGTCTTGTACGCATATTAAGGGGAACCCTGTACCCATATTAAAAAAAGGAAATGCGTGTGGCCCCCAGGCCCTATATACTCAGAACAGCAGTATACAGGCGGTGCAAACAAGACTGGGACTGTGTAGGTTTGTTGTATTAAGTTGAATCTGTTTGTCATTTTCAACTGGTACATTTTTAAAGTGTAGCTCCAGTCAAAAAAAATATTTTTAAGCTTTTTGGAAAACATAGGGAAGGGTTATCACCCCTGTATAATTTGTTTTGTCGTCCATCTTTTTTCATCTCACTTGCTGTTGTCTCCTTCCGTTTGCAAGTAGGAGATGTTTGTAAATTGGATGTTTGAAAGTAGGGACCTGCCCTATATGCTCTGCAGAAATGGCGGAACAAGGTGTTGGTTTTGCAACAACATTGTAAGCCCTCAAAGTGACTCTTGGTGGGTGCTGGAGCGCCCTGCTGTGAACGATTATATCAAGAATTGTAATTACATGCCATTGTTGAAAAGTGGTAGAAAAATTGACCTTTGGTGGTTGTGGTGCTGGTGCCACAACACTATAAGTCCTCACAGTTACTCTGGGTGGGCACAGGAAGGGGCCCTCCTGTGAAATATTATATCAAGAATTGTAATTACATGTCCCTGTTAAACAGGGGCAGAAAAATTGGGCCTTAGGCACTGGTGCCATCACACTGCAACCTCTGCCATATACTCTAGTTTTATTGCAGGAATTAGCCCTGCTGCAAAGCATTGCATCAAAAATTGTACTTAAACGCCCCTGTTAAACAGGGGCAGAAAAATTGGGCCTTAGGCACTGGTGCCATCACACTGCAACCTCTGCCATATACTCTAGTTTTATTGCAGGAATTAGCCCTGCTGCAAAGCATTGCATCAAAAATTGTACTTAAACGCCCCTGTTAAACAGGGGCAGAAAAATTGGGCCTTAGGCACTGGTGCCATCACACTGCAACCTCTGCCATAAACTCTAGTTTTATTGCAGGAATTAGCCCTGCTGCAAAGCATTGCATCAAAAATTGTACTTAAACGCCCCTGTTAAACAGGGGCAGAAAAATTGGGCCTTAGGCACTGGTGCCATCACACTGCAACCTCTGCCATAAACTCTAGTTTTATTGCAGGAATTAGCCCTGCTGCAAAGCATTGCATCAAAAATTGTACTTAAACGCCCCTGTTAAACAGGGGCAGAAAAATTGGGCTGCTGGTATCACCCAGAACCAAAAATGTTCTCCCAACATATCAGCGGAGGAGGAAGAGGATAGACAATCAACATAACAGGACAGTCACTCAGCATCAGCATAGGCAGTCTTGAAGGGATGTGGTATTTCAAAAAAAATTATTCGGTTACATCAGCTTCAGGTGCTTGGTAGCTGTGGGTGATCCAAGACTGATTCATCTTGATGAAGGTCAGTCGATCAACTGATTCGGTGGACAGGCGCACCCTGTGATCGGTAACGAAGCCACCAGCAGCACTGAAGGTGCGTTTCGAAAGAACGCTGGATGCAGGACAGGCCAGTAGCTCAATTGCATACTGTGCAAGCTCTGGCCAGTGATCCATCCTCAAGACCCAGTAAGCCAGAGGATTTTCAGTGGGAAAGGTGTCCAAGTCTGACCTTGCCCCTAGGTATTCCTGCACCATGTAAATTAGACGCTGGCGATGGGTGCTGGAACCAATCATACCTTGGGGCTGCGGACTAAAAAATTGTCTGAAAGCATCAGTCAGACGGCCACCTTCTCCACCGCTCCTTCTGACTGATGCCTCAGCAACACGTTGTCCAGGACCAGAAGTTTGTGACCTCCCAGTCTCTGGGAACGCGTTGCACAGAGCTTTCTGCAAGGCCTCCCGGAGATGTCTCATCCTCTGCTCCCTCTGCGATGGCAAGATAAGGTCGGCAACCTTACCCTTGTACCGTGGATCAAGGAGAGTGGCCAGCCAGTAATGGTCCCTCTCCTTGATCCGAAGAATACGAGGATCCTTCCGCAGGCTTTGCAGGATCAGGGAGGCCATGCAGCGTAGGTTAGCTGAGGCATTTGGTCCGGAGTCCTCTGGGTCACTAAGGACAACATGATCCGCAGCTACCTCCTCCCAGCCACGTACAAGTCCACGTGTTTCTTGGGACTGTAAATCATCCCTATAAGACTGCTGCTGCTGATGCTGAGTGCCAGCCTCCACCTCCATGCTGACACAATCATCTTCCTCCTCCTCTTCCTCCTCCTCACCCTCTTCCTGTGTGATGGGTGGCACAGCAGGAACACTGTCTGGATAAAGGGGGCCTTGAGAGGCAAGGAAGTCCTCCTCTTCCTGCCTCTGTTCTGCCTCAAGTGCCCTGTCCATTATTCCATGCAGCGTATGCTCCAAGAGGTGGACAAGAGGTATAGTGTCACTGATGCATGCACTGTCACTGCTCACCATCCTTGTGGCCTCCTCAAACGGTGACAGGACAGTGCATGCATCCCTGATCATGCCCCACTGGCGTGGTGAGAAAAAACCAAGCTCTCCTGACCCTGTCCTGGTGCCGTAGTCACACAGGTACTCATTGATGGCCCTCTGCTGCGTGTGCAGCCGCTGCAGCATGGCCAATGTTGAGTTCCATCTGGTGGGCATGTCACATATAAGGCGGTTCTTGGGCAGGTTCAACTCCTTTTGGAGCTCAGCCAGCCGAGCACAGGCATTAAATGATCGGCGGAAATGCACACAGACTCTCCTGGCCTGTTTCAGGACATCCTGTAAGCCGGGGTACCTGCCCAAGAACCGCTGCACCACCAGGTTAAGGACGTGAGCTACACAGGGCACATGGGTCAGTTGTCCCTGTCGGAGGGCGGAGAGGAGGTTGGTGCCATTGTCGCAAACCACCATTCCTGGCTTAAGCTGGCGTGGCATCAACCACCTCTCGGCCTGCCCCTGCAGAGCTGACAAAACATCCGCCCCAGTGTGGCTCCTGTCCCCCAAACAAACCAGCGCAAGCACGGCATGGCATCATTTTGCCTGCGTACTTGCATAGCCCCTGCAACGCCTACGGAGCACCGCTGGTTCTGAGGACAGAGCACTGGAAGAGGCCATGGAGGAAGAAGAAGAGGAGGGGGTGGAGGAGAGAGGTGTGTCACAACCAATAGTAGCATTTTGGAGGCGTGGTGGCGGAACAACCTCCAATACTACTGCACCTTGTCCTGCATCCTTCCCAGCAGCCAGAAGAGTGACCCAATGGGCCGTGAAAGACAGGTAACGTCCCTGTCCATGCCTGCTGGACCATGAGTCAGCGGTAATATGCACCTTACCGCTGACCGCCCTGTCCAGCGAGGCAAGGACATTGCCTTCCACATGCCGGTAGAGAGCCGGAATTGCCTTCCGTGAGAAAAAGTGGCGTTTGGGGACCTGCCACTGAGGAACCGCACATTGTACAAACTCACGGAAGGGGGCCGAGTCTACCAACTGAAAAGGCAGCAGTTGAAGTGCTAGCAATTTAGCCAAGCTAGCATTCAACCGCTGGGCATGTGGATGGCTGGGAGTAAATTTCTTCCGTCGGTCCAGCAGCTGGGGCAGGGACATTTGTCTGCTATAATCGGACGTGGATGTACCACTAGCAGAGTTCCCGGAAGCACTTGGCTGTGACACACCTAATTCTACACCTTCATTCCTCTCAGAGCAGGTTTCAGAGAGGACTGAAGGTCTAGTGGGGTTGGAGATGCCAGCTGATGAGGAGCAAGGAGAGGTCCGCTTTGTTCTTTGGTGTGGGTCTTTGAGGTATGCTTGCCAACGAGCTGCATGGCAGGTCAACATATGTCTGGTCAAGCATGTGGTGCCCAAGCGGCTGATGTTTTGGCCACGTGAGATACGCTTGAGACATATGTTGCAAATAGCAGCGGTGCGATCTGATGCACTCGTCTCAAAAAAGGCCCACACCAAAGAACTTTTAGAATAACGTGCAGAGGAAGCGCTCTGCACAGAGGAAGCGCTCTGCGCAGGCGGAGCTCTGCGGTGTGATTCAGTCAGTGTGCTGCCCCTAAGCTGGCCCCCGGAGGGCATCCTGCCTCGTTGGACATGTGCCTCCTCCTCCTCCTCCTCCTCCTCCCTCCTTCCAGGCACCCACGTGGAGTCAGTGCCCTCATCATCCCCTCCCTCTTCATCGCTGTAGCAAACCTGGCAGTATGCTGCAGCTTGTGGAACATGACTGCCAGATTGCTGTCCTTCTTGAGCATCCCCTCTCTCTGTGCTCACGCTACTGCCTTCCTCTAGCTGAGTGTCATCATCAGAGCCCACCAAACACTGGGCATCCTCCTGGAGCATGTACCCAACACTGTGCTCAAAGAGTTCAGGAGACTCCTCAGGAGGACGTGGTGGGTCTAGGGAAGGAGTCACTGATGATGACATTGAGAGGAGGGACGACGATGTGTTGGCAGCTGCTTTTCTACTACCCTGAGACTGGGTGAGAGAGGATGAGGAGGATGAAGAGGGCTTGGTCATCCACTCTACCAAGTCGTTGACATGTTGCGGTTCAACATGTCCAGCTGCAGAAAAGAAGGACAAGCATGTCCCATGGCCACGTGCTGATGACAATGCACCGCGTCCACGACCAGCACTGTTGTCTCTAGACACAGAGCCTGCTTGCCCTCTTTTATCGGCTCGCGCCTGTCTGCCTCTCCTTGCTGGCCTTCCAGACATGGTAATGGCCTGAAGGGAGTTGGGTAAAACAGTAGTTGGGTAGTTTATATTGTGCTGGAGGCACACAACACCCACTAACTCCTGCAGATGCCTTTTTTATAGAACAGCAGAGTTAAAGGGGTATATACAGATGTATACTGTGCTGTGCTGGAAGCACACACAACTTCCAATAACTCCAGCAGATGTCAATCGGGCCCAAATAGAGAACAGCTATGTAGGTGGATAATAGCGGTATGTACTGGGTACAGAGCAGGCACACAGCACGCACTATCTCCTCCTGAGTGACACTGCTGACTGCAAGCTCTATTGTTAAAGATGGACCACTAGTTATATAGGTGAGGCAAATATCACGGTGTATACTGCGGTCAGGGCACGCAGACAATAACCAGAAAACAGCAGAGTTAAAGGGGTATATACAGATGTATACTGTGCTGTGCTGGAAGCACACACAACTTCCAATAACTCCAGCAGATGTCAATCGGGCCCAAATAGAGAACAGCTATGTAGGTGGATAATAGCGGTATGTACTGGGTACAGAGCAGGCACACAGCACGCACTATCTCCTCCTGAGTGACACTGCTGACTGCAAGCTCTATTGTTAAAGATGGACCACTAGCTATATAGGTGAGGTGAATATCACGGTGTATACTGCGGTCAGGGCACGCAGACAATAACCAGAAAACAGCAGAGTTAAAGGGATATATACAGATGTATACTGTGCTGTGCTGGAGGCACACACAACTTCCAATAACTCCAGCAAATGACAATCGGGCTCAAATAGAGAACAGCTATGTAGGTGTATATAGTGGTATGTACTGGGTACAGAGCACGCAGACAGCACGCACTAACACTACTGACTGCAAGCTCTATTATTAAAGCTAGATCACTAGCTATATAGGTGAGGTGAATATAGTGGTGTATACTGCGGTCGGGGCACAGACAGTAACCACTACACAAGAGCAAAATAGTAAATCAGCCAAAAACGATTGGTGTGTAACTGTGTTGAAGGTACACAGAACACCCACTGCTTCAGATACTAACAAACACTACACGAGGCCACCTGAAAGGCAGCTTTATATAGTGTGGGGCGTGCACTACACAGTCTGAGCTATGATTGGCCAACCATTGCTCTTCCCGCCACTGGCGCTGCGATTGGCCAAGCATGCGGGGTCACAGTGCATGCTTGGCCAATCGTGAGACAGCAATGCATTGCGCCATCGCAGTGCATTGTGGGCCACACGAATTTTGCCGCGAACGGCCCAAACGTTCAGAATTCGGCGAACGCACGAACGACCGATGTTCGAGTCGAACATGCGTTCGACTCGAACACGAAGCTCATCCCTAACCACAGTATATTAAGATTCCTTTCAACTCAACTCAACTCAAAGGGCCTGGTAATGGACTGTGTTGGAACCCCATCTCGTTTTTCCAATGACTTTTATGTATATTGCAGAGACCTGACAATTCATTAATAGCCGCTAGTACTTTTAAATGACTTTGTTTTCCTTTAGAAATGTCATTTTGCACTCAGACTGTTGTAAACACGGCAAACATGCGCCCCTTTACAGGCATACTATAGACACCCCCCAGGTACGAAATTGAAAGAAATATAAGTAAGTATGGCAGAGTAAGTATTGGCAGAGTAAGTATTGCAGAGTATTGGCAGAGTAAGTATTGCAGAGTACTGGCAGGGTATGTATTGCAGAGTATTGGCAGGGTGAGTACTGCAGAGTATTGGCAGGGTGAGTACTGCAGAGTATTGGCAGGGTGAGTACTGCAGAGTATTGGCAGGGTGAGTACTGCAGAGTATTGGCAGGGTAAGTATTGCAGAGTAAGTATTGGCAGAGTAAGTATTGGCAGGGTATTGCAGAGTAAGTATTGCAGAGTATTGGAAGGGTAAGTATTGCAGAGTATTGGCAGAGTAAGCATTGCAGAGTATTGGCAGGGTAAGTATGGCAGAGTATTCGCACAGTAAGTATTGCAGAGTATTGGCAGGATGAGTACTGCAGAGTATTGGCAGGGTATGTATTGCAGAGTATTGGCAGGGTATTGCAGAGTATTGCAGACCCGGTGTGGTGGTCAGGCCTTCTCCCACCAGGGTGCCGTACTATGGAATAGCCTCCCCTGTCGAGCTCCAGGAGGCCACCGCTATTCTGGACTTCCGCAGGTTACTGAAGATTTGGCTTTTCACGCAGGCGTTTCCTGTGTAGTCTCTTTTTTCTGCCACTCTGTGCTGCTTCTGGTCCCTGGGCCCTCTTTTTCCAGGATCTTTGCTATGCGCGTCAGGACCCTTCGGGGTAAGACCAGGGGTCAAGTCCTGGGGAAAAAAGTGTGGAAACTCCCACACAAGATCCACTCCCCCAGCAAAAAAAAAGTACGCTCATATGCATATATATTTCACAGAAAATACAGTACAACATTTATTGTAAAGTGCCAGTTTAAAAAAAAACTAAATAAGTTAACTTGTCAAACAAAATAATCAACACAATGGGTGATGATCTTTCCCTCGCTGGGAATTTCTAACACAAATACACCCTGTTCCAAATTCTGTTACACAGCACATTAGAAAATATCCCACAAACTGGAATAACGTTGCCCTTGCTGTTTAAGATTATCAACTTTCTGAGATTTATTATCATCTGCGCTGCGATGTGTTGTCAGCCATTTTGTGACATATGGCAAAGGATACCATAAATGCAGAGTAAGTATTGGCAGGGTAAGTATTGCAGAGTAAGTATTGCAGAGTAAGTATTGGCAGGGTATTGCAGAGTAAGTATTGCAGAGTATTGGCAGGGTAAGTATTGCAGAGTATTGTCAGAGTAAGTATTGTCAGGGTAAGTATTGCAGAGTAAGTATTGGCAGGGTAAGTATGGCAGAGTAAGTATGGCAGAGTAAGTATTAGCAGAGTAAGTATTGCAGAGTATTGGCAGAGTAAGTATTGCAGAGTATTGGCAGGGTATGTATTGCAGAGTATTGGCAGGGTGAGTACTGCAGAGTATTGGCAGGGTGAGTACTGCAGAGTATTTGCAGGGTAAGTATTGCAGAGTAAGTATTGGCAGAGTAAGTATTGGCAGGGTATTGCAGAGTAAGTATTGCAGAGTATTGGCAGGGTAAATATTGCAGAGTATTGGCAGAGTAAGTATTGCAGATTATTGGCAGGGTAAAAATTGCAGAGTATTGGCAGAGTAAGTATTGCAGATTATTGGCAGGGTATGTATTGCAGAGTATTGGCAGGGTGAGTACTGCAGAGTATTGTCAGGGTATGTATTGCAGAGTATTGTCAGGGTATTGCAGAGTATTGGCAGGGTATGTATTGAAGAGTATTGGCAGAGTAAGTATGGCAGAGTATTGCAGAGTAAGTATTGCAGAGTATTGGCAAGGGTATGTATTGCAGAGTATTGGCAGGGTATGTATTGCAGAGTATTGGCAGGGTATTGCAGAGTATTGGCAGGGTATGTATTGCAGAGTATTGGCAGGGTATTGCAGAGTATTGGCAGGGTATTGCAGAGTATGGACAGGGTATTGACTGTGGGTAAGACCACAGTATATTAAGATTCCTTTCAACTCAACTCAACTCAAAGGGCCTGGTAATGGGCTATGTTGGAACCCCATCCCGTTTTTCCAATGACTTTTATGTATATTGCAGAGACCTGACAATTCATTAATAGCCGCTAGTACTTTTAAATGACTTTGTTTTCCTTTAGAAATGTCATTTTGCACTCAGACTGTTGTAAACACGGCAAACATGTGCCCCTTTACAGGCATACTGTAGACACCCCCCAGGTACGAAATTGAAAGAAATATATCACTTTTATTGTTTCACTTTAAGCATTATTAAAATCTTCACTTCAGCATTATTAAAATCACTGCTCCTGAAAAAAAACGGCTGTTTTTTTCATTGATACATGTCCCCTGGGGCAGGACCCGGGTCCTCAAACACTTTTTATGACAATAACTTGCATATAAGCCTCTAAAATTAGCACTTTTGATTATTCATGTTTGTGTCCCATAGACTTTAACGGTGTTTGTGTGTTCGAACAAATTTCTTGCCTGTTCGCATGTTCTGCTACGAACCAAATAGGGGGGTGTTCGGCTCATCCCTATTGACGTCTATATTGGTTTGATGACACTGAGACTGGTGTTATGGTGATCAGAGACACTGGCTGGCTGTACCGGCATACAATGATATCAAAGCAACCAGTCTGATATCTCTAGCCACAGCAGTACAATGTTACCATAGTGACACCGAACTGGTAATCTGGTGATGATTTTTTTGTACACAACGAGGGTTTCCTATAGTGCCGAGTGCCAATCGTTGTGAGAGGAAACAGAGCAATGGCTCAGTCCTGCCCCTGCCCCTGCTCCCTCCTTATTGGCTGTGATTGACAGCAGTGGCAGCCAATGGCAAATGGAGAACAGAGGCTCCTGTGCACATTGGATGCATAAAGGTAAAAAATCTTCACCCTTTACAGCCACTTTAATCCTTAGGATAGAATAAGACTTGGAGCTCCACATCTAAGAGATGACAATAGAGAGGAACACGGCTCTCAGGGAAATATTTTGGATGCTCCCACATTTATATCTATTGTACATCAGCAACATGTAATTGGTTCCCACCCAGCCTATGGTACAATGACAGGGGGGAGGGGCAGCTCTTGTTCTTGGAGGATGTCATATGACGTCCTTCCATTCATGACGTGCAGCACGGCAATCAGTGGTGAGCTGTGTCCCTTGGAGACAGGGCATTATAGATCACGGTAAAGAGCCAATGATGAAGGTTCTTTACTATGCGATCAGCTGTGTCCAATCACATCTGATCACATGTAAACATATGTCGGGTATCGGCATTTCCTTTCTTCAGCGCTGCCACTGTCTGAGAAAAGGGAAGCCTAGAAGTGACTTTTCTGTGTAAATCAGTGCAGCATATCAGTGCCCATCAATGTCAGCTAATCAGTGCAGCCTCATCAGTGTAGCTTACTTGGGTCGTCTCATCAGTGCAATTTCATCAATGCAACCTCATCAGTGCCCATCAGTTCAGTTTCATCAGTGAAGTCTTATCAGTGTCCATCAGTGCAGCCTCATTAGTGCTTATCTGTGCAGCCTCATCAGTGCCTATTAGTGCAGCGTCATCAGTGCAACCTATCAGTGCCCATTAGTCCAGCGTCATCAGTGCCCATCAGTGCAATCCCATTAGTGCAGCCTCATCAGTAAAGCCCATCAGTACCAATCAGTGTAAATAAGTGCCCACCAGTGCAGCCTATCAATGAAGCCTCATCAGTGCCCATCATTGCCCACCAGTGCAGTCCATCAGTGCCCTTCAGTTCCACCTCACTAGTGTCAACCAGTGCAGCCCATCAGTATCCATCAGTGCAGCCCATCAGTGTCCATCAGTGCCACCTCATCAGTGCTCATCATCGCCACCTCATCAGTGCCCACCAGTGCAGCCTATTAGTGTCCATAACTGCAGCCTCCTCAGTGCCCACCAGTGCAGCCCATCAGTGACCATATGCCACCTCATTGTCCACCAGTGCAGCCTATCAGTGCCCACAAGTGCAGCCCATCAGTGTCCATCTGTGCCAACTCATCAGTGCCCATCAGTGCAGCCTATCAGTGGCACTCAGTGCAGCCTATCAGTGTCCATCAGTGCCACCTCATCCATGTCTATCAATGCAACCCATAAGTGTCTGATCAGTTTCTATCCGTGCAGCCTATCAGTGCTGACCATCAGTGTCCACCATTGCAGCCTATTAGTGTCCATCCGTGCAGCTCATCAATGTCCATCAGTGCAACCTTTCTGTGAACATCTGTGTCACCTCATTAGTGCCCATCAGTGCAGCCAATCAGTGTCCATCAATGCAGTTTATCAGTGCAGCCTCATCAGACAATCCACAGACAGCCAGGACCTACCTGCCAGCCAGCTCACTCCACATCCCATCCCCGCTCTGGGGATATCAGCGCTGCGGCTCCTACTCCAAACTCGACCCATTTCTTAGTTGCACCTGCAGCCTCAGCCTTCTCCCGACCACACAGACTGCATCGGGGTGGGGTCTGAGAGTCAGTAGTGCTCCCGTCCCACCCCTCCCCTGCTCTCTGTGGACTACTGCTGCCTCAAAGGCAGTGGCATTGCGGGGTGTGGGGCAGACCCCAATATTCAGGCAGAGTGGGCTCCAGGGGCAGCTGTTTTGGGCCCGAAAACAGTGACTGGGCCCGGGGCAGCCTCCCCATTTGCCTCACGATAAAGACAGCTATGTTGGTTTCAGTAATCACATGGTACAGGCTCATTGTTTCTGAAGGACACAGCATGTACTGCTGCCTGCCTTAGAGGGTGTGCACAAGCAACAAGAGCTCTCCCGCCCCTAGGAGTGAACCATCTGGCCATTTATAAAAAGTGGCCGGGAGGAAGGTGGTTAGTTAGGTAAGATGCAGTGGCCACCCCCTTCAATTAAATTTGAGAGGCTGGGAGGGTGGCAACTTCATCGCAATCTCTAAAGTATAGAATTGAGATCTGTGAGCAAATTGTTGTCATATCTGAGGGGTCCTGTCTATGTTGGGGGTATGCACCCCTGTGCCTTTAAAGAGGGGGCGGGCTCCCTCTAGGCTCACCTGCCCTCTGCCTATTTATTATAATACATGTGCTCCCACAGTGGAGGCTCATCATTAGATGAGTTATGACTACAGAAAATATTGGGGTGCCTTGATGGAACTCTGTAGATTACTAATGTATTTGCAAATGTTTGAAAACTAAACACCTCTCTTTCCATCACCCCTCTTCTCCACTCTGCAACCTGTATATATTACCCTCCCTCCTGTCCTCTGCCTAATACTGCTCCTACCAACTCTTTCACTCCCTCATCCTACTACTTCTCCTAACTTCTGGAGATATATCCCCAAACCCCGGGCCTCCATCATTTAACTGTGCCCAATGCTCCCATCACCCTACACCCTCTGGCAGCAGCCACAATTCACATTCCTCTTCTTCCTAAAACCAGCCTTCCCTTCTCCTGTGCCCTCTGAAACGCCCGCTCTGTCTGCAACAAACTCGCCTCTGTTCGTGACCTCTTTATCACAAATTAATTTAACTTACTCGCCATTACAGAATCCTGGCTTCACGAATCTGACACTGCTTCTCCTGCTTCCCTCTCCCATTGGCTTTATTTGGACTCACTCCCCCAGACTCAGTGGGTGGAAGAGTGGGAATCCTTCAGCACTTATCAGATACTTCACCAACCTCCCTCTCTGACACTCCTCATTTGAGGCACATTGTATTGGTCTATTTATTCCCGTTTCTCTAAGAATTGATGTGATCTATCAACCCCCTGGACCGGTATCAACCTTCCTTGATGACTTCTCGGCCTGGCTATCCTACTTTCTTCTGAAATTCCCAGAATCATTCTCGGGGACTTCAATATCCCGGTTAATTTCTAATACTACTGCTGCTTCTAAACTGCTCAGTCTAACCTCCTCCTTTGACCTGAAGCAATAGATACAGGCTTCTACTCGCTCCGAAGGCAATACTCCCGACCTTGTGTTCTCCTACCTATGCACTCGCTCTCTCCCTGTCTTCTGTCTCCTCCCCCTCCAACTGCCTAACAGTTACCCGTAGAAACCTTTACCACATTAACCCTTTTCTTCTCTACTCTGCTACTGACCACCTCTATGACAAAATCTCATCCCTGTCCTGCCCCAAGATACTAACACTAACTTACAAAGCCATCCACAACCCGGCCCCCAGCTACATCACTAAGCTAGTCTCAAAATACCAACCAAACCGTTCACTTTGTTCCTTGCAAGACCTCCTGCTCTCTAACTCCCTCATTACCTTCTCCCATGCTCACCCCCAGGACCTCTTCAGAGCCTCTCCCATCCTATGGAACTCGCTACCCACATCGGTCTGATTTTCTCCTACTCTCTCCACTTTCATGCAATCCATGAAAACTTTTCAGAGAAGCCTATCCTACCCCCACCTAACAACTGTACATTTATTTTCTCCATCAGCCCATCCCCCACAGTTATTACCTTTTGTCTCTCTTGACCCTCCCTTTTAGATTGTAAGCTCTAAGGAGCAGGGCTCTCTGATTCCTCCTGTATTACACTCTAATTGGAATATCTGCCTTCATGTTGTAAAGCACTGCATAAACTGTAGGCTCTATATAAACCCTGTATAATAACAATAATAAAGCGGGTGTAATATAATAAGGCTTACCTGTAGGTAAAAAAAAAAAAAACAAACATCTCCTAAATCTGTACGGTTTAGGAGATATTCCCCTGGCAATGAGCCACTGATTGCAGCGGCGCATGCGCACAGGGGTTTCTCGGCTTGAAGCCCGGCAGACGCCGGACCCTGCCGGAAAGAAATCTCCCGCGCGCATGCACAGGAGTGACGCTATCACTGCTCCGGCCACTCACAGCGCCAGAGCCGCGATACCCGGAACACACGACAAGGGAACATGTCATCTACCTCGGCGTGTATCAGGCGATATGTCTGGGCCTCGTTCTAAGGTAAGTATTTCATAATGAGCTAGTATGCGGTGCATGCTAGCTCATTATGCCTTTTCCCTTACAGGTATGAAAAAAAAAATAAAAAAATTCAGTGGGTTTATTACCGCTATAATAATAATGATAGTATTGATTTCATAAAGAATCTTTATTTCACATTAACATTTCATTTCCTAATTCTCCCCCATCACCAGGACACATCTAGTGATTATAATACACCATCACATGATACATTATATTAGGATCCATTATAAAAGAGATTACATAGAGTTCTATTGGTGATCCATTCTATGGGGACACATTATATTGGGGACACATTCCAGTTCTAGTAATCATACATTATTATAGAGATATCATTATATTAGTGATAAATCCCATTATTTCTGTCATTAGTAAATCTCGGGATCATTTCTTCTTATATTTCCTCTGAGATTTTACCATCAATTTTCATCTCTTTCTATTTGTAGATCTATTATTCATTTCTATTTCTTCACACAATAAAATAATCAGTAGAATAAACTCATTGTAAATGTATTAATAATAATCAGGAAAAAATGCATTGATGTGAACGTGTTCCATAGGGATCCATGTTAAAAAAAAAAAAAATAAATGAAAAAACACATTGAAGTGAATGGAGCCTTCAACGCAAAAAGGTTTTTGCTTTTTATGGTTCAATAGACTTCAATGGAGAGGCTGCAGAAAAGCATGTAGTGCGTTTTTAAATCTGCCCCAAACAGCAAACTATCTAAAAAAAAATTAGGAAAAAAAACACAAAGGGTAAAAAACACAAAGGGTAAAAAACCTGCGGAAAGCATAGCAAAAAGCAAAGCAGAAAGGCTGAAAAGCCCCCTGCATAGGTGTGAATGGAGCCTTAGGCTGGGATGAGACTTGTGGGATGCGGGAACCAGTGCGATTCCTGTGCGGGTTCCCTCATCACACCTCAATCACCGGACAGTCACACTGACATCTGAGAACCGCTGCGGGGGGGGGTCAATGGAAAGTTAATGACACCCCCAGATCGCTTCGCAGATTGCAATGCAAACATATCATTCTTATTTCAGTCTGTGTTCCTGTTGGAGAGTTCCCCTCATTTCCTGTCTAGATAAATGTTGTCACCGGGACAGGAAGTGAGGGGAAATCTCTGTAATGGAGCCCCGGATAGAAGAAAAAACCTGACAGGGGATCTAATCCTGACCCACTCTAAAAACAGTCTGGGCTCTCTGATCACATTTTTTCTTCCAGTAATAAATCTCTAGATGACGTCTTCATACATTTCCTCTCAGATTGTTCCATTTATTTCCACCTCTTTGTAATATAGATTGTATGGAGGAGGAGGGGGAGGGGCAGAGAGGAGAGGTGACCCCATCCTATCCCATCACAGTGACCCCACCCCCCTTCTGCCTGATCATGGTTCCCCCCCCACACAGAGGGACCACATGTGGGGGAGGGGAGCGAGGAGGGGAGAGAAGAGGGAGAGGGGAGAGGGAGAGATGACTGAAGTTGCACACTGATATTTTCTGCTTACAAGTTATAATGCATTATTTAAGTTTGTTATGGGATAGATAGACAGATAGATAGGCCACACCCATCCTTTCTGACCAATAGGAACATGTTATTGTTACTGCAATAATTGGACAGATATTCTACCCAATCACAGCGATCAGTAAGAAATCTCACATTTATTTATAGTAGAAAAACTTGCAGGAAGCCCCGCCCACTGCTATATACTATTGGATGAATATTAAATGAATTCCCCTCCTTTGTCTGACGTCACCAGACTGTGGGTGGAGTTCTCACATCTCCCGCCTCCCCCCCACATATCTTTATACAACCTCCCCCTACACATATCACAGCATGGAGGGGCTCAGTGAAGGTGGTGGTGAAGGTGTGGAGGTGTCGGATCGGGTCACACAGATCATAAAAGGAGATCTGCCCGGCCTCATAATCCAGATCTATCCTGACTCTGTTACTGGAGGGATAGGTGGGGAAGAAGATATGATTTCTGTCATATACCACATAATACTGATTACAATACCTGTCCATTGCCCAGGACTTCTTATTATCTCCAATGAATGACTCCTTCCCTCTCCTCCCTATACTGGGGTAACACATCCCAATTCTCCATCCACCTGACCCCCCGACATCCACTTCCCAGTAATGTCTCCCTGAGGAGAAACTCCGACTGCTCATCACCTGAGGAAAATCCTGGAATCTCTCTGGTGTTTCTGGGTAATTCTGGTTTCTATCTGACTCAGATACAGTTTTCCTGTCATCTGATATCTGTAGAATATTATGAGCTGTGTTTCCATCCAGTAATATGTCTGCAGCTCCCTGTATATAGAAGTATACATTTACCTCTCTTATTATATCAGATAATGTGTGTAAGACCCCCGCCACACCCTGACCCCCTCCATCATGGAGGAGCTCCTCATGTCTCTCTCTGTCCTCATTATCTCCATCCTCAGTATCACACAAGTCACCTGTGTCTGATTCCTGTAAGACAGTCAGTGGATCCGTCACGTTACACAGCTCCTCAATGTGACGCAACTTCCTGGACAGCTCCTCCTTCTTTATTTCCAGATCCCGGATGGAGATGGAGATCCGCTCTGCCCTCCTGGAGATGTCCCTCAGGGCTCTCTTCTCCAGGTCTTCCAGATGTCTCCTGAGATCTCTAAACAGGGCAGTGACTCTCTCGGTGTCACCAGCGGCTTCTTTTTCTACTTTCCTCCTGTGTTCCTGCAGACTCTGGACTCTTTCCTCCGTCTTCTCTCTCTTTGTCAGAAGTTTCTGCAGAACATTCCTCAGTGTCTTCTTCTTCTTCTCAGAAGCCTCATCCAGTGTCTCCACCTGGTGTCCCCGATGTTCTCCAGCCAAACTGCAGGACACACAGATACAGGTCTCATCCTCAGTGCAGTAATACTCCAGGATCTTCTTATGGACGGAGCATTTCCTGCTCTCCATGGACAAGGTGGGGTCACATAAGACGTGTTCTGGGGACTTTTTGTGGACTCTCAGGTGTTTATCACACAGAGAAACCTCACAGAGCAGACAGGATCTAACAGCAGGTACAGGAGAGTCCACACAGTGAGTACAGAAGACCCCGGACTCCTCTTGATCTGGCTGAGGAGACAGGAAAGTCTCTGCTATGTTACGTAGTGTTATGTTCCTCTGCAGTGCAGGACGACTCCTGAAACTTTTTCTACATTCAGGACAGGAATATCCTCCAGACCCCTCCTGTGTATCCAGCGCACCATCAATACAGACCCGGCAGAAGTTGTGACCACATCTCAGCATTACAGGATCCGTATAAATGTTCAGACAGACGGAACATTCCAACTCAGCTCTCAGATCACCAGACGCCATCGCTGACAGCAGAAGACAAACTAAACTGAAAGTCTCTGACACCGGAGAGGAATGTGGATGGGGGAGGGGTGACGTCCTCCTACACAGGGTGAGGCTGGATGAATATTATGAGTAGAATTATAGAGGTCTGATAATGTTGAACACATCTGTTGTGTGTTCTGACTGATCTAAGGAAGGGCATGAATAAATAAGCCCGAAATATAATCTTTGTCTGAACAGATGATTGTAATGATTTTGTCTGGAATAACTTTACTTGCTTTGTAATCTTTTTCCAAAGATTTGATATAATAAAGCAACACATTTTTAGTGCAGTGACCGGTGGAACTTTATTCTTATATATACAAGGTTGGTGGGAGGATCTGTTTGCTGGCACTAGATAGAAAGCTATGTGCGGTTCTCCTCTACACTTCAACATGAAGTGGTCGGCGGGCAGAGTCAGCTGGTGGATGGAGAGGGCGAGCGGAGTCAGCTGGTGGACAGAGAGGGCGAGCGGAGTCAGCTGGTGGACGGAGAGGGCGGAGTCAGCTGGTGGACAGAGAGGGTGGGCGGAGTCAGCTGGTGGACGGAGAGGGCGGGCGGAGTCAGCTGGTGGATGGAGAGGGCGAGCGGAGTCAGCTGGTGGACGAAGAGGGCGGGCAGAGTCAGCTGGTGGAAGGAGAGGGTGGGCAGAGTCAGCTGGTGGACAGAGAGGGCGGGCAGAGTCAGCTGGTGGATGGAGAGGGCGAGCGGAGTCAGCTGGTGGGCGGAGAGAGCGGGCAGAGTCAGCTGGTGGAAGGAGAGGGTGGGCAGAGTCAGCTGGTGGACGGAGAGGGTGGGCAGAGTCAGCTGGTGGACGGAGAGGGCGGGCAGAGTCAGCTGGTGGGCGGAGAGAGCGGGCAGAATCAGCTGGTGGGCGGAGAGGGTGGGCGGAGTTAGCCGGTGGGTGGAGTCAGCGGGTGGCCAGAGAGGGCGGGTGGAGTCAGCCTGTGTAATGAGACACATTACAAGGGGGCGTGTGTGAAGGGGGCATGTCTTCTGCTGCTCTGTACCTGAGAAATCAAATAAAGACATCAGGGAGAGAGACAGAGAGACACCAGAGAGAAAAAGAGGAACAACAGAGAGAAAGGGACAGCAGAGAGAAAGGGACAGCAGAGAGAAAGAGACAGCAGAGAGAAAGAGACATCAGAGAGAGAGAGACATCAGAGAAAGACGTCGGCGGCTAAACATCCCGACGCCCATCTTGGTACACCCTGCACTCGGCTGTAGTAAGCCAGCAGCGGACATCTTGTTACACCCTGCCCAGCTGGGTGTAACAAGATGTCTACTGCTGCTTACTGCGGCAGGGTGTACCAAGATGGGCGTCACAGCACAGCATTTCAAAAATAAATAATTTCCTCATGTCATTTATTGCTGCATTTCAGTGCCAGCCAACTCTCAGTGCCCATAAGTGCCATCTATCAGTGCTAGCCACTTGTCGGTGCCATCTATCAGTGCCACCTATCAGTGCCAGCCACCTGTCAATGTCACCTATCAGTGCCCAAAAGTGTCACCTATCAGTCCCCATTGGTCAGTACCACATATCAGTGCCCATCAATCAAACTGTCACATGACATTAAAAAAAAAGTATCGGTAATCGGAATTGGCGAGAACGTGAAAAAAAGTTTTGGTACTTTTTGGTGTTAAAAAAGTGGTATCGGGACAACCCTAATAATAACGTATCAAACCAGGCAGAATTTCAGCAATGCAGCTTTATTAACAGCTGGTAACATACAGGTTTATGTTCAAAGTTTTACAAGATACAGGTCTAATTTATACAGTTTCTTACAATGCAAGCATATTAGATATACTGTAGGTATTCTTACCATCTAACCAAATTGAAACAATTGTGACTTGCTCTTAACTTGAACCAGAATGAGTTTTTTCTGACAATTCTTGGGAACCCGTCACCTGATAGGGACCAGTCGGTCAACCAGCCTCTGTCAGCAGACGGAGGACTTTGGAATTAAGGAATCTCGTGTGCTCTGAAATTCACTCATACGGTAATGGTCACCAGTGGTCTGGTCCCTTCACATGGTTTGGGTTTCGGCTCGACTAAGTTTGTGAGGGAAATTCACCTGAGACCACACTCTGGAACAAGTCAAGTCACGGACAGATATTTGCCTATTGGTTCTGACCGTCTGCCACCCGTGCAATAGAGCTGCATAGACAAACAGTCAGCCTGATAGATGCCTATCTGAACAGATACTTGCCCATTGGTTCTGACCTCTATGAACAGTGCAATAAGGCAGCATACATCGAGTTCAGCCTTATGAGCTCCTATCTGACTTGTCTGTCTTACAATTGTAGAGCTTGCATTTATATACCCTTTACAAGCTTATTTCAGCCATCTCTCCTAGATATGATTGGTCGCTAAGATCAACTTCAATGTAACCAACCATAAATCTGACACCTGTTCTACAATCAGATAAACTAATTCACTCCCAGAATTCCTATATGTTCATTAAGGTGACTTATAACTGCTTTTGTCCAATTAAAAACACCTGTGTAGAGACAGTATGGTACCCAGCTGTGTTAAATCAAACCCCCCTTTTCCTGATAAGACAGATTTACGACTTTTGGAAAATTAACTTTCAATAACCCCACCATTATGTGTTATATCTTATGTTTTCTCACTATACAATTCTATGTGCATGTATACATACATGGTTTTCAAAAAAGTAATGCATCATCCACATAAAAATATATATATATATATATTTTTTTATAGTTTTAATGAGGGCACAAGCAGTGCTTTGTTTGACCCTGTCAAACTTAATTTAATGTACTGTACATACGTTCCCATATTCCACATAATTATTTTAACCACCTGTTTAAGATGTTCTTATCTTATCTCTCTGATTCATCTGCTGTCAAGTGTTTTCTTTTCTAATTAGCACTTGCTTAAAAACGAAAAATGGACTATCATAATTAACTTTCATCCAGTAAACTATCTTATAAAAAGTATGAGAGAGAATTTAGAGAGGTCATCTAAAATTCAAAATTTAAAATGAAATCTTTCTAAATCTTTGGAAAACATAGTATACATTATTAAATATTAATAACTATTGCTTTACTTATTGAATAATAATATTGATAAACCCACTACTAAATAATAATAATATGAATAATAATATGAATAACATTAAATATATATTGGTTAATATGAAATTATGCTACATTTCCCCCCTGTTGAGCCAAACGCTTTACACCAATTACAGTACAGATCACCCACCATGCCCTTCAGAGACCCCATGTACCTGACACTTATCAAATAAATCGTCCAATAAAAATAAATGAATCAGTCCAATTAAAAACACACTGCATCTTCTGTAGCTGCAAAGTCCTTCTCCATATGTGGCATGGAAGACATAATTGTTAGTCTCAGTAGCATCGTGATCATTCTTGCCACAAACCTCTTGTAACAGGCAACAGTTACTCAGCAACATCACATCAAGGATAACAGGGAAGGGGAACAATCCATTTAGCTAGTGAATGAAAGCCAATTATGTGGTCCCTGGGACCATTCAGAAGACTCAGTCTCATAGGGCTCAGCCTTTTCCTACATAGGTCTTTTCAGCTTATCCTGCTTGATGTTTTTGGAAATATCTCCTTCAGTATCATTTGCTGGTTCAGTATCATAGCACAAGCTGCTTTGGATTAGAGATGGGCTGACTGTACGAGCTGAACATGAGTTTGACTTGAACATCGTCTGTTCAATCATTTGATGAAGATCGAACATTATGGGCCGTTCGTGACAAATTTGAGCGGCACATCACGGCCTATAATGCACTGCATAATCGCAGTGCATTGCTGGCTGATGATTGGCCAACCATGCACTATGACCAGCATGCTTTGGCCAATCACAGCTCCGTCAGCGAAGAGAGCCATAATTGGCCAATTATGGCCCGAGTGTTAAGTCCACACCCCACACTATATAAGGCCGCCTGCATGTCGGTCATGTGTAGTGTGTTGGTGGCGTTGTTAAGAGAGAGACAGAGAGAGGCAGAGAGTGTTATTTCAGTTTAGTTTGAGCAGGCAGGCGATTCAGTTAGCTGCAGTGTATTTTTAGTATATATGCATCTCGGTTTTGTATATGTATGTATATATATATATATATATATATATATATATATATATATATATATATATATATATATATATATATATATATATATATATATATATATATATATATATATATATATATATATATAAATCCACTGCATTGTAGCCAAGTGAGCTGCAGTTCATTTAATATATTACAGGCTTGTATATATACAGTCTAGCCAAGCCTATACCTGACTGTAGGCCATTCCTGGAGTACATGTTCAAAGACACTTTTAGGCAAGCGACTCAGTGAGCTGCAGTTCATAAAATATATATACACTGCATTGTAGTCCAGCCAAGTCTATACCTGACTTTAGGCCACTCCTGGTGTACCGTTTTTTAGTAAACTTCAGGCGTTGTTTTGCTAACCTAATTGCATTATGTCTGGAAGGCAGACACTTACAGGCCACTGTTCTGCAAAGGTACAAGTCTCAGATGTTTCAGTTCCTCGTTTATTGCATGAAATCCATCCTTTGTAGCAATTAACATTTGTAACAAGTTGCATCATGTCTTCCCCGATCACCTGATATTTGTCTGGATATAAAATACACTTCAAAATTATAGTTATAAAAAATAGAAAACAAATAAAAAATAGTCAGTGTCAGGTAGGGATGAGCTACGTGTTCGAGTCGAACATACGTTCGACTCGAACATCGGCTGTTCGCTCGTTCGGCGAATACCGAACGTTATGGGCCGTTCGTGCCAAATTCGTGTGGCGCTCACGGCCCACAATGCGCTGCGCCATCGCGGTGCATTGCTGGCTCATGATTGGCCAAGCATGCACTGTGACTCCGCATGCTTGGCCAATCACTGCGCCGGCAGCGAGGAGAGCCATGATTGGCCACAGGCAGGATGCCTGTGGCCAATCATAGCTCAAGCTGTGAAGTACACGCCCCACAATATATAAGGTCGCCAGCGCGGCGGCCTTGTATAGTGTGTTGACGTCTGTAGGAGTTAGTGGGTGTTCTCTGTGTACCTTCAACACACTATACACCGTTCGTTATCGGGCGATTTAGCGTTCTTGCTCTTCTGTAATTGAGCTTTTAGCAATCTGCAGGAGTTTGTGGGTGTTGTCTGCGTGCCCTGAGCGCAGTATACACCATTATATCCACCTATATAGCTAGCTATATTGCTCTTCTGTAATAGAGCTTGCAGTCAGCTGTAGGAGATTGTGGGTGTTGTCTATGTGCCCTGACCGCAGTATACACCACTATCCACCTATATAGCTCTTCTCTAATTGAGCCATCTGCCATCTGCAGGAGTTAGTTGGTGTTGTGTGCCTCCAGCACAGCACAGTATACACCAGTATCTACCCTTTAATTCCTGTTCTATAATAAAGGCATATGCTGGAGTTAGTGGGTGTTGTGTGCCTCCAGCACAATATACACTACCCAATTGCTGGTTTTCCCATCTCCCTTCAGGTCATTACCATGTCTGGAAGGCCAACAAGGAGAGGCAGACAGGCGCAAGCCAATAAAAAGGCAAGCAGGCTCTGTGTCTAGAGACAACAGTGCTGGTCGTGGCATCGTCATCATCAGCACATGGCCATGGGACACGCTTGTCCTTATTTTCGGCACGTGTTGAGCCGCATCATGCCGAAGACTTGGTAGAGTGGATGACCAAGCGCTCTTCATCCTCCTCATCCTCTCTCACCCAGGCTCAGGGTACTAGCAAAGCAGCTGCCAATGCATCGTCTTCCCTCATCTCAATGTCATCATCAGTGACTCCTTCCCTAGACCCACCACGTCCTCCTGAGGAGTCCCCTGAACTCTTTGAGCACAGTGTTGGATACATGCTCCAGGAGGATGCCCAGTGTTTTGTAGGCTCTGATGATGATACTCAGCTAGAGGAAGGCAGTAGCGTGAGCGCAGAGGGGATGCTCAAGAAGGACAGCAATCTGGCAGTCATGTTCCACAAGCTGCAGCATACTGCCAGGTTTGCTCCAGCGATGAAGAGGGAGGGGATGATGAGGGCACTGACTCCACGTGGGTGCCTGATAGGAGAGAGGAGGAGGAGGCACATGTCCAACTAGGCCGGATACCCTCCGGAGGCCAGCTTAGGGGCAGCACACCGACTGAATCAAACCGCAGAGCTTTGCCTGTGCAGGAAGCTGCCTCTGCGCGTTATTCTAAAAGTTCTTTGGTGTGGGCCTTTTTTGAGACGAGTGCATCAGATCGCACCGCTGCTATTTGCAACATATGTCTCAAGTGTATCTCGCGTGGCCAAAACATCAGACACTTGGGCATCACATGCTTGACCAGACATATGTTGACCTGCCATGCAGCTCGTTGGCAAGCGTACCTCAAAGACCCACACCAAAGAACAAAGCGGACCTCTCCTTGCTCCTCATCAGCTGGGATCTCCAACCCCAATAGACCTTCAGTCCTCTCTGAAACCTGCTCTGAGAGGAATGAAGGTGTAGAATTAGGTGTGTCACAGCCAAGTGCTTCTGGGCAGTCTGCTAGCAGTACACCCACGTCCAATTTATAGCAGGCAAATTTCCCTGCCCCAGCTGCTGGACCGTTGAAAGAAGTTCACTCCCAGACATCCACATGCCCAGTGGTTGAATGCTAGCTTGGCTAGCTGACTCATGGTCCAGTAGGCATGGACAGGGACGTTACCTGTCTTTCACAGCCCATTGGGTCACTCTTCTGGCAGCTGGGAAGGATGCAGGAAAAGGTGCGGTAGTGTTGGAGGTTGTTCCGCCACCACGCCTCCAAAATGCTACTACTGGTTGTGACACACCTCTCTCCTCCACCCCATCCTTCCTCTTCTTCTTCCTCCATGGCCTCTTCCAGTGCTCTGTCCTCAGAACCAGCAGTGCTCCGTAGGCGTTCAAGGGGCTATGCAAGTATGCAGGCACAACGATGCCATGCCGTGCTTGCGCTGTTTTTTTGGGGGGAAAGGAGCCACACTGGGGCAGATATTTTGTCAGCTCTGCAGGGGCAGGCCGAGAGGTGGTTGATGCCACGCCAGCTTAAGCCAGGAATGGTGGTTTGCGACAATGGCACTAACCTCCTCTCCACCCTCCGACAGGGACAACTGACCCATGTGCCCTGTGTGGCTCACATCCTTAACCTGGTGGTGCAGCGGTTCTTGGGAATGTACCCAGGCTTACAGGATGTCCTGAAGCAGGCCAGGAAAGTCTGTGTGCATTTCCGCCGATCATTTAATGCCTGTGCTCGGCTGGCTGAGCTCCAAAAGGAGTTGAATCTGCCCAAGAACCGCCTTATATGTGACATGCCCACCAGGTGGAACTCAACGTTGGCCATGCTGCAGTGGCTGCACACACAGCAGAGGGCCATCAATGAGTACCTGTGTGACTACGGCACCAGGACAGGGTCAGGGGAGCTCCGTTTTTTCTCACCACGCCAGTGGGGCATGATCAGGGATGCATGCTGTCCTGTCACCGTTTGAGGAGGCCACAAGGATGGTGAGCAGTGACAGTGCATGCATCAGTGACACTGTACCTCTTGTCCACCTCTTGGAGCATACGCTGCGTGGAATAATGGACAGGGCACTTGAGGCAGAACAGAGGCAGGAAGAGGAGGACTTCCTTGCCTCTCAAGGCCCCCTTTATCCAGACAGTGTTCCTGCTGTCCCACCCATCACACAGGAAGAGGAGGAGGAGGAGGAGTATGATTGTGTCAGCATGGAGGTGGAGGCTGGCACTCAGCATCAGCAGCAGCAGCAGTCTTGTAGGGATGATTTACAGTCCAAAGAAACCCGTGGACTTGTACGTGGCTGGGAGGAGGTAGCTGCGGATCATGTTGTCCTTAGTTACCCAGAGGACTCCGGACCGAATGCCTCAGCAAACCTACGCTGCATGGCCTCCCTGATCCTGCAAAGCCTGCGGAAGGATCCTCGTATTCTTCGGATCAAGGAGAGGGACCATTACTGGCTGGCCACTCTCCTTGATCCACGGTACAAGGGTAAGGTTGCCGACCTTATCTTGCCATCGCAGAGGGAGCAGAGGATGAAACATCTCCGGGAGACCTTGCAGAAAGGTCTGTGCAACGCGTTCCCAGAGACTGGGAGGTTACAAACTCCTGGTCCTGGACAACGTGTTGCTGAGGCATCGGTCAGAAGGAGCAGTGGAGAAGGTGGCCGTCTGACCGATGCGTTCAGACAATTTTTTAGTCCACAGCCCCAAGGTATGATCGGTTCCAGCAACCATCGCCAGCGTCTGATTTACATGGTGCAGGAATACCTAGGGGCAAGGTCAGACTTGGACACCTTTCCCACCGAAAATCCTCTGGCTTACTGGGTCTTGAGGATGGATCACTAGCCAGAGCTTGCACAGTATGCAATTGAGCTACTGGCCTGTCCTGCATCCAGCATTCTTTCGGAACGCACCTTCAGTGCTGCTGGTGGCTTTGTTACCGATCACAGGGTGCGCCTGTCCACGGACTCGGTTGATCGACTCACCTTCAAGATGAATCAGTCTTGGATCACCCACAGCTACCAAGCACCTGAAGCTGATGTAACCAAATTATTTTTTTTTTAAATATCACATCCCTTCAAGACTGCCTATGCTGATGCCGAGTGACTGTCCTGTTATGTTGATTGTCTATCCTCTTCCTCTTCCGCTGATATGTTGGAAGAACATTTTTGGTTCTGGGTGATGCCACCAGCCCAATTTTTCTGCCTCTGTTTAACAGGGGCGTTTAATTACAATTTTCGATGCAATGCTTTGCAGCAAGGCTCATTCCTGCACCACAACTAGAGTATATGGGAGAGGTTGCAGTGTCGTAGCACCAGCCCTAGTGCCTAAGGCCCAATTTTTCAGCCCCTGTTTAACAGGGGCATTTAATTACAATTTTTGATGCAATGGTTTGCAACAGGGCTCATTCCTGCACTACAACTAGACTATATGGGAGAGGTTGCAGTGTCGTGGCATCAGCACCAGTGCCTAAGGCCCAATTTTCAGCCCCTGTTTAACAGGGGCATGTAATTACAATTCTTGATATAATATTTCACAGCAGTGCCCATTCCTGTGCCCACTGAGAGTAACTGTGAGGACTTATAGTGTTGTGGCACCAGCACCACAACCACCAAAGGCCCAATTTTTCTACCACTGTTCAACAATGGCATGTAATTACAATTCTTGATATAATCGTTCACAGCAGGGCACTTCAGCGCCCACCAAGAGTCACTTTGAGGGCTTACAATGTTGTGGCAACACCAATACGTTGTTCCGCCATTTCTGCAGATCATATAGGGCAGGCCCCCACTTTCAAACATCCAACTTACAAACGTCTCCTACTTGCAAACGGACGGAGACAACAGGAAGTGAGATGAAAAAAGACGGACGGCAAAACAAATTATACAGGGGTAATAACCCTTTTTTTTCCAAAAAGCTTAAAAATATATTTTTTGACTGGAGCTACACTTTAAAAATGTACCAGTTCAAAATTACAAACAGATTCTACTTAACACAACAAACCTACACAGTCCCTGTCTTGTTTGCACCGCCTGTGTACTGCTGTTCTGATTATATAGGGCCTGGGAGCCCCACGTCTTTCCTTTTTTTAATATGGGTACGGGGTTCCCCTTAATATCCGTACAAGACCCAAAGGGGCTGGTAATGGGCAGGGGGGCCATTTTTTTCAATGATTTTCATCCATATTGTCGGAACCAGATATTACATTAAAAACGCAAGCAGTTTGAAATGACTTTTTTTCCGTTAAATGTCATTTTGTGCAGGGACTGTTCTAAACACGGGAAACACGTGGCACTTCACAGGCATACTATAGACACCCCCCAGGCACGATATTTAAAGGAATATTTCACTTTTTTTTTTTTTTTTTAATCGTCATTAAAATCAGTGCTCCCCCCAAAACGGCCATTTTTAAAAACATTTTAGGCATTGACCCATGTCCCCTGGGGCAGGAGCCAGGTCCTCAAACCCTTTTTAGGACAGTATCTTGCATATTAGCCATTAAAATTAGCACTTTTTATTTCGAACGTTCGCGTCCCATAGACTTCAATGGGGTTCTAACATTCGTACGAATTTGCAATCCGTTCGAAAGTTCTGATGCGAACCAAACCGGGGGGTGTTCGGCTCATCCCTAGTGTCAGGATACAAAAGGTATCTGACAAGCATTTCAGGGTAACCTACAAAGCAATGGCTCCTACACTATCATTTTATCTAATACTTTAACCACTTAACAACCGGCCCATAGCCGAATGACGGCTACAGGGTGGTTGCTTAACTCTCACGCGAACCCTGGGGTGCGCACCCGTTTACATCCGTGACCGGTGGTTCATGGTAAACGGCTGCTCATCGTGGCCTTTTACCACGTGATCGCTCCGTCAAATGGCGATGCGGTCACTTGTAAACAAACCGGCGTCATGTCATGACGCTGGTTCCTCCCTCCCCTCTCTGTACCGATCGGTACAGTGTGAGAGGGGAGAGATCTTTTCATACATCTCTTTTCTTGGTTTCTATTTAGTTTCTTTCCCCCTCAATATATCATTTTCTTATGCCTATGTTGATCTGTTTGTCCTTTCTTCATGCCCAGTGGGATTATATACTTGTATCTATTTACATTAAAATTATTGTTCTGATCAATCTATCATATGTTTCTCTTCATGTGTACTATAGCCTTCATTCCGGGACTGTGCGGTAGGGGGCGCTGTGCCGGCCGTTCGGGCGCTGTGCCGGCCGTTCGGACGCTGTGCGGCCGGTAAGCGCCATTGGCATTCTATGCTCTCTGGCGCAGTAGGAGTGGAGGACGTGGGCCGTAGTCCCATCACATGACCCCATCTTCCTAGCTCCGTCCCCGTGCGTTGCACATCCCTGCGTCCCGCCCCCCTAGCGCCTGGGCATGACGCAGTCGCGTATGGGGGTGTGGACGTCTCAAGGGGGCGTGGCACGCCCGGAGGCATCGGCCGGCCCACCGCACTTTACGGATTGGCATTCTGGCCAGTCAAACAGCGGTGGGCGGGGCATCCACGTACATAGGGAGACGCAATCATCAGCGTCTCCCTCAGATGCCTTTTCATCCTGCCGAAGCTATACTTGGGTATGGCGGACTTCTCACGCCAATACACATATAAGGTAAGCACCTTTGAGTGGACACCTCCACCCTCCTTTTCCCTTTCCCCCCCTCTCTCTCCCCTCCCTTTCCCTTCCCCCTCCTATCCTTCCCCTTGGTGTGGGATAGACCCACCACTAGCATCTATATTCTATCTTTACAGACTTGGCTTATGCAGCTCTAACCCTACTGCATTAATAATAAATAATTAAATAAGGGCATCAGTATTCTCCCTACCTCTCTGGCTGGCATAGATTGTACCTTTTTAATATGGTGAGTGCCTATATAACTACATCATGTATCTGTATATGCATCTATGGAAACTTCCTCCATATTGATGATACCTTTACTTTCAGCTCTACCCATATGAATCAGTCACTACAGTATAGAAACATTACCATCTCTATTGTGTACTATCAGCGCCACCTACAGAAAGTTTTGGGGTAGGACATCCAATCCTTTGAATTTTCTATATATTCTTTGATGCATTATTTTCTACACTGAATTCCTTTTCAATTTTTCTCTTATCAATATATACACCTATATTTATACGTATATGCCCCCACAGTGTCCTCTACACGTCCGGCGCTCATAGCCCCTAAATCTCGTGTGGTCCCCCTTTGACAAGCATGGTTTTGTAACTCTATATACGTTATGCCTATTTACACAATTCTGAGCAATATGTATACAGTAACATATATGGTTTACTCAAAACATTGTATTTTATCTGCAAGATATATTTATGTATTTTGTCTCTTTCTTTTGAATTCTGAAGTGTTTTTAACTACGCCCCAGAAGAAGCGTTCCTCTAATAACGAGAAACATGTCGGGCAACTTCTGTGGATCCTGCATCAGCTCCTCACCATAGCACCCATCTACATTGATCTATTTGTTCTACTCTGGGTGACTAGTTCTCCTGTATAGATCTTGAATTTTTGTATTTTATGGACTGCGATGTGTATCTGATGTAGTTTCCCATGTGTGTGGACATATTCCTTGTGTCAAAGAATCTTTTTAACCCTTTCTATCTTGTATGTTTTTTTATTTTTGGAATAAATTTATATATAAAGAATGTCTACTGATTACAATTTTTCTTCCGAATGTATATTGGTGCCTCTAAAATCCCAAAGTCCCCACCCATTTTTGCTGTAATTTCTATTCATCAAGGATGATGGCACCCTTTCCATATTGTTATACTTGAGATATCCACTAATTAGCCACAAAGTGTCCCTTAAAATCTCGTATTCTTTTTTCCCCTTTTTCTAGAGGGGAGAGATCGGTGGCAGTAGCGCTGTGGGCTAGATCTGTAGTGCCCACAGCGCTGTTCTGTAACAATTGACTCTGCAATACCCTACCAATACTCTACAATACTGAGCAATACCCTGCCAATACCCTGCTATACGTTGCAATGCCCTGCCATACCTTGCAATATTCTGCCATACCTTGCAATACTCTGCCATACTCGGTGATACCCTGCAGTACCCAGCCATACTCGGTGATACCCTGCAGTACCCAGCCATACTCGGTGATACCCTGTAGTACCCAGCCATACTCCTCTGTGATACCCTGCAGTACCCAGCCATACTACTCGGTGATACCCTGCGGTACCGAGCCATACTCGGTGATACCCTGCAGTACCCAGCCATACTCGGTGATACTCTGCCATACTCGGTGATACCCTGCAGTACCCAGCCATACTCGGTGATACTCTGCCATACTCGGTGATACCCTGCAATACCCAGCCATACTCGGTGATACCCTGCAGTACCCAGCCATACTCGGTGATACCCTGCAATACCCAGCCATAGTCAGTGATACCCTGCAATACCCAGCCATACTCGGTGATACCCTGCAGTACCCAGCCATATTCGGTGATACCCAGCCATACTCGGTGATACCCTGCAATACCCAGCCATACTCGGTGATACCCTGCAATACCCAGCCATACTCGGTGATACCCTGCAATACCCAGCCATACTCGGTGATACCCTGCAGTACCCAGCCATACTCCTCTGTGATACCCTGCAGTACCCAGCCATACTACTCGGTGATACCCTGCAGTACCCAGCCATACTCGGTGATACCCTGCAGTACCCAGCCATACTCAGTGATACTCTGCCATACTCGGTGATACCCTGCAATACCCAGCCATACTCGGTGATACCCTGCAATACCCAGCCATACTCGGTGATACCCTGCAGTGCCCAGCCATACTCCTCTGTGATACCCTGCAGTACCCATCCATACTACTCGGTGATACCCTGCAGTACCCAGCCATACTCGGTGATACCCTGCAGTACCCAGCCATACTCGGTGATACTCTGCCATACTCGGTGATACCCTGCAATACCCAGCCATACTCGGTGATACCCTGCAGTACCCAGCCATACTCGGTGATACCCTGCAATATCCAGCCATAGTCAGTGATACCCTGCAATACCCAGCCATACTCGGTGATACCCTGCAGTACCCAGCCATATTCGGTGATACTCTGCCATACTCGGTGATACCCTGCAATACCCAGCCATACTCAGTGATACCCTGCAATACCCAGCCATACTCGGTGATACCCTGCAATACCCAGCCATACTCTGTGATACCCCACAATAACCAGCCCTACTCTGTAATTGATACCCAGCCATAATCTGCAATACTCGTTGATACCCAGCCATGCTCGGCCATGCTCAGCCATACTCGGCTGTACTCGGCCTCTGTATGTGGCCAGGTTGTGGAAGTCTCACACATGTGGTATTGCCGTACTCAGGAGGAGTAGGAGAATCTATTTTGGGGTGTCATTTTTGGTATGTACATGCCATGTGTTACAAAAAATTGTATAAATGGACAACTTTGTGTTAAAAAAAAATGCATTTTAACCACTTCCATATGACATCCTTGACTTTGTGCGGGGATATCTGAATGATGGGTGTAGCTACAGGCATCATTCAGATATCTGCTTTTTTAGCCGGCGATTCCCTACACCATAAGAATGATCATAGCGGCTGTTCCACTGCTTGATCATTCTTATGGGAGGCAAGAGGGGACATCCCCCCTCCTCCTGCCGCCTTTCCGGTGCTTCTACCAACTCACCACTACAATAGAAGCCAGCATGGTTTTTTTTATTTTTTTTATTTCAGGCTTCCCAGCCTAGTGGTGAGATGTAGGGTCTTATTGACCCCATATCTCACTGTAAAGAGGACCTGTCATTCCATACTCCTATTACAAGGGATGTTTACATTCTTTGTAATAGGAATAAAAGCGATCAAAAAAATTTTTTTGGGGGAAAAAAAAAATGTCAAACAAAAATAAAGTGAAATGAACAATAAGAAAATAAAATAATTTAAAGTGCCCCTGTCCCCATGTGCTCGAATGCATACGCAAGTTCCGCCCACATATGAAAACGGTGTTCAAACCACACATTTGAGGTATTGCTGCAAACGTTAGAGTGAGAGCAATCATTTTGGCCCTAGACCTCTTCTGTAACTCAAAACATGTAACCAGTAAAAAAATTTAAGTAGCGAAGTTTGTGGCCATTCCACGAGTGTGTGCAATTTTGAAGGGTGACATGTTAAATATCTATATGCTTTTTTTTACTTTGTTTTTTTAAAGCACAAAACAGTTTTTTTCCCCAAAAAAAGGCATTCGAACAATTGCTGCGCAAATACAGTGCAAGATAAAAAGTTGCAACGACCGCCATTGTATTCTCTAGGGTCTTTGTTAAAAAAAAAAAAAAATGTTTTGGGGTTCTATGTAATTTTCTAGCAAATAAATGTTGATTTTTACACGTAGGAGAGAAATGTCAGAATTGTCCTGGGTGCTCCAGAACGCCTGAAGGTGCTCCCTGCATGTTGGGCCTCTGTATGTGGCCACACTGTTTAAAAGTCTCACACATATGATATCGCCGTACTCGGGAGTAATAGCAGAATGTGTTTTGGGGTGTAATTTGTGGTATGCATATGCTGTGTGTGAGAGATAACCTGCTAATATTACAATTTTGTAAAAAAAAAAATCCAAAATTTTTTTGATTCTGCGGGAAAAAAAATGACAACTTCAAAAAACTCACCATGTCTCTTTCTAAATAACTTGGAATGTCTTATTTCCAAAAAGGGGTCATTTGGGGGGTATTTGTACTTTTCTGGCATATTAGGCTCTCAAGAATTGAAATAGGCCATCAGTACTTCAGGTGTGATCAATTTTCAGATATTGGCACCATAGCTTGTGGACTCTATAACTTTCACAAAGCGCAAATAATATCCACCAATTTGTACTTATTTTTACCAAAGATATGTAGAAGTATAAATTTTGGACAAAATGTATGAAGAAAAATTACTAATTAGCTACATTTTATAACAGTAACAAAGAAAAAATATTTTTTTTACAGAATATTCAGTCTTTTTTCTTTTATGGCACAAAAAATAAAAGAAACAGCGGTGATTAAATACCACAAAAAGAAAGCTCTATTTGTGTGAAAAAAAGACATTTTCATATGGGTACAGTGTTGCATGACTGAGTAATTGTCATTCAAAATGTGTGAGCACCGAAAGCTGAAAATTGGTCTGGTTAGGAAGGGGGTTTAAGTACCCAGTGCTCAAGTGGTTAATTTAGTGCATTCCGATCTTCACTTGCATTTTTCTTTTATGTACAAGTAAATGAAGCATTAACCTGATTACAACAACTTTTCAATTTGTTTCTCAGCTGCTTAAAGTGGTGTTGCTACCAAAAAATAAAAAAGTGACTAAAAATCTTAAAAAAAATAAAAAATGAAATAATTGGAAACATTTTTTTTTTTACTCACCTCTAAATACCTGTTGCTAGGGGGTCCCTCGTAGTCTGCCTTCTTCCTTGCCCGGGCTGGTGACATCACTTCCCCTTGCGCCGCACAGTCATCTGGGACCTGTCACGTGTCCCTGATGACTGTGCGGCGTAGAACGGTGCCCTGCGCCGCTCACGCATGCGCAGTGGGTGCCCGGCTGTGAAGCCATAGCTGGGTACCCACAGTACGAATGACGGCAACGCGGGAGCAGAGCGGGGAATGAGGGGGGCTTCGTTCCCCCACATCGCTGGACCCTGGGACAGGTAACTGTCCGATTATTAAAAGTCAGCAGCTACAAATACTGCACAATTTTTTTTTTTTTTTTTTTTAGGGGCACCCCACTTTAATGTATTCCCCATAAAATATTCATAACATATAAGAGCAGTTACAGCAAATACAATTCCTGACTAGGGATGAGCCGAACAACCCCCCCCCCCCCTCCCCCGGTTCAGTTCACACCAGAACCTGCAAACAGACTGAAAATTTGCGCAAACTTTAGAATCCCATTGAAGTCTATGGGACTCGAACATTCGAAATCAAAAGTGCTAATTTTCAGTAAGCAAGGATACCAGCGACCGACTCAAACTACTCTTCCCTTGCAGTTGGGCGAAGCTCAGCATAACGTACCTCGGCATCCAACTTACTCCTAGAACGAAGCTACTATTTGAAGCGAACTATCATCCCCTCCGAACTAAACTCCAGGCAGACCTGACCAGGCTGGCATCAGTTGAATTCTCGTGGCTGGGTCGGCTAGCGGCATTCAAAATGCTCCATCTTCCCCAAATATTATATTTGTTCAGGACTGTTCCAATCCTTATACCCGCCAAATATTTTCAATCTTTGCAATCTCTCCTTTTAAAATTTGTGTGGTAAGGCAAAAGTCCCCGATGCGCAAGGTCCCAACTGACTAAACATCGTATGGCGGGAGGTCTAGGATATATCAATTTCCAAGATTATTACTGGGCTTCCATTCTGACCCAAGCTAAAGCCTGGTTCTCCAACACGTCATCCCCTACCCTATGGGAAACCATTGAACGTTCATCAGTCCCAGGCAAAGACCTGGTACCCTGGCTACTGGCCCTCTCTTTAGGAGCCAAACATACACGAACCCTATCTCCCCCAATCCTTGCTACATGCCAAACTTGGTCCAAACTTACAAAACTTTCCTCTACTGACCGTGACTACTCCAACGTACCTATCCCCATTGAAACATTACAACATCTGATTGAATCATCCGACTTCAAGCGATGGAAAAGGCTGGGTATCAATCACCTAGATGAACTGATTACTGCGAACGAAATTACGCCTTTTCCCGTACTATGTGAACACTTCCAACTCCCCTGCTCTGACGTATTTCTATACCTTCGCACTAAACATTGTATTACTTCCCTCAAAAAACGAACCGTCTCGATCCCTCGACTAGCATGGCAGTTCCTTTCCTCCTCCTCTAAACCTAGTAAGGGCATATCTCTGATATATAAACTGTTTAACCACAAAACGACATTTGTCAAATCAACCCCTCTAATCCGCTGGGAAAAAGAACTAGGCCACTCTTTCACTGCAGAAGAATGGGAAAAAGCAGGTAGATCCGTCTACAAAACCACTAGTTGCTCCACCCTGTGGGAGCTGGCATATATATATAATATATATATATATATAATATATAATATATATATCTGACCTATGCTGGAGAAACTGCGGAATGAAAGGCAGCTTACTCCATATACTTTGGCACTGTCCAAAAATCTCAGCATTTTGGAAATCAGTATACCAACTTATAACTGAGGTGACACTATCTGATGTACCAAAAAAACCTTCACTTGCCATTCTATCTTTATCATTGAACAGGTTCCCCAACCCAACCAGACACATTCTATCTCACATCTTTCTGGCGACAAGGCTTACCCTTACCAGGAAATGGAAAGATCCACTTCCTCCCACCCTGAAGGATGTACTTCACACAATACAGACACATTTTACACATGAATCCACTCTAGCACTAACCCATAAAAGCACATCACAAACTCTCCTCATGTGGAAACCATGGATACAATGGACTGAATCTCCACGGTTGTTACAGATCTTTGAATGATGTTACTAAAGTATGGATCTCTCAGTATGATTTATTACAATTTGACAACGGAGCAAGAGAATGGGGGGGGACCACCCTACAGGGACACAGTAGTGATCCCCATGCGGGGTGTCCAGGTGGGGTGCTCCTCCTAGCACTTCTCCCACAGAGTAACTTCCAACACATAACTAGCGGTCCGTTCTGAGCTCCAGTGACGAACTTGTACCACAGCACGAAAACACTAAGATTCAGGACATCTAAAGGTTAACTAACATGCAGTAGTTCAATGTTGTACCTCATGGGTCATCACCCTTATGCCCAGGTAATGGCGTTATAGCATATGAGTCATGGTATCTGTTTTTTTGTGTTATCTTGCTTATTTGATGTTCTTTTTCCTTTTCTTTTTGTTTAACTGAACCATGTATGTTTCACGAGCAATGAGACCCGCATCTCTGTTCAACATTTGTTTGTAATGAAAATCTTTAATAAAAATTTATTGAGGGATGTGCAAAAAAGTGCTAATTTTCAAGGCTAATATGCAAGTTATTGTCCTAAAAAGGGTTTAGGGACCCGGCTCCTGCCCCAGGGGACATGGATCAATGCAAAAAAAACATTTAGAAACGGCCGTTTTTTTGGGAGCACTGATTTTAATGACGCTTAAAGTGAAAAAAAGTGAAATATTCCCTCAAATATCGTGCCTGGGGGTGTCTATAGTATGCCTGTGACGTGGCACGTGTTTCCCGTGTTTAGAACAGTCCCTGCACAAAATGACATTTCTAACGGGAAAAAAAGTCCTTTAAAACTGCTTGCGGTTTTAATCTAATGTCTGGTCCCGGCAATATGAATGAAAATCAGTGAGAAAAATGGCATGGGTAGCCCCCCCCCCCCCTGCCCATTACCAGCCCTGTACCCAAATTAAAAAAAGGAAAGGTGTGTGGCCCCCAGGCCCTATATACTCAGAACAGCAGTATACAGGCGGTGCAAACAAGATAGCGGTGCAGGTTTGTTGTTAAGTAGAATCTGTTTGTAATTTTGAACTGGTAAATTTTTGAAGTGTAGCTCCAGTCCAAGCGCCCTGCTGTGAACTATTATATCAAGAATTGTAATTACATGCCATTGTTGAACAGTGGTACAAAAATTGGACTTTTGGTGGTGGGGGTGCTGGTGCCACAACACTGTCCTCACAGTTACTCTTCGTTTGCACTGAAATGCTGTGAAATATTATACCAAGAATTGGAATTACATGCACCTGTTAAATAGGGGCTGAAAATTGGGCCTTAGGCACTGCTGCCATAACACTGCAACACCTCACAGATACTCTAGTTGGAGTGCAGGAATGAGCCCTGCTGCAAAGTATTGCATCAAAAATTGTAATTACACGACCCTGTTAAACAGGGGCTGAAAAAGGATAGTCAGTCTGCATAACAGGACAGTCACTCAGCATCAGCATAGGCAGTCTTGAAGGGATGTGACATTTCAAAAAAACGTATTCGGTTACATCAGCTTCAGGTGCTTTGTAGCTGGTGGTGATCCAAGACTGATTGGTGGACAGGCGCACCCTGTGATCGATTACAAAGCCTCCAGCAAAACTGAATGTGCGTTCCAAAAGAACGCTGGATGCAGGACAGACCAGTAGCTCAATTGCATACTATGCAAGCTCTGGCCAGTGATCCATCCTCAAGACCCAGTAAGCCAGAGGATTTTCAGTGGGAAAGGTGTCCAAGTCTGATCTTGTAAAACAGACGCTGATGGTTGCTGGAACCGATCATACCCTGGGCTGTGGACAAGAAAATTGTCTGAACACATCGGTCAGACGGCCACCTTCTCCACGGCTCCTTCTTTCTGCAAGGCCTCCCGGAGATGTCCCATCCTGTGCTCCCTCTGCGATGGCAAGTAAAGGTCCGCAACCTTACCCTTGTACCGTGGATCAAGGAGAGTTGCCAGCCAGTAATGATCCCTCTCCTTGATCCGCTGAATACGAGGATCCTTACGCAGGCTTTGCAGGATCAGGGAGGCCATGCAGCGTAGGTTAGCTGAGGCATTCGGTCCGAAGTCCTATGGGTCATTAAGGACGACATGATCCGCAGCCACCTCCTTCCAGCCACGTACAAGTCCACGGGTTTCTTGGGACTGTAAATCATTCCTAAAAGACTGCTGATGCTGAGTGCCAGGCTCCACCTCCATGCTGACACAATCCTCCTCCTCCTCCTCCAACTCCTCCTCGTACTCTTCCTGTGTGATCGGTGGGCCAGCAGGAACACTGTCTGGATAAAGGGGGTCTTGAGAGGCAAGGAAGTCCTCCTCTTCTTGCCTCTGTGCTGCCTCAAGTGCCCTGTCCATTATTCCATGCAGCGTGTACTCCAACAGGTGGACAAAAGTTATAGTGTCACTGATGCATGTACTGTCACTGCTCACCATCCTCATGGCCACCTCAAATGATGACAGGACAGTGCATGCATCCCTATTCATGGCCCACTGGCGTGGGGGAAAAAAAACAAGCTCCCCTGACACTGTCCTGGTTCCGTAGTCGCACAGGTACTCATTGATGGCCCTCTGCTGCCTGTGCAGCCGCTGAAGCATGGCCAACGTTGAGTTCCACCTGGTGGGCATGTCACAGATAAGGCGTTTCTTGGGCATGTTCAATTCATTTTGGAGCTCAGCCAGCCGAACACTGACATATGACCAGCGGAAATGAACACAGACTTTCCTGGCCTGCCTCAGGACATCCTGTAAGCCCGGGTACCTGCCCAAGAACTGGTGCGCCACAAAGTTAAGGACGTGAGCCACACAGGGCACATGGGTCAGTTGTCCCTGTCGGAGGGTGAAGAGGAGGTTGGTGCCATTGTCGCAAACCACCATTCCTGGCTTAAGCTGGTGTGGTGTCAACCACCTCTCAGCCTGCCCCTGCAGAGCTGACAGAATATCTGCCCCAGTGTGGCTCTTGTGCCACAAGCACGGCATGGCATATTTTTGCCTGCGTACTTGCATAGCCCCTTGAATGCCTATCGAGCACCGCTGCTTCCGAGGAAAAAGCACAGGAAGAGGCTATGAAGGATGGGGTGGAGGAGCGAGGTGTGCCACAACCAGTAGTAGCATTTTGGAGGCGTGGTGGCGGAACAACCTCCAACACTACCGCACCTTGTCCTGCATCCTTTCCAGCTGCCAGAAGAGTCACCCAATGTGCCGTGAAAGAAAGGTAACGTCCCTGCCCATGCCTGCTGGACTATGAGTCAGAGGTAATATGCACCTTACTGCTGACCACCCTGTCCAGTGAGGCATGGACATTGCCTTCCACATGCTGGTAGAGAGCCAGAATCGCCTTCCATGAGAAAAAGTGGTGTTTGGGAACCTGCCACTGAGGAACCGCACATTGCACAAACTCACGGAAGGGGGCCGAGTCTACCAACTGAAAAGGAAGCAGTTGAAGTGCTAGCAATTTAGCCAAACTAGCATTCACCCGCTGGGCATGTGGATGGCTGGGAGAGAACTTCTTTTGACAGTCCAGCAGCTGGGGCAGGGACATTTGCCTGTTACAATCGGACTTCGGTGTACTGGTAGCAGAGTGGCCGCAAGTACTTGGCTGTGACAAACCTAATTCTACACCTTCATCCCTCTCAGTGCAGGTTTCAGAGAGGACTGAAGGTATAGTGGGGTTGGAGATCCCAGCTGATAAGGAGCAAGGAGAGGTCCGCTTTGTTCTTTGGTGTGGGTCTTTAAGGTACGCTTGCCAATGAGCTGCATGGCAGGTCAACATATGTCTGGTCAAGCATGTGGTGCCCAAGCGGCTGATGTTTTGACCATGCGAGATTAGCTTGAGACATATGTTGCAAATAGCAGCGGTGTGATCTGATGCATTCATCTTAAAAAAGGCCCACACCGAGGGGGCGTGGCGATCGAGCTCTAAGATGGACGTCTGACTCTGGAGCTCCGTTCGCCCGCCAGAGAGAACACGCCGCACCAGTGCTCACCGGCCGTATAATACGCACGGACACACTCGAACGATCGGCGGAACAGCTGGGGAATGTCGCGGAGACGAAAGAACGCTTCCCAACCACAGAAACTGGCTCACTTCTTCCCGGCGAATTCCCGCGGGCCTCCGCAAGATGGCGGCGGATCGCATCCTCGCCTCCCGGCAGAGCAGGCCGCGCAGAGACGGAGGTCTCAACACCCACCGAGAACATGCGGGATCTTACAGTTGCCCGTCCTCAGGTACGCCGAGCCCCACAACAAGGAGCCCAGCTAAATCCAAACCCAGATTGCTCTCTCCTGACAGAAATCAGGACATGGAGGTAAGCGCCACACAAGGTGACCAGGCAGCACAAACATCACAGGCCCCTGACCCCATAGCAGACTTTCCCACATCTGACCAACCTATCTCAGACACTGTGCTGAAAGAAATGCTGATTTCACTTCGGTCAGCTCTTCACACTGATATGGTGCAAGGTATCAACCAATGCCACAGAGAAGTACAGGCTATAGGGGTCAGAGTGGACAGGGTTGAGCGCAAGATGGAGGATTTCTCAGCTACATACAATGTGATGGTGGATGCACACACAGCACAGGGAGAGGACATAGCATGGTTGAAAGACAAGGTCGCAGACCTCGAGGACCGCAGCAGACGTAACAACATTAAACTGAGGGGAATACCCGAATCTGTCTCTGCGCAACAACTCTTACAATTTGCCCAAACGCTGTTTTCCTCCCTACTGCCTAATCTGACCACACAGGACTTAATAGTGGACCGGATACATAGGATCCCAAAACCCTCCTTCCTCCCTGAGGGCACCCCGAGAGACACACTACTGAGGATCCATTTCTACCATGTTAAGGAGCAAATATTTCAAGCAGCACGTAGCCCCGAGAATATGCCTCCCCAATATGCTGATTTGCAAATCCTTCCGGACCTCTCTAGGCACACGTTGCAGAGAACACGCAATCTGGCTACAATCACGAAGGCTCAGAGAAACCATAAAATTCCACACAAATGAAAATATCCGGCTATGCTCGTCATCACACATAATGGGGTCACCAAATCCATAAATAAGTTGGAAGAAGACATTACCCTCCTGACCCAATAGGGGATTCTGCATGATCCACCACCTATTCTAGCTCCCCCAAGGCGCCCCCCGCCACTCCAGGAAGAATGGCAGCTAGTTTCACACAAGCGTAACAACAAACACCAGGCCGGGAGTAGCTCCTAACTACTCCACAATCTTCATCTCACTTCTCTCTGGCAGACGGAGTCAGTTCTTAATCTCCAATCGCCCTGTTACTAAGTTCAGCAGTCATGACTGCACACGGATCAGTTGTTAGATCTATTTTTACTATACATCCATTGCAAGTTTTTGTTCTATGTTTTTGTTTCTTTCCCTTTTTTCTCCCTTCTGGACACATGGACCTCTACACCAAGACCAAGAACACATTTGTAGAAGAGCCAACAATATTCCGTCAAGCACTGGTGCAGACACATCCATTGAGAACATGCGGCAACAGTGAGTACCATGCACTTACGGTCCCACAGACTTTCTTAGCACAACATAAATGACTATTACCTGCTTGTCTCTTAATGTCAGGGGGCTGAACCACCCCGCAAAACGCTTTTCACTCTGGCAGGAGGCCCACAAACAAAAAGCGGACATACTCCTCGTCCAAGAGACTCACTTCCAACAGCGGAAAACTCAGACTTGTGCCCATAAGGATTACCCGCACATATTTTTGGCATGCACTCCTGACAGTAAAAAAGGTGGGGTGATGGTAGCAATAAAGAACACTGTGTCCTTCCTTCTCAAGGACTCGTTCATAGATGACAAAGGTAGATTCATAATTCTAACAGGCGACTTTGATTCCCAACCCTTCACCTTTATACTCCAAACTCTCACCAACTGAGATTCATCAGACGAGTGATCAAGAAAGCCGAATCTATGCTCTACGGCAGTCTTCTCATCGGAGGGGACTTTAACCTCATAGTGGATCATCATTTGGACACTACGGCTGTTCATAGGTGTAGATCATCGCCTCTACCTAATTTTTTACACACAAGAGACCTTTTCGATGTCTGGAGATGCCCCCACGCTAATGAAAGGGACTATACTTTTTTCTCATCTAGACACTGTACTTATTCACGGATTGATATGTTCCTAACTGACAAATGGCTTCTGCAGAAGGTCCGGGCCACTACTATACATGATATCACGTGGTCGGATCACGCTACAATACACAGGGAGTGTATCTTCAAGAACCCACACTTGCCCCATTAATCTCTCAGCATTTCAGAGAATTTTTCCAAAATAACTCCACTCCAGATATTGATCCCTTTGTCCTCTGGACTACTCACAAAGCATTCATGAGAGGTATTCTTATACAGTTAGGAGCCAGAGAAAAGAAAAAATACAATTCTCTACTCAAAGATGTGTTAGCTGAAATACATCTACTAGACACCCGCAATAAAGTCTCCCACACGCCCGCCATAGCGGATACTATCACTGACCTTAGGAACAAACTAAGAAACCTCCTTACGCAAAAATTTGATAAACACTTACGCAGACTACAACTCAATTCTTATGCTCATGCAAACAGAGCAGGGAAATACCTAGCTAATAGAATAAAGGCCGCCCGCACCCGCTCCAAAATTGCCCATTTAATACATCCAACAACACACCACAAAATCACGAATCCCCAGGACATAGCGAATCAATTTGCGGATTATTATGGAGCTCTCTATAATCTACGCCATGACGTGAACACTCAACAACCGACAGCGCAAGACATTCAGACATTCCTGCAGGCCATTAATCTCCCCTCTCTCTCGGAGGACCATCTCACTCAATTAAATGCCCCATTCACACTCCAAGAGATAGCTATAGACTATATCCACATTGCCTAATGGTAAATCCCCAGGTCCGGATGGCTTCGGGAGCGAATACTATAAAGCCCTCATAGACCTGCTCTCCCCGCACCTTCTTGACGTTTTCACCAAAGCGGAATCAACATCTTCCTTCCCCTCTGAGATGCTGAGAGCCCACATAGTAACCTTGCCAAAACCGGGTAAAGATCCCACTACTCCCGCTAATTTTATGCCAATTTCCCTTCTAAATTCTGATATAAAAATTTATGCTAAATTGCTGGCTAGAAGACTGACAGATATCATCCCATGCATTATACCAAAAGACCAGATGGGCTTTGTGAGGGGGCGGCAAACCTCAGACGCCACTAGGCGCATTATCAATGTTATTCACCATACTAAAGCCTCCAGAACGCCTTCTCTGCTTCTTTCCATAGATGCAGAGAAGGCGTTCGATAGAGTGCACTGGACGTATATGAAAGCGGTATTGAGCAAATTTGGCTTCAGGGGACCAATACTCACTGCTATTCTGGCACTTTACTCGTGCCCATCAGCACAGGTATACACGGCAGGCCTATTTTCCAAATCGTTTGACATAACGAATGGCACTCGCCAGGGGTGCCCTCTTTCCCCTACTATATTTAACCTGATCATAGAACCACTAGCAGAATCTATACGGGCGAATGATCAGATCAAAGGCTTCTCCTTTGACAAATCCAAACATGTCATAAATCTATTTGCCGATGACATTATCCTATTATTTTTTTTTTTTCCATAAAGATAACATTATCCTATTATTAGCTGACCCTATACACTCTCTCCCTCAGGCCCACAAAACCCTATCTGAATTTGGGGCTATCTCCTACTATAAGTTAACCACATTAAGTCGCTGATCTTAGATCTGGGAACCCACCCGACAGAAAAAAAGGCCTCGCAAACCACCCTTCCATATTCTTGGGCCACCAAAAGCATTACCTATTTGGGTCTGACGTTGACTAATACACTCCCCACCCTAGCTGATACAAACTTCAAAGCTTTATTGGCCAAAATAGACCGCCAACTTGCGGATATAGGAAGGAGGGAGCTATCATGGCTAGGCAGAATTGCGGCCTACAAAATGTCTATACTGCCCCAAATATTATACATGTTTCGCTCCTTACCAATTCCAATACCTCTCCACTACGTTAACACGCTGTCCAAAAGCATGTGGAAATTCACATGGGGGGGTAAAAAGGCTAGATGCCCTCGCCACATTCTCATGCCTCACAAATCAATAGGGGGAGGTGGATGTGTGGACCTCAGAGATTACATGTGGGCTACACGACTTGACCAGCTCAAGCACTGGTTCCACCAAGTAGAAAGCCCACTGTGGGCAGACATGGAAATTTCTATGCTCCCTGTAGGTAATTTCACAGACTTCCTATTTAGTGACTCCTGGGACCCTTGGGACACCAGAAGTTTGCCCCCCACTATACAGGTGTCGCTACAAGCGTGGTACTAAGGAATTGGTACTAGCGTGGTACTAAGGAAACAAGATACTAAGGAATTGACTGTAATAACATATGACTTACCAATAGAAATCCTAAATGCCAAACTCCCCTCCCTACAAACTTCGCAACTTAACCACTTAAGGACCGCCGTATTGCCATTGTACGTCGTCGCAACGGCACAGGCAGGCACAAGCACGTACATGTACGTGCCTGCCTTCCAGCGGGTGGGGGGTCCGATCGGACCCCCTCCCGCTGGATACGGCGGTCCGGTTCGCTGCAGGAGCGATCCGTGATGAGGGGATGGCCGTTGGTTTCTGGCCACCCCCTCTCGATCGCTCCTGGCCAATGAGAAGCTTCCTCCCACTGTGTATTGTTTACACAGGAAGGAGGAAGTGATGTCATTCTCCTCGGGGCGGTCTTTTTGACCGGACTACGAGGAGAAGACAGAAAGTAAGTGTGCACCAACACTACACTGACATGTAGGTACACACAGGCACACAAACCCCCCCCCCCCGATCCCCCCCCAATCGCCCCCGTCCCCCCCCCCAGTCACAGTGTCACTGATTGCAGTCATCATTTATTTACTGATCACTGCATTCAGTGTCAGTTGTAAAAGTAAAAACTGTCAGGGCAGTAAGTGTTAGGTCCAGGGTAGCCCCCTATCACCCCCAATAAAGGTTTAACCCCCTGATTGCCCCTAGAGTTAACCCTTTCATCCCCTTTTGCCAGTGTCACTAAGCGATCGTTTTTCTGATCGCTGCATTAGTGTCGCTATTGTCGCTAGGTAGCTAGTTATTTTTTTAGGTTCACCGCCAGGTTTTTATAGCGCTAGGTACCCCGATATACTACCCAATAATGGTTTTAACCCCCTGATTGCCCCTAGTTAACCCTTTCACCCCCTTTTGCCAGTGTCACTAAGCGATCATTTTTTTGATCGCTGCATTAGTGTCGCTAAGTAGCTAATTTTTTTTTTTAGGTTCACCGCCAGGTTTTTATAGCGCTAGGTACCCAGATATACTACCAAAAATGGTTTTAACCCCCTGATAGCCCCTAGTTAACCCTTTCACCCCCTTTTGCCAGTGTCACTAAGCGATCGTTTTTCTGATCGCTGCATTAGTGTCACAAGTGTCGCTAGGTAGCTAGTTATTTATTTAGGTTCACCGCCAGGGTTTTATAGCGCCGCTAGGTACCCCAATATACTACCCAATAATGGTTTTAACCCCCTGATTGCCCCTAGTTAACCCTTTCACCAGCGATCACAGTATAAGTGTCACTGGTGACGCTGGTTAGCCAGTTAGTTATTTAGGTTCCCCGGCAGGTTTTTATATAGCGCCAGGGACCCCCATATACTACCTAATAAAAATTTGAACCCCCTGATTGCCCCTAGTTAACCCTTTCACCAGTGATCACCGTATAAGTGTTACGGGTGTCTCTGGTTAGTTTGCTTTTTATAGCATCAGGGCACCCACCATTTATTACCCAATAAAGGTTTAACCCCCCGATCACCCGGCGGGTGATATCAATTAGGTTTTAGGATCAGGGTCTGCGTCGCCCCAGGCAGCGCTAGGTTAGTGCCAGTACCGCTAACACCCACACGCAAAGCATAAACCTCCCGTAGCAGTATAGAATCTGAACAGATCAATATCTGATCTGATCAGATCTATACTAGCATCCCCAGCAGTTTAGGGTTCCAAAAAAATGCATTGTTAGCGGGATCAGCCCAGATACCTGCTGGCACCTGCGTTTTGCCCCTCTGCCCAGCCCACCCAAGTGCAGTATCGATCGATCACTGTCACTTACAAAACACTAAACACATAACTGCAGCGTTCGCAGAGTCAGGCCGGATCCCTGCGATCGCTAACAGTTTTTTTGGTAGCATTTTATATTTAAATCCGGAAGGCAGTGCTTGGTTTTCGGGGTCACGTACGTGGCTAGGCTCCAAAAAAGTCCCCCACATGTGGTATCCCCGTACTCGGGAGAAGCAGCAAAATTTATTTTGGGGTGTAATTTGACTTATGCCCATAGCATGTGTGAGCAATTGAGCAATATATCATTTAGTGACAACTTTGTGCAAAAGAAAAACAAATTGTAAAATTCCTGCAACTTGTGGCAAAATATAAAATATTTAAATATTTCATGTACTCAACATGCCTCTTAGTAAATAGCTTGGGGTGTCTACTTTCCAAAATGGGGTCATTTGGGGGGGGGGTTTGTGTTATTTTATTTTGGCATTTCATGGCCTTCGAAACTGTGATAGGTAGTGAGGAGTGAAATCAAAAATTTGCACCCTAATGCCGCGTACACACGGGCAGATTGTATGGCGTACTTAGTCCGTCGAAACACATTTCAGCGGACAATCCGCTCGTGTGTGGGCTTCAGCGGACTTTTTCAGCGTGCAGTCCGGAGTACTAAGTATTTCGGTTTTTTCGAAATTTTGTCCGTCGTACTTTGGCTTCAGCGGACAATACGGTCGTCAGTATGCTAGTTCGACGGACTAAGAATGGCGCATGCCCAGAAAGGATTTACACGGCGGAAGGGTGCTTTGCTGTGTATTGGACTTCCTATTTCTAGTCCCGTCGTACGTGCTGTACACGTCATCGCGCAAGCTTTCGACGGACTGTTTGTGTATCCGTGTGTGTCCGTTCAGTGGAAAGTCCGTTCAGTGGAAAGTACTGTCCGTCGGATTGTATGACGAACTAAGTACGCCATACAGTCCGCTCGTGTGTACGCGGCATTAGAAACCCTGAAGGCAGTGATTGGTTTTCGGGGTGCCGTACGCAGCTAGACTCCCGAAAAGTCCCACACATTAGGTATCCTCGTACTCAGGAGAAGCAGCAGAATATATTTTGGGGTGCAATTCCACATATAACTATGGCATGTGTGAGCAATATATCATGTAGTGACAACTTTTTGTAAACTTTTTCTTTTTTTTGTGTCATTATTCAATCACTTGGGACAAAAAAAAAAAATTCAATGGGCTCAACATGCCTCTCCACAACTTCCTTGTGGTGTCTACTTTCCAAAATGGGGTCATTTGGGGGAAGGTTTGTACTGCCCTGCCATTTTAGCACCTCAAGAAATGAGATAGGCAGTCGAATGTACTCTAGTTTGTAGACGCTATAATTTTTGCGCAAACCAAAAAATATACGCTTATTGACATTTTTTTTTACTAAAGACATGTGGCTGAATAAATTTTGCCCTCAATGTATGACTAAAATTTAGTTTATTCGATTTTTCTTATAACAAAAACTAGAAAATATCATTTTTTCTCAAAATTTTCGGTCTTTTTCCATTTATATCGCAAAAAATAAAAATTGCAGAGGCAATCAAATACCATCAAAAGAAAGCTCTATTTGTGGGAAGAAAAGGACGCAAATTTTGTTTGGCTGCAATATTGCATGACCGCGCAATTACCAGTTAAAGCAGCGCAGTGCGAAATTGGAAAAAGACCTCTGGTCCTTAAGGTGTTTATTGGTCCGGGGCTGAAGTGGTTAAAGCGGAGGGCCAGTTATAAAAAAAAAAAAAAAGTCAGCAGCTGCAAACACTGCAGCTGCTGACTTAATAAAATCACTCACCTGTCCAGGGCGCCCGCGATGTCGGCCGCCCGAGGCCGACCCGTCCCTCGGCTCTCGGGTCCCGGCACCGCCATCCCTTGTAAGGGAAACAGGCAGCGGAGCCTTACGGCTTCACTGCCGTTTCCTACTGCGCATTTGCGAGTCCCGGAACTACTGCACATGCGCGAGTCCCGCAGCGCTTTCTGAATGGGACGCGCTGTGTTCTGGAACACACAGTTCCCAGAACACAGCGCGACCCATTACCCAGAAGATGCCGCGACGAAGAGAGAAGACAGAAGATCTCCGCGGAGGAGGAAGAGGAAGATTAGGATAAAGTGCCTAGCAACAGGCATTTCTGGTAAGTAAAAAAAAAAATTTTTTTCATTTTTTTTTTTTTAGATTTTTTTGTAATTTTTAACATTTTTTTGTTTTTCAGGGTGGCCCTCCCCTTTAAGGCGAAAAATATTTGCTATATCCAAGACTTATGCCGGGACAAGGAACCTAAATCGGCAGTACAAATTCTTTCGGAATTTGACTTGCCGCACACCACGTGGTTCTCCTGCACTTGTATCTCTCACTACTTAAAGTCGCGCCCGATACCCACCACCCAATTACCCATTAAGGCCTGGGTATTTTACTCGAATTCGCATCATAATGCCAAAGGCATATCATTATTTTACAATATCTTCCAGGATAAACACATGTTTCACAAGCAATCAGCCCTCAGGAACTGGGAAAGAGACTTAGCAACCACCTTCACTGACGAACAATGGCTCTCTGCCTTTAAAACTATTCACAAATCCTCCCATTGCGTGAGTCACTGGGAAATGACCCTGCAAATTTTATATAGGTGGCATTATACCCCTTACAGAATGTCTAGCATGTTCCCATCCTCTTCACCACTTTGCTGGCGGAAATTGTGGTCACACCGGAAACTTGATTCACGTTCTATGGGAATGCCCATGTTTGAAAAGCTTATGGAATAAAGTCTTCCAAACAATTTCTGACCTCACAGGTATCCTAACCCCCCCAAACCCTAATCTAGCCATACTGCACTTTGGTATAGAAACCTTTCCACATGGGGATAGAGCTATGGTAACACATATTCTACTGGCCACACGAAACCTAATTCTTCGCAAATGGAAGAAATCTATGGCCCTTAACTTCTCTGAAGTATTCGCCATTGTGAATAGGAACTATTCGTTCGAACGATTGATTGCAATCAACTAATTTTCCTGTAAGCAATTTGATAAGGATTGGAAGTTATGGGCTACCAGGTTTAGACCTTGATACATGGTCATATCTTATTGTGAAACCTTAATATCGCTAACTGATACGATCATTTTTGCTTTGTCTTGTACCAACTGAACAAGAAGTACTTATACTGTCTGTACTACATATTCCTGCATCTTTAACTGCTTTATATCCTGTGTCCAGATGCCCATCCTACTTTTCTTTTCTTTCTTGTATTATGTTCTGTTTGTCTCTGAAGAACTTAATAAAAACTTATTGATAAAAAAAAAAAAAAAAAAAAGGCCCACACCAAAGAACTTTTGGAATAACACACCTGCACAGGCGTAGCTTTGCGATGTGATTCAGTCAGTGTGCTGCCCTTAAGCTGGCCCCTGGAGGGCATCCTGCCTCTTTGGAGATGTGTCTCCTCCTCCTCCTCCTCCTCCTCCTCTCTCCTATCAGGCACCCACGTGAAGTCAGTGACCTCATCATCCCCTCCCTCCTCATCACTGGAGCAAACCTGGCAGTATGCTGCAGCTGGCGGAACATGACTGCCAGATTGCTGTTCTTCTCTATGGGCTCACGCTCCTCTAGATGGGTATCATCATCAGAGCCTTCAAAACACCAAAACACTGGGCATCTTCATGGAGCATGTACCCAACACTGTGCTCAAACAGTTCAGGGGACTCCTCAGGAGGACATGGTGGGTCTAGGGAAGGAGTGACTGATGCCATTGAGACGAGGGAAGAGGTACGTTAGCAGCTGCTTTGCCAGTACCCTGAGGCTGGGTGAGAGAGGATGAGGAGGGGTTGGTCATCCACTCTACCACTCTTCGGCATGTTGCGGCTCAACATGTCCAGCTGCCAAAAATAAGGACAAGCGTGTCCCATGGCCATGTGCTGATGAGGACGCACCGCGTCCACGACCAGCACTGTTGCCTCTAGACACAGAGCCTGCTTGCCCTCTTCTATTGGCTCGTGACTGTCTGCCTCTCCTTGTTGGCCTTCCAGACATACTAATGGCCTGCAGGGAGATGATAACACCAGCAATTGTGGTAGCTTCAGGTGTACACTGTGCAGGGGGGCACAATACACCGACTGTAACTGCTGCAGCTGCCTGTGGTATAGGACCATAACAACACCAGCAATTGGGGTAGCTTCAGGCGTACACTGTGTAGGGGGCACAATACACTGACTGTAATTGCACTAGGTTCAAAGGAAATAAAGACACTGTCCCTGTTTATCTGTCTCTATGAGCCGCCTGCAACACACTATGTAAGGCCGCCGCGCTGGCGGCCTTATATAGTGTGGGTTCTGTACTAAACCCCCTGAGCCATAATTGGCCACAGCCATCCTGCCTGTGGCCAATTATGGCTTTTCTCGATGACGGAGCTATGATTGGCCAAGCATGCGTGTCATAGTGCATACTTGGCCAATCATCATCCAGCACTGCACTGCGAAGCCACAGTGCATTATGGGCCATGAGCGCCACTTGAATATGGTGCGAATGGCCCATAAAGTTCTGGTTTCGCCGAACGGGCGAACAGCAGGTTTTTAATTCGAAAAACCCAGCTCATCCCTATCCCTGACACAGAGATCAGCATGCATAGATTTTGGGGGTATCTTACTATAGATACAGTCAAAAAGTCTATTTCCCTTGGAACAGTCAGTCTTTTGGTTTCAGCTTGCATTGGCTCAAATGATACCATAGTGATCTCCCCTTGACTTTAACTGCTGTTAGAGTTGAAAAGCTTAATTCAAATGGACCCTCAAATTTTGGGTCTTTCCACTTTCTTTTATGCACTTTAATAGAAACGTAGTCTCCAGGAAACACTGATATTTCTTTTGGATTGTCTCCTACTGGATGAGATATTGCTTCTAGAACTGGAATCTGTTTGGAAAAAAAGTGCACAGCTTTGGTTAACTCTTTTAAATACACTGACATTTCATCTCCCAGGATGCTACACTGGGTCTCTGCATCTGTATTCTGCTTTTTTTAACCACTTGAGATCCGCGCTATAGCCGAATGACAGCTACAGTGCGGATCTCCTTTGCCGGGACTACGTCTATTGACGTCGTCCTGTGTATGAGCGGCTTGCGTGCCCCCTGAGGGGCGCGCGCGGCGCGCTCTGTGATCGGTGAGTCTATGAGACTCGCCTGATCACCGATCCGAGCAAGGGGTCAATCCCGACCCCTTATCACGTGATCAGCTGTCAGACAATGACAGCTGATCATGTGATACAACGGAGCCGGTAATCGGCTATTATTCCTCCTCGCGCTGACCACCTGCCCCCTGCCAGTGCCCACCTGCCCCCTGCTTTGCCACATCAATTAAAAATGTTTCCCCCCTGTCAGTGCCACCCAGCAGTGCCCATAGTGCCACCCAGCAGTGCCCACAGTGCCACCCAGCAGTGCCACCCAGCAGTGCCCACAGTGTCACCCAGCAGTGCCCACAATCTGCCTCAACTAAGGTTCTGCACCCCAATGCCACATATCTGTGCCCATCAGTGTCATCTACCAGTGCCCATCAGTGCCGCCCATCATTGCCCAGCAGTGCCACCTATCAGAGCCACCTATCAGTGCCACCTATCAGTGCCCATCAGTCCCATCTATCAGTGGTACCTATCAGTGCCCCTTAGTGCCACCCATCCGTGCCACCCATCTGTGCCACCCATCCGTGCCATCTTATCTGTGCCCATATTTGCCCATCAGTGCCGCCTTATCTATGCCCATCGGTGCCGCCTTATCTGTGCCTAGTAGTGCCGCCTTAACTATGCCTATCAGTGCCCACCAGTGCAGCCTATCAGTTCCCACCAATGCAGCCTATCAGTGCCCCCCAATGCAGCCTATCAGTGCCCACCAGTGCAGCCTATCAGTGCCCACCAGTGCAGCTTATCAGTGCCGCCTGATCAGCGCACTTCAATGAAGGAGAAAAATGACCCGTTTTCAAAATTTTATAACAAACTATTAAACATGATTTTTTTTTTTTTGCATTTTTTTTGTTTGTTTAGCAAAAAATAAAACTCCCAGCTGTAATTAAATACCACCAAAAGAAAGCTCTATTTGTGGGAAAAAAATGATAAAAATTTCATTTGGGTACAGTGTTGTATGCCCGCGCAATTGTCATTCAAAGTGCATCAGCGCTGAAAGCTGAAAATTGGTCTGGGACTGAGGGAGGTTTAAGTGCCCAGTAAGCAAGTGGTTAACAGCCAAGGAGTGGGCATAATTCTGCCTATCACAATTTCATGAGGTGTTAAATTATGTTCTCTAGCTCTTGTATTTCTAAGACTAAACAATGCCAGTGGTAGCCAGTCTACCCAAGTCTTTCCTGTGGTCTTGCAGATTTTAGCTAATTTTGTTTAACAGTCCATTCATCCTTTCAACCAATTCATTTGATTGCGGATGATAAACACTCAGCAGGTTCTGTCTTATGCCACGCATGGTACAGATATGAGCAATTATTTCATTAGAGAAATGACTTCCATTGTCTGATCTGAGAGCTATGCAAATCCCAAACCTGGGAAACACCTCTCGGATTAGACATTTAGCTGTTGTTTTTGCATCTGCATGTACACATGGAAAGTCCTCTATCCATTTTGAAAACGGGCAGACTATCACTAAAATGTACCTATATCTTTGACATCATTCTGTCATATTAATGAAGTCCATGTGAAAATGTATAAAGGGACCTTGAGGTCTTGGAATGGTAGACATAACCACCTTTTGCATGGGACTTGGCGTGTATGTTTGGCACATGGCAGAGTTGTGTAAGAAGTAAGTGACTTGCTCTGCTAAATTAGTGATATACCTGTAGCACTAACCCCCGAAGGAGCTGTTGGTTTTGTTGGGCTTACCGTTACCTTCTTGACCTCGTGTGCATCTAGGGGTTTCCCGTGGTAGATGGCCCAAAGAATTGTAGAAACTGACACTGGATCCTCTTTTTGGGATATTTATTGAAAAAGATAACACAGCTTCTTAATGCAGGGTAGAGGGTAAGGAAAGGTATTTCAGGTACTTTTGGAACTGCAAAGATAGGAAGTCTCTCACAAATAGAAATCCAGAGAATTACTGTTTCACAACTGTATTTTCACCACTACTGGATAGGCCTTCTCTCACTAAGCCTAGCAGTCAATAGGGTGAAGGAATGAGTGAATTAATTATTTGTATAGAGCACAACATGAACTGAATCGCCTCTAGGCGCTGTGACGAGCTTTGGTCATCAGCTAGAAGAGGAAAGTCTTGAGTTTTTTCCTAAAAGCCAGGTGGTTTTCTTCCAGGCGGATGTTGATTGGTAGAGCATTACATAGCCGAGGTCCTTGTACAGCAAATCTCCGATCCCCCTTAGATTTGTACCAGGCTTTTGGCACAAAGAGGAGGTTTTTGTTGGCTGATCAAAGACTGTGGTTTGGTGTGTAATGATTTATTTTCTCAGCTAGGTATTGCGGAGCTTCTCTATGCACGCATTTGTGGGTGAGGCAAAGGGTCTTGAATGTGATCCGATTCTTTACGGTTAGCCAATGTAATCTCCTCAGGGAAGAAGAGATGGATTCCCAGGGGGTTTTTTTCCTGTTATCAGCCTTGCTGCCGTGTTTTGGATCAGTTGTAATCACACAAGTTGATATTGTGGTAATCCTATGTAAAGCGAGTTTGCGTAGTCCAGTTGCGAATTAATGATTGTTCCAACTTCCACTGCTTTGTCATTCTTTGGGATAAAAGGGATGAGTCTGTGAAGCATGCGCAGCAGATGGTGAGATCCACTGACTACAGATCCTATTTGTGCATCCATTGACATTTGTGAGTCTAAAATAACCCCGAGACTCTTGGCCTTGGTCTTTGTGGAGATGGTCTGCCCAAAGACGGTAGGTGGAGTCCAGGAGGTTTTGGTTACGGAATTATGATTCGGGTGTAAGATAAGAAGCTCTGTCTTTGATTCGTTGAGTTTGAGGGAGTTGGTGGTCATCCAGTCTTCTACTGAATTGAGGCAGTTTTCAAGTTGTAGGTGGTGATCTTTTTGTCCAGTGATCCAGGGTGCTAAATAAAGAAAAGTCTCTGTGACAGACTTGAATGTAGAACACTTGAACAAAGTCTCTGCCACAGACTTGGATGTAACTGAGGGATGTAGGTAAATTTAGTGAGCTATCATATGGTACCAGTATCTCACAGCTGGTCTGGCGATACCGTATGAGTGTAGATCCATTTAGTGTCCTTCAACTGAGCCTCCAGGCTCCTTCTGAGAAGCCAGCCTTATGCATGGTCTTCTCCTGAAGAGTCCTCCCCTGGGTGCTTCTCCAGTTGCTGGGCCTCTCCTCAGATGAGACGGTACCAGACCACCTTTGAATCCTCCCCTCAGTTACTCCGCCTCGGGCTATCCAGCCCCAAGACTCGGAATTGGATGATTCCACACCCCAGGCCATGAGGGCCATGAGGACCAGGACCAAGTAGACTGAAAGATCTTCTGGACCGGAACCCAGAAGCACGTGATGTCAGTACCTTGAATACCACCTCCCAGAGTGCACAGCAGTTCGACACTCCCACTGAGCTGGTTCTGAGAAAGGATGGCACCCAATATGCTCAGCCAGACTGATCACACTTGCCAGCGGTGACAGCGACATCTGTGGCCAAGCAGAACCCAGTGCAATCCAGCTAGACTGGTACTGAAACCATAATTTGGCATAATTAGCCCTAAAACCCAACTGTAGCTTTAGGAAAACATTCAATTGAAAACGCATATAGCGCGTGCTCTTCAGGAGCAGGCGCTACATGCCATTCTGTGCTGAGCTGTGCCATAAGTGAGTTTTTTGACTCATGAGTTGGTATGTGTAATTCTGTCAGCATTACAGAAAGTAATGATTGAGGAAGCACCACTTTTCCTGACCCCGCTTGTCTCCACAATCTTGTGGCAGGGCAAAGTATACAACCCCTAGATTTCCATAGCTCTTTTTCTGCCACTGGTGCATTTGTCTGACATTCTAAAAGACTTTGAACATTTTCAGCTTTTGAAGATTCTGTTTTAAATTCTACTGATTCATGACATTTGTATTGTCTGACACTTCCACCACATTTCCAATAATACCACCAACCCCCTACCCTCTTCCAAACCACCTCACACCCCATTAACCACTTTCAGACCGGACCATTTTGCTGGTAAATGACCAGAGGTCTTTTTACACTTTGGCACTGCGCTGCTTTAACTGGTAATTGCGCGGTCATGCAATGTTGTACCCAAACAAAATTTGCGTCCTTTTCTTCCCACAAATAGAGCTTTCTTTTGATGGTATTTGATTGCCTCTGCGATTTTTATTTTTTGCGATATAAACGTAAAAAGACCGCAAATTTTGAAAAAAAATGATATTTTCTACTTTTTGTTATTAGAAAAATCCAATAAACTCAATTTTAGTCATACATTTAGGCCAAAATGTATTCAGCCACATGTCTTTGGTAAAAAAAAAGTCAATAATTGTATATTTATTGGTTTGCGCAAAAGTTGTCACATCTACAAACTAAGGTACGTTTTCTGGAATTTACGCAGCTTTTAGTTTACGACTGCCTATCTCATTTCTTGAGGTGCTAAAATGGCAGGGCAGTACAAAACCCCCCCAAATGACCCCATTTTGGAAAGTAGACCCCCTAAGGAAATTGATAAGAGGCATGTTGAGCCCATTGAATATTTTATTTTTTTGCCTCAAGCGATTGAATAATGACAAAAAAAAAATTTTTTTTTTTTTTTTACACAAAGTTGTCACTAAATGATATATTGCTCACACATGCTATGGGCGTATGTGAAATGACACCCCAAAATAAATTCTGCTGCTTCTCCTGAGTACGGGGATACCACATATGTGGGACTTTTTGGGAGCTTGGTTTTCGCGTACGGGGCCCCGAAAACCAAGCACCGCCTTCAGGCTTTCTAAGGGCGTAAATTTTTGAGTTCACTTCTCACTACCTATTACAGTTTTGAAGGCCATAAAATGCCAAGATGGCACAAAACCCCCACAAATGACCCCATTTTAGAAAGTAGACACCCCAAGCTATTTGCTGAGAGGCATGTTGAGTTCATGGAATATTTTATATTTTGCCACAAGTTGCGGGAAAATTACAAACTTTTTTTTTTTTTTTTTTTTTTTCACAAAGTTGTCACTAAATGATATATTGCTCACACATGCCATGGGCATATGTGAAATGACACCCCAAAATAAATTCTGCTGCTTCTCCTGAGTACGGGGATACCACATATGTGGGACTTTTTGGGAGCCTAGCCGCGTACGGGGCCCCGAAAACCAAGCACCGCCTTCAGGCTTTCTAAGGGCGTAAATATTTGACTTCACTCCTCACTACCTATTACAGTTTTGAAGGCCAATAAAATGCCAAGATGGCACAAAACCCCCACAAATGACCCCATTTTAGAAAGTAGACACCCCAAGCTATTTGCTGAGAGGCATGTTGAGTCCATGGAATATTTTATATTTTGCCACAAGTTGCGGGAAAATTACAAACTTTTTTTTTTTTTTTTTTTTTTTCACAAAGTTGTCACTAAATGATATATTGCTCACGCATGCCATGGGCATATGTGAAATGACACCCCAAAATAAATTCTGCTGCTTCTCCTGAGTACGGGGATACCACATATGTGGGACTTTTTGGGAGCCTAGCCGCGTACGGGGCCCCGAAAACCAAGCACCGCCTTCAGGCTTTCTAAGGGCGTTACAGTTTTGAAGGCCATAAAATGCCAAGATGGCACAAACCCCCCCCAAATGACCCCATTTTGGAAAGTAGACACCCCTAAATTTAGGGGTACACTAGTGAGACTAGGTAATAAATGGCGGGTGCCCTGAAACTATAAAAAAATAACTAACCAACCAGCGTCACCTGTAACAGTTATATGGTGATCACTGGTGAAAGGGTTAACTAGGGGGCAATCAGGGGGCTTTATGCGGTAGTATATGGGGGTCCCTGGCGCTATAAAAAGCTGCGGCGAACCTAAATACCTACTTGCCTAACTAGCGTCACCTGTGACACTAATACAGCGATCAGAAAAACGATCGCTTATTAGGCTGGGTTCACACTGGAGCGATGCGGGAACGCCACGAATGCGCGGCGGGTTCCCGCATCGCATGCCTCCCGGCGGCAGTTCACACTGCCCTATGCGAACTGCTGGGAGTGTCAGTGAAATGTTACTGACACCCCCAGATCAGTTCGCATATCGCAGTGCGATCTGCAAACTCGGATCGCATGGTGTGAACACCCATGCGATCCGATTCTGCTGCGGGCCAAAAAAAGGGTCCCGTGCGAATTTGCGGCGGGTGCGGCGGGTGTGGCGGGTGCGGCGAATGGCTGAACTCGAATCGCACAGAGATCGGATGTGATTTGCACTGCAGTGCGAATCACATCCGTTCTCAAACCGCTGCAATCTGAACCCAGCCTTAGTGACACTGGCGACGGGGGGTGATCACGGGGTTAAACCTTTATTGGGGGGGTTAGGGGGGTACCTTAGAACTAAAGGGGGCTAACCCTAACTGCCCTAACAGTTATTAGTCACAAATGACACCCGCCGGGTGATCAGGGGGTTAAACCTTTATTAGGTAATAAATGGCGGGTGCCCTGAAACTATAAAAAAATAACTAACCAACCAGCGTCACCTGTAACAGTTATATGGTGATCACTGGTGAAAGGGTTAACTAGGGGGCAATCAGGGGGCTTTATGCGGTAGTATATGGGGGTCCCTGGCGCTATAAAAAGCTGCGGCGAACCTAAATACCTACCTGCCTAACTAGCGTCACCTGGGACACTAATACGGCGATCAGAAAAATGATCGCTTATTAGGCTGGGTTCACACTGGAGCGATGCGGAAACGCCGCGAATCCGCGGCGGGTTCCCGCATCGCATGCCTCCCGGCGGCAGTTCACACTGCCCTATGCGAACTGCTGGGAGTGTCAGTGAAATGTTACTGACACCCCCAGATCAGTTCGCATATCGCAGTGCGATCTGCAAACTCGGATCGCATGGTGTGAACACCCATGCGATCCGATTCTGCTGCGGGCCAAAAAAAGGGTCCCGTGCGAATTTGCGGCGGGTGCGGCGGGTGTGGCGGGTGCGGCGGGTGCGGCGAATGGCTGAACTCGAATCGCACAGAGATCGGATGTGATTTGCACTGCAGTGCGGTGCGAATCACATTCGTTCTCATAAACCGCTGCAATGTGAACCCAGCCTTAGTGACACTGGCGACGGGGGGTGATCACGGGGTTAAACCTTTATTGGGGGGGTTAGGGGGGTACATTAGAACTAAAGGGGGCTAACTCTAACTGCCCTAACAGTTATTACAGTCACAAATGACACCAATGCAAAAAAAAAAAAAAAAAAAATGACATTGGTGTCACTGTGACTGGGGGGCAGGGGTAATTGGGGGGGTGATCGGGGGGTAAAGGGGGGGTGTGAGTGTGCCTGGCATGTTCTACTGTGTGTGGGATGTGTTGGTGCAACTCACTGATCCGCTCTCCTCCGTGTCGGAACGAAAAATACCGACACGGAGGAGAGAATACATCACTTCCTCTCCTGTGTTTACATTACAGGAGAGGAAGTGATGTCACCGGGGATTTCTATTCGTCGGGAGCGATCGCGAGGGGGTGGCCATGAATGAATGGCCGTCCCCTCGTCCGGGATCGCTCCCGAACGAAAACCGACCGCCGCAGGCACCGGGCGGGGGCCCGATCGGGCCCCCGACCCGCGGGAGGCAAATCACGTACATGTACGTGCTTATGCCTGCCCGTGCCATTCTGCCGACGTACATCGGCGTTAGGCGGTCGGCAAGTGGTTAACCAGACCAGACTATGTTTGGAGTAAATGGCCGAAGGCCTTGATTTATTAACCAAAATATATATAAATATAACAAATATAAAACTTTCAATAAATAACTTTTATTAACATGTAAACTTTCCATTAATACAGAAAACATGGGTCATTAGCATACCCAAGACCCTACTGGTCACTGCACAATACATTTAACCTCTTGACCTCCAGACGGACTCCCCTGTCTCTGAGGCTATACCCAAACCAATGCAGTGACCTACCCCTTTTACTCTTCCGGTTAACCCCTTGTAACCGTGAAGTACAGCACCAACCCCCATCACCATGGATGGGTACAACCTATTCTCCACCTGCACCACTTGACCTTATCAACTGACCCCCCAAACAACCTGCCCACCTGTAAACATACCCCAACAAAAAACCCCACTACCAAAAGGGAGGGTGGGTGGGAATCTCTTCCTCCTCCGCTCTCCGACTGCCCAGGCTTCCGCTCAGCTTCCCAGCTAACTGTCCGGCTCTGCCCCTAACCCCGCCTACCCAGGATCCTTAAAGCAGCCCCTCTGAAGCTACCTAAAGACAGCGACAGTGCCTTCAAAGCAACTGTCATGCCGTCCCTTCGTCCACAGCCTTCGGCTGTTGCTACGTGGACTTTCTGGTGTTATGTTCATAATGCATGCTGGGTACGGTGTCACCATGTGAGATTGGCTCCTTGGCAGCTGCATCAGCCATGTGATTCCCTCGGCTAATAATATCATCCCCCCCCCTGTATGTGCAGTGCACTTAACAACTGCAAGTTGGGAGGGTAATGTAACTGCAGTAAGAAGTTGCTGAAGCAAGTGTTTATATTGTACAGGGAAACCATCACTTAAAAAAATAAATAAAAAAACCTGTACTCCCAGACAGAAGCATTAACATGAATAGTAAAGCAAACATAGGCAGAGTCAGAACAAATAGTTAGAGGTGAATTTTGAAATTCAGATAGAGCAACAATAACAGCAATTAATTCAGCAGCCTGAGCAGAAAAGTTGTTAGGTAGTGCCCATTGAGAAACAACAACAAAAGAATCATGTTGATGTGCCACTACTGCTGCACCTGTATGCCGAAACCCTGTGCTTTGATCAATACTAGAAGAACCATCTACAAAGACAATAATGCCGGCAGACAAAGGATCTTCAGAGATATTCAAATTATCTTGGTGAGTAGGGAGTATACAGCACAATCATGAGATGTTTTGTCATCAAACTCCTGGCCAAAAAATGTGGCAGGGTTACCAACAGAAAACCTCACCATGCACAAATTGGCGTTGGATAGGATAACTTCATATCCAGAACGTCTTTGAGGAGTGAGACAAGATTTAGCTTTTTCAAACACTGCATACAAGGAATGTTCAGCATACAGAGTAACAGGATGCCCCAAAGTGATGGAAGAGGATTTTTCAACCCGCAAAGGCAGCAGCAGTAAGGGCCTGTTCACATGGAAATAAGCCACCCACAACATAATCTTGTTTTGTACTGTAATAACCTAAGGTAGGGGTGCCCAACCTTTTTAAGAGCGAGGGCCACTTAAGCAACATGGTAACCAGTCATGGGGCTCAATGAGCGGAGTGGGTGGATGACAGGTCACGGCTACGCTATAGGCCCTCCAATCCAATCCACCCAGATTTATTTTTATTTTTTATTTTTTAGAGGATTGGAGGCAGGTGGGAGTAAACAGACAAAAGTCTGTTTACATCTGCCACTCTGTAGAAGTGAATTGAGGGTCTGATTGGGTAGGGCCGATCTTGTGAAAAGGGCTTAAGACTTTCATACTGATGTGCTGTGGTTTACCCACACCATGGGTGCAGCGTAGTGCACCTGTGTCTATCCTGCAGGTTAACTGAACTTTGCCATAGACTCTGCCTGTAGCAAAAGCCGGGAAGCATCGGTTTATAAGGCTCTGCTCTGCTGAAAAATGCTGTACTTAGATCAATCACAGTAAAAGGTGTTGCAGTAGGTGGAATATTGGACAGAATCGTAGCCGGATTAGGTACAACAGGGAATTCAGCTTGTACAATCTGATTAATGGGTCTAAGATCTTGGATCATACACCATTCCCCTGTTTTATCCTTTTTAATTGGGAGTATTGGGGTGTTACAAGGACTAGATGTCTTATAAATTACTCCCTGTTTCTGTGGCCTTGTATTGTATAGAATTGCATTTACTATTCCATGATAAGCTTCTGCGGACATTGGGTACGGCCTAATCCTAGGCAGCTGACAATTAGGCTTTAGCTGCATTTTAACTGGGCCTACTGAAGTCAGAAGACCTACCCCATCCTTGTCTTTTGTCCATAATGAGTCAGGTATTTTTGAGGCAATATCCTCAGGTATGTCATTCAATACAGTCTGAGGCATGACATTGTGTGTAAATAACTGCACAGTAATGGGGAACCTTAACTTGATACTAACAACAGATATGTTCCTATTTGCACTAACAAGCAAGGTATAAGGATGTGTTTGATGTTTACTGGCATCTAATAATACGCTCAGTGATCTCCTAGCAGAAATCTTATTATCTCTCAAAAAGCCACACAAAAGCTTCCCATTCATGTCCTATGCAATCTTCTGCTACAGCCCTACTGTCCTGCAGGGTCAAATATATAGCAGTTACTGTAAATACAGCATGGTCATTGGGTTCAAGACAAGATACTAGTTTGTCCACGAGTTGGAATATAACATTATGTGGGGGATGTCCCTCAGTTTTAATAAAATAACTCCACCCAGTCATTAGATATGGCCCACATATAAACAATATGATAAATCTTTATCAATTAGTGTGTACCTTTGTGTGCCTACATCATTTTGTAAATATGCTTGTAGTGCACTTGGGTCAATGCCAGGGGTTTCACATATAAGACCGCCAGGGGTGCATGAAATGGTAAAGTTAAATTTGGACAGCAAATCCCTTCCTAGCAAATTAACGGGAGAAGTAGGTGAATACAATAGAGCAGTGGCGGCCCGCCCATAGGGGGCGCCCAGGCGCCGCCCCCCTCTCCCTAGGTGTAAAAAAAAAAAAAAGGTAAAAAAAAAAAAAAAAAAGGTAAAAAATAAATAAATAAATAAAAACGGGCCCTTTAAGACATTAAAAAAAAAAAATGTCATTTAACAATTTGACATAGTGTACTGTGGCGCCAGTCACAGTGCACTATGAGAAGCGCCACGTCGATGCAATCACAAGATTGCATCCATGGCACTTCATTTGCGGGTTAAAAACCCGCCTTGCGGCGCACTGCAGAACGCCGAGCCTAGCTTCCGCCCGTAAAATCACTGTGATTCTACGGGCGGGAGCATTGTCATTCTTAGACAGGCAGTCACTTCCGGCTTTCGGTTGCTTCACAAAACCCGGAAGTGACGTTGGCAGCTCCGCTCCTTAGCCCGAGCGGAGCTGCCAGACAGTGAGACTGGTGAGTCACCGCATAAAGGCTTTCTAGTTTCTACTTTGTTGAGAATGTTCATGCATTTAGCTGAATGAATGCAAAAAGCTTTCACAGCCAGAAAGGTTTCCCCAGGCCAGGCGACTTTTGCCGTGGCCAATCAGAGAATGAGCTCTGAAGGGGGAACTCCACGCCAAATTTCTGAAAAAAAATTTGACGTGGGTTCCCCCTCCGAGAGCATACCAGGCCCTTAGGTCTGGTATGGATTCCAAGGGGAACCCCCTACGCCGAAAAAACGGCGTGGGGGTCCCCCCCAGATCCACACCAGACCCTTATCCGAGCACGCTACCCGGCCGGCCAGGAAAGGGGGTGGGGACGAGCGGGCGGCCCCCCCCTCCTGAGCCATACCAGGCCGTGTGCCCTCAACATGGGGGGGTGCCTTGGGGGAGGGGGGGCATGCGGCCCCCCCACCCCAAAGCACCTTGTCCCCATGTTGATGAGGACAAGGGCCTCTTCCCGACAACCCTGGCCGTTGGTTGTCGGGGTCTGCGGGCGGGGGGCTTATCGAAATCCGGGAGCCCCCTTTAATAAGGGGGCCCCGGATACCGGCCCCCCCACCCTATGTGAATGAGTATGGGGTACAATGTACCCCTACCCATTCACCTGTGAAAAAATTACAAAAAAAAACACAACACAGGGTTAAAATATTTTATTGCACAGCTCCGGGGGTCTTCCGTCTTCGGGGGTCTTCTCGCCGGACTCCTCCGCTATCTTCTTGTAGCTCTTTTGCTAGCGGAGGAGCCCGGCTTTCTTCCTCGCCGCCGGCCTCTTCTTCTGACTTCGGGGGTCTTGTCCCCCTCTTCGGTTCTTCTGCCGGGCCACCGCGCCTTCTTATAGCTCTTTTACAGGCGGTGGCCCGGTCTTCTATCGCCGCCGCCGCCGCCGACGCCCGTTCTTCTTCTTCTTCTTCTTCTCCTTCTTCTCCAGGAGATGTTGCCTCGACGATCTCCCTGGCCGGAATGCCAGGGACGCGCTGCCACATATATAGGGACAATGGGGCGGTGTCACATGGGTTGATGTCACATGGGTTGGTCACATGGGTTGATGTCACAGTCGCCATGTGACATCAACCCATGTGACCAACCCATGTGACATCAACCCATGTGACACCGCCCCATTGTCCCTATATAAGTGGCAGCGCAGCGTGTCCCTGGCATTCCGACCAGGGAGATCGTCGAGGCAACATCTCCTGGAGAAGAAGGAGAAGAAGAAGAAGAAGAACGGGCGGCGGCGGCGACAGAAGACCGGGCCACCGCCTGTAAAAGAGCTATAAGAAGGCGCGGTGGCCCGGCAGAAGAACCGAAGAGGGGGACAAGACCCCCGAAGTCGGGAGAAGAGGCCGGCAGCGAGGAAGAAAGCCGGGCTCCTCCGCTAGCAAAAGAGCTACAAGAAGATAGCGGAGGAGTCCGGTGAGAAGACCCCCGAAGACGGAAGACCCCGGAGCTGTGCAATAAAATATTTTAACCCTGTGTTGTGTTTTTTTTGTACTTTTTTTTCACAGGTGAATGGGTAGGGGTACATTGTACCCCATACTCATTCACATAGGGTGGGGGGCCGGTATCCGGGGCCCCCTTATTAAAGGGGGCTCCCGGATTCCGATAAGCCCCCCGCCCGCAGACCCCGACAACCAACGGCCAGGGTTGTCGGGAAGAGGCCCTTGTCCTCATCAACATGGGGACAAGGTGCTTTGGGGTGGGGGGGCCGCATGCCCCCCTCCCCCAAGGCACCCCCCCATTTTGAGGGCACGCGGCCTGGTACGGCTCAGGAGGGGGGGGCCGCCCGCTCGTCCCCACCCCCTTTCCTGGCCGGCCGGGTAGCGTGCTCGGATAAGGGTCTGGTGTGGATCTGGGGGGACCCCCACGCCGTTTTTTTGGTGTAGGGGGTTCCCCTTGGAATCCATACCAGTTAAGGGCCTGGTATGCCCTCAGAGGGGGGAACCCACGCCAATTTTTTTTTCAGATTACATAAGGGGCGTGTTTTATGAGAAATGGGAGGGGCCAAAATGATGGGCGGGGTCATGATGGGCGGGGTCTGGCGCCCCCCCATCCAAAAACTTCACCAGCCGCCACTGCAATAGAGGTTCAGTAACTCTTAATGAGCCCACAGTGATGTCAATTGGTTTGGTAAGGGGTACATTCTGAATTAACCCAGAGAAACCTTGGGTAGTAATATGCTTTACTGACAGAGGCAAAGACTGACCATCCTTACCTATGCATGAAAAAGTTGCACCAGTATCAACCAGAAACTGGATGGCATTTCCCCCCACATCTTCTTTGGGGGCATTTGTTATGGTCTTTACTGGCAACATATTGGTGTCTTGGTGTCCCTTGGGCACCCTCAGTCTTGTTTAGGGTATGGGTCTTGTCTGGGGGGGTTCTGTATTCCCCAGCCACATCAGGGTAAGGACCCTGCCTAGGGGCCCTACACATCCTAGCAACATGTCCCAACTTCCCACAGTTCCAACACTGACCTGTACTTTTAGTAGACATCCTATCAGGTGTATTTCTCTGATCTCTCCAAGGGATCCTATATGGCACATATCTCTGACTGTCCTGATTATCTCTTCCCTTTGTAACAACACCAGTTTTGCCTCATTACGAGTTTTCTGTTCCTTCCTATCTTTTTCACACCTTTCCAGTTGTCTAAATTAATGCATAATATGTGCTTGGATTTCCATCCAAGGTTTCTGCTCCATTCCCACCACCTCATCCAGTTTTTTCTGTATCTCTGCAGGTAATCGCTTTTTCATTGTATAATAAAATAGAGCATGGGATCCCCCTGTCTCCAGTATTCCAGTCTTGTCCTACTTCTGCTCTCCATTTTTTCTGCATTTCAGTAATGTAGTCTAATGGGTCTTGCCCTTCTTTAATGTGAATTGCAGTAAGATTGGCTACATCCCTTCTATCGGGGTAAATCCTACGCATAGAATCCCAAATTAATTGTCTGTAAGGATTTAAATGTACCCCATCGTGTACATCTAACTGTAGGGTAATTTCAGGCAGTCCTGCTCCTACAAAAACTTCATTGGTCTTTGTTCCAATTGACCTTCCCAACAATGCTTTTATATCCCCTATTGTTATGGATTGCCATGTTGTTATTTCCTCCAGCTTTCTAATCAATTCACTTGCACCTCCAGTCAATGAGGGCAGCGCTTTTATGATATTTTCGTGATCCATATGGGACCAGGGCACATACCTCAAGTTTGCCCCACCTAGTCCTCCTGGAGCCCACAGTAATGGCTGTTGTAAGACTTTTCCTCAATAGATTCCCATTTTATTAAACAATCACCCATGAATTATAGTCCCAATTTTGGTCACCTTGTTTTCCCCTGATCATTTCTCTTGCTAAATTCATGTAAAATGTGAGAAATTATCCCTCTTTTGGCCATGGATCAGATACAACTTTTTCTGTCCAACTACTCAGATTGGCACTGAAGGGATTTACATAGTACCAACCATACTTTACTGCCATCTTTTCGTTTGGGGTTATCTTTGGTTAACTATTCCCTGAATTCTGATCATTTCTTATTTCATTGTCTTTTGGAGTTTCAAAAACAGGGCACATGCTAATGGTGTCTGGATATCCTGTCTCATCTATTGTCACCTTTGTTTTTCCATATTCCTTATAACTCACTTCTCCCTGTCTCATTGGTTCTCCTTTCCCCGTGCTACTCTTCTGCTGTTTCACTTTACTTTACTCAATCTCACTTATCTCTCCCCCTCCTTCCTTGTCACCCAGATGAATGCCAATAAGTCGTCGGGCGACTCCGTGCAAATCATCCTTTACATCCCATAGTTTTATCAGGGTTGAAGCATCTACCCAAACATCACTATCTCCCCCATCACCTCCATTGTCTCTAGAACCCTCTGTCAATGTAGAATCAAAAGTATTTGTATTTATAGAAGTGGTTTTAGGGGTACTAAAAACTAGTGGTTGAGGCTGATTTGCTATAGGGGCTGAGGGTCCTTGTGAGGGCTGGTGGGAAGAAGTTAAAACTTGCAGAGCTTTGTATCCTAAAGCCATAGCGGGCACCTCTATCTCAGGGTATAATCCTTTGGGGGTCTCATGATAAGGGGGGATTACAAGCATTTGCCACACCCTTGTCTGGTAGGCTGCATGCTCGCACATCCCGTGCTGCCTAATGTGCTACAGTGTGCCAGAGTTTAAGTTTCCCTGAATGATGTTTCTTGTGTTTGCCCTTTTTTACAGTTTCTATCCATGTCTGGAGCCCATTAAGTGTATTTGAATTAAAAGTTCCCCCTATTGGCCAGGCTAGGGTTAACCCCCTAGTCTGCTCCTGCCACTTCTCATCATGTTTGATTATATCCTGTTTTCTATATGAGTATTGCTTAATAACTTTATCTAATGCAGTATCCATACTTACAAACAATAAATCCTGGCTCTATATTTACAAAATGATTAGTATTCACAAAATTGTTAGTAAGTAGCAGTGCTTGGAAGTAAAGCCCAATGGCACCATGAGGAAAGGTCCCGCGTCTCTTTACAGAAATGCTACTGTAAGCCCTTGTACAAATCGGAGATTCCGATGGAATGTGTCCGATCGGAGCGTTTTGTCGGATATTCCGACTGTGTGTGGTCTGCATCGGACTGTTTCCGTTGGAGTATGCGACGGACCAACTTTTCCAACTTGCCGGTAAAATTTTCTGACAAAATGCTCCGATCGGACATACTCCAATCATGTGCAGCCTACTCGGACGGACAAGGTGCCACGAATGCTCACAATCAAATTCGGACACGGAAGCGCTCGCTCAGGTAAAACTACTGCTCGTAATCGATATAGAGAGGCACGGAGCAATGCCGAAGGTATTCGGCGGAGGGCCGGCATGACAGGGGTTAACGGGGCGGAGCCAGGCAAGGGGTGAATTCCGTGGGCTGGCCAGCTTAGAGTATGGGCGGGCTCCATACTTTGTGAGGCAGAAAGCGGAAGGGGAGGGGCCAGTCTGCACGAGGAGCCGTGAGGGTAAGGAGCTTCCCACCCACCCGCCCTAAGATTGGAGGAGATGGTGGTGATGGTAGGGAGAAGGGGGCTGGAATACTGGTTGGTGGTTGTTTGGCGGGGTGTAAGGTACTTGTGAAGGTCATATGGGCACCTAAAGGGCATGGTTTAGGGACCCGTCTGAGGGCGGCTCCCAGTTGGTATATGGGTACCTGCTAGTTGTCTCTGAGTCGGAGGCTTTAGCGACTTGAGGCCTGAGAAGTGGCTAGCAGGTACAGTCATGTGTTATGCCTATTGGACCTTGTGCCCCATGGTGGTGATAGAACTGAAAAGAGATATATAGGTAAAAAGGTTATTATGTTATTTATGTTAATTATAAAATGTATATATTGGTTAATAAAAATAAGAATGGCTGCTGTGGCCAATTCACTCCACCCCTGTGTTGTGTGATCATTAGGGGGTGGTATGGGCTATTGGTAACGGGTTCAGCCATAGTTAATACCATAGTCAAGCACATTCGTCACGCTGCAATGTTAAAAATTCTTTCATGAAGCGCATTCTCTTGTTCTTTACAATGCTGCAAGAATGAACTTCTTTTGATGCTCATAGTCACACACACTTTTCCCGAACTTATTTCTTCAGTCTCTTTTACACATTTCAGCAATACAATATTTTAAATCATCACATCTACACATTATTTTTTATTTTGGTTTGTTTTTTGGGGGAATTTTGTGTTTGTTTTTTTTCATAAACATCTCCTTTTTTGACAGTTTGCTCATCTTTTCATTTTTTGGGGTGTGTTTTGTGTGTCAACTCACCACAACAACATTATTATCTTTTTTGTATTTTCTTTTTCTTTTTTAATCTACAGTCTTCACTTTGTATTTTTGAAATGTACCTGCCTGCTCACAGATAAACTGTCCTTTTGGAAGTAAAACACATAGGCAAGTATTCAAACAAAAAAACCCTTTATTTAGGTCTCAAACAACTAAAAAGAGGAAGGCAGCGCTGGATAAACTTGTCAATTTGGCAAAGCCTTTGGCCCCCAGGGCAGACATGAACTAATTATAAAAAGAAAAATTGGTGGCCTGAGGAGTACATATCTCAGGGAGAGAAGTCTGGTCCAGAAGTCCTAGAGATCAGGAAAAGCAGATGCCATCTATATCCCCAGGATGTGGTTCTTCAAGAGGCTGCATCTTCTGTCAGACCAGACTGAACCCAAGCCATCACTCTCTCGTCTTCCTTAGGCACTTCCCGCCAGGCATCCTTCCAGGCTGTGGCTCGGCTCCTGTAGTTGTGGCAGGAGGAGGAGAAGCGTTAGTCGACCTCCTGGCTGCCACTTGCCACAGCCCCCCCCGTGGCTGAGGTCTTCCTGTGTATGAAAATGGGACATAGTTTTAGTTTTTTGCTCATCAATCACACAATTTTGAGCTCATGACTGTTGCAAATGGAATGTTACCAAATAGACCAGACTATCATTCTGAGCCCAGCATTTTTCATTCTTGTCCCAATCATTTTTGGTCACTACTGTCTATTGAGATGTAAACCACTTTGTTAAATCTGAACTAACTGATCAATAATAACATCAAGATAACATCATTAACCACTTGCTTACTGGGCACTTAAAGCGGAGGTCCACCCTAAAATGGACCTTCCGCTCATCGGAATCCTCCCCCCCTCCGGCGCCACAATTGGCACCTTTCAGGGGGGAGGGGGGTGCAGTTACCTGGATAATCCAGGTAACTGCACCCACTTCCGGGATAGCTCTCTGCGGAAAGGGGCGTAGATTACGCCCCTTTCCGCAAGTGCCCGCCCCCTTCCGCAAGTGCCCCGCTGCCTGCTGGGAAACACACAGATCCCAGAGGCAGCGGGGACCGTCCTTATTGCGCAGCGCGACTCGCGCATGCGCAGTAGGGAACCGGGAAATGAAGCCGAAAGGCTCCATTTCCTGATTCCCATACCCAAGATGGCGGCGGCAGCACCCGAGTGACGATCTAGAGATCGGCTTCGGGTGCCGACATTGCGGGCGCGCTGGACAGGTAAGTGTCACTATTTTAAAAGTCAGCAGCTGCAGTATTTGTAGCTGCTGGCTTTAAAAAAAAAAAAAAAAACGCGGAGTCCCGCTGGACTCCCGCTGGACTCCCGCTTTAAACCCCCCTCATGCCTAGACCAATTTTTAGCTTTCAGTGCTCTTACATTTTGAATGACAATTACTCAGTCATGCAACACTGTAACCAAATGATTTTTTTGTCCTTTTCGTCATACCAATAGAGCTTTCTTTTGGTGGTATTTGATCACCTCTCGGTTTTTTATTTTCTGCGCTATAAATGAAAAAATACCGAAAATTTTGAAAAAAAATGAATTTTTCTTCGTTTCTGTGATAAAATTTTGCAAATTAGCAATTTTTCTTCATAAATTTTGGCCACAATTTATACTACTACACATCTTTGGTAAAAATAACCCAAATTATTGCATATTATATGATCTGTGTGAAATTTATAGAGTCTACAAGCTATGGTGCAAATCATAAAGATTTGCAAAAAAAGATCACATCTGATGTACTAAGGCCTATCTCCATTCTTGAGACCCTAACAAGCCAGGAAAGTACAAATGCCCCCCAAATGACCCCTTTTTGGAAAGTAGACATTCCAATGTATTTATTAAGAGGCATGGTGAGTTATTTTAAGTTGTCATTTTTTCCCACAATTCTTTGCAAAATTAAGATTTTTTTTTTCTTTTTTTTTTCACAAAATTTTCATTGTAATAGCTTATTTCTCCCACACGGAATGTGCATACCACAAATAACACCCCAAAATACATACTCCTACTCCTCCTGAGTATAACGATACCACATGTGTGAGACTTTTACACAGCCTGACCACATACAGAGGCCTAATTTTGAAGTAGCACCTTCAGGCATTCTAGGAGCATAAATTACACATTTCATTTCTCAACCACCTATTACAGTTTTGAAGGCCCTGGAACACCAGGGCAATGGAAACGTCCAGAAAATGACCCCATTTTGGAAAGCTAACACCCCAATGTATAATCTATGAGGCATAATGAGTCTTTTCAATGGTTCATTTTTTTCCAGAAGTTTTTGGAATATGTGGAAAAAAATGAAAACGCATTTCTTTTTACACAAAGTTGTCCGTTTATAAGATATTTCCAACACATAGCATTTACATAGCAAAAATAACACCCCAAAATACATTCTCCTACTCCTCCTGAGTATAACGATACCACATGTGTGAGACTTTTACACAGCCTGGCCACATACAGAGGCGCAACATGCAAGGAACACCGTTGGCGTTCCAGGGACACATAGCATGCACATACCAAGAATTACACCCCCAAATACATTATGCTGAGCAAAGGGTAAAGAAAAGATTACCTGTGGTTTTAGAAGCACAGTTGTCCACAGGAGGATATCACTGGTCCAGGCAGCAGGCAGGGACTTGATCAGCAACAGCGAACACAGTTTTTCAGGCAGCAGGCAGGGATACTGTCCATATACAGTCCAGGGTCAGTGCAGAGATATTGTCAGCAGTGCCAAAAATATTGGTCCTGGTAGTAGGCAGGTCCTTGTGGTGTGGTCAGTGCGGCATGATGGCAGTAAGTCCTACAGGCAGCAGACAGAAGTAGAGCCTCGTTCAGGACAGAATGGGGATAGGGGTAGAGGCTTCTCCCTCCCAAATCTCTTTGAAGCCTCCGAGTCTCCAGACCCTAATCTAGGAATAAGAAAACAAAGAAAATTGTTTTCTTCATCCAGAAAAACTATACTGGAGCCCCTCACATATGTGAGACCCCTGTGTTGAATCCCACTAGTCCAGTTGCAGAATACAAGATCAGTCCAAGAGGCAGGCAAATATCGTGGTCAAACAGTCCAAGGTCAGTTCCAGATCAGGCAGCGGTATGTACAGAATCGGCAGGCATAAGAGTGGTCAAATAACAAGCCAGGGTCAGTTACAGAGCAGGCAGTGACATAAGGGGTGTGAAGGTGTATGAAGGCAGGAACTGAGGATTATGTTTACCATACTTCACTAAAAATTTATTGAAGTATGGTAACGCCGAAAACAGTCGCCTATGCAGAGGCCTGGTTGGGAAGGACATTGTGCACAATAATAAGATGTGTCTCTTCTGACTCCTGCTCTGGTACACACCTTACATCTTTTTTGACGTCTTTGGCCTGTTGGTTTGGGAGGGATTTTATCGGGAAAGTGGGGCTCGGAGAGTCGACTAATAACATCTGATCGGATATTTTCTGGTGGGCCTTTTGGGAAAATAAGGGCAGTGAAAACTTCCTCCTGGTAGCCAAAGAAACGTTTGGGGTTTTGGGTGGAGTTGCGGTAAATGACATAGGAATTGTAAATGGCCAATTGAAAAAAATAAATTGCTACTTTTTTGTACCATTGGTATGTCCGTCTCGTGGCAAGATACGGTTCCATCATTTGGTCGTTGAAGTCGACTCCCCCCATGAACAAATTGTATTCATAAATGCATTTTGTTTTTTTTACGGGGCCATTCCTTCTGGGGATTTCCACGAAGGTATCGTTGTGGATAGAAGACAACATATACACATCCCTTCTGTCCCTCCACTTCACTGCCAGAACCTCCTTGTTTCTCAGACTTGCAGTTTCTCCTTTTCGCAGCTTCTTGTTCACAAGACTTTGAGGAAAGCCCTTCCAATTCCTTTTTACGGTGCCACATGCTGGCGTCTTCTTCCGGTGAAGGTTGTGGAACAGGGGCAGAAATGTGTAGAAGTTATCTACATACAAGTGGTAGCCTTTATCCAATAGGGGGTATATGAGATCCCAAACAATTTTTCTGCTGGATCCCAAGTAGTCCGGACAATTAGGGGGCTGCAGCTGGGTGTCCTTCCCTTCGTACACTATGAATGAATATGTGTACCCTGTGGCTCGGTCGCATAATTTGTAGATCTTCACCCCATAGCGGGCCCTTTTGCTGGGCATAAATTGCTTCATTTTAAGTCTACCACTAAATTTAATAAGGGACTCATCCACACATATGTGTTGGTCCGGGGTAAACAATTTGGGGAATGTTTGTGAAAAATAATTAAGTATTGGACGAATTTTGTAAAGCCTGTCGTAATTTGGATCATTTCGTGGAAGGCACTGGGTATTGTCGCTGAAATGTAAGAACCTCAGAATCATCTGATACCTGGTTCTGGGCATTACCGCGGAGAAGAGCGGTGTGTGGTGGAGGGGGTGGGTTGACCAATAGGTACGCAATTGATTTTTTTTGTTGAGTCCCATGTTAAATGTGAGGCATAAAAAAACCTTGAACTCCTCCACCGTTAGGTCTCTCCATTCGTAGGGACGGGCATAATAAGATGTCGGATTTTTCAAAATAAATAGTTGTGCATACAGGTTGCACTGGGCCACAATTGACGACAACATATCCTCCGTAAAAATTTAATTAAAAAAATCTATTGGGGTAAAATTGGACTCCTAGCTGGGCAGTGAAAGGGGGAACATTGGCCTCTCCTGAATTAGGAGGAAGCCACAAGGGGTTCTGAAGGGCATAGGGAAGGGCGGCATGGCTACTAACCCTTTGGGGCTGAGATGACACCCCACTGGTACTTGGCCTTTCTTCCCAAGGCACTACGGTGCTGGTGGACGGCACTTCGGTGCTGGTGGACGGCACTGCCTCACTAGAACGCCTTCGTTTGATGGGCCGGATATCTTCCTCCTCGGATTCAGTCAGTGTTTCACTGCTGAGGACTGGCTCATAATTTATGTCGGCTTCAGAATCCGAATCTGAAAAAGAATCTGAAGAGGAGAGCTCCCCGTTGCTCTCGTCGGCCGTGGAAAGAATTTTGTACACCTCCTCGGCGGAAAAGACTTGTTTAGACATGGTTGCTGGTTAAGCCTGCACTGATGGGCACTGATGAGGTGACACTGATGTGCACTGATTGATGGCACAGATGTGCACTGATGAGGTGGCACAGATGTGTACTGTTGAAGCAGCACAGAGGTGGCACAGATGGGCACTGATGAGTCGGCACAGATGTGCACTGATGAGTCGGCACAGATGTGCACTGATTGTACAGATGTGCACTGTTTAGGTGGCACAGATGGGCGCTTTTGAGGTGGCACAGATGGGCGCTTTTGAGATGGCACAGATGGGTGCTTTTGAGGTGGCACAGATGGGCGCTGTTGAGGTGGCACAAATGGGCACTGATGGGTCGGCACAGATGTGCATTGATTTATTGCACAGATGTGCAGATTTATTGCACAGATGTGCACTGATGAGGCGGCAGATGGGCACAGATGGGCACTGCTGAGGCGGCACAGATGGGCACTGCTGAGTCGGCACAGATGGGCACTGCTGAGTCGGCACAGATGGGCACTGCTGAGGTGACACAGATGGGCACTTATGGGTCGGCACAGATGTGCACTGATTTATTGCACAGATGTGCAGATTTATTGCACAGATGTGCACTGATGGGCACTGCTGAGGCGGCACAGATGGGCACTGCTGAGGCGGCACAGATGGGCACTGAGGCGGAGCAGATGGGCACTGCTGAGGCGGCACAGATGGGCACTGCTGAGGTGGCACAGATGGTACAGATGGGCACCGATTGGTACAGATGGGCACCGATTGGCACTGGCGGGCACTGGCGGTGCACAGATGGGCACTGGCAGGCACTGGCAGGCACTGGAGGTGCACAGATGGGCACTGACGTTGCACAGATGGTGCACAGATGGCACAGGTGGGCACAGGTGGGCACAGGTGGGCACAGGTGGCCACAGGTGGGCAATGGCGGGGTAGAGATGGGCACTGGCGGGGTAGAGATGGGCACTGGTGGGGTAGAGATGGGCACTGGCAGGGTACAGATGGGCACTGGCGGGCACAGATGGCACAGAAAACACTTTTTTTGTTAACTCACAGAATCTCTCTCCTCACACGCTGTCTCTGTGTGAGGAGACAGATTCGGCAATGGGTGATGATCTCATTTGTTTACATGTGAGATCATCACCCATTGGAGGCGGCGATTGCGCTGTAAACGGCCGATGTGATTGGCCGTTTACAGCGATCTGTGATTGGCCGTGTCCAGGGGACACGGCCAACCCAGATTTTCCCCGATGCACGTTCCCGGGAGCGCGCAGGGAGCCATTAAAGGGGACGACGTCAATAGACGTAGTCCCGGCATTCGAGATCCGCGCTGTAGCCGTCGTTTGACTATAACGCGGATCTCAAGTGGTTAAATGTACGGCAAGAAATATGGTCAACAATGCAATACCTGTCTCAAGCTGGGCCCCACCACATGTTGCCTGGAAGGCCCAGGTTGGACATCGGAAGCCTCAACTGGGGGTGAAGGAAGCTTCTAAGGAAGACGATCGAGTGGTGGCCTGGGTACCCCCTGGTCTACCAGAAAATGCAGCCTCTCGAAGTAAACCATACTGGGGTAATAAATGGCATCTGGATCTCCTGATCTCAGGGACTCCAGGTGCTTATTTCTCTCCCTGAGATATGTAATCTTCATGCACCAATTTTCAACTTCACATAGGCCATGTCTGCCGTGGGGACCATGATCCGCACCAAAGAAAGAAGTTTCTCCAGCGCTGCCTTCCTCTTTATTCGGTCATGATAAAACGAGTTGTTCATCTGCCACAGGCAGGGCAGCTCCCTGTACACTTCAATGAATAGCCCCATAAAATTAGCGTTTTTGAAGGGATCCATTTTGTCTGCAAGACACAACACAAGACAAACCCTAAAATACTAATAATGCCATGATAAACCCTCCTAATCTTGTCCCAACATAGGCCTAGATAGAAGCAGTCTAGTCTAGTGATGTACCAAGTTCAAAATTTTACCTTCGTTTGAACGATCGTCGCGTCAGCTCCTCACTCTGTTCACAGATCGTACAGACGTTTTATATACAGTGCGCATGCGTGAAACTCCACCCGCCCCTGACGTTCTTTCTAAACTATTTCCCGCCCCTTCGCTTTCGGCGCAGTGGGGAGAGCACATGGCGGAGAGAACGCATGTGCGCAATCAGAGTTCCACTAACGAGGAGGAGGGTGAGGAAAGCCCAGAGCCTGAAACGTCCCGATCCAGGAAGAGAAGATTTAAGGCCTCAAATATGTTTTTTGTAGAGATGTTGGAGATGGTGGACATATTGAACAGGACCGACTATGATGGGAAGTATGGACCTTACTCAAACCCAAATATCAGAAAGTCCAAGATCATGACTAAAGTTGTGAAGAGTCTTCAGAAGAATTTTGGGGTACGCCGATCCAAGGATCAACTGAGAAAACGCTGGTAAGACCTGAAACTGAGGGAGCACGATCAGTACAGAAGGATCAAGCGTGTTCTTCAAAAAAGTAAGTAGTTGTCGTGTGTTCATATGATTATTCTTGCTTGCATACTGCTCCACGTGCTTTCATTTCATGTTGTACAGTTTAAAATGTCCACTTTCAAGTTCATGGTTTCATTCGTTCGTAAGAAACATCGTTCTGCAGGTAAGTATTCCAGCTTAACAAAGTGTCCACAATAATGTTCTCACCTTTGAACTCTGCCAAAAAACACAATTGTACAACACTTCCAAGCAATGTTTCATATTCCAATTTCTGCCCTCTGTGTGCTAATTATTCCTTTTTTACATTCTCATAGGGGAGAAAAGACTCGGAAAGTCTGAGGACACCAGGGACCCCACCCCTCCCAAAGAAGGCAAAATTCCAACACCAGAAGCAGAGGAGCAGGAAGAGGAGGAAGGAGAGAGGACAAATTGTCACCACAACAGGTGAGTTTCGGAGAACACAGCTTTCAGGAAGCTCATCAATGTATGTCGGCATATTTATAATACATGGTGTGTTTTTTTTGCTTTGTTTTGTAGGTGATGTGGAAGAAGAATCACATTTTACCAGTAAAAGTGCCCAGATCCTGATTGGGGAGATAATGGGGTGCAATCGGGATTTAGAAAATATACAGCAAAACATCAATGATGTTAAAAATAAAATGAAGAACATCATTGATGTTTTGGGGAGAGTGTGAAACACCCCAAACTAGCTAGGGTTTTATTTTTTTACTTTTAAACAACAACTTTTGTCTTTTACAAAACTCCAAATTTAGAAGATGCACACAGTGTGTCAACATGCGCTATCTCCCATCATGGGAGATCAATGTACGTGTTTTGTGGAAAGTGGCTGAGATGAAGGGGTTGCAGCCCCAAAACACGTACATTGATCCCCCATGATGGGAGATAGCACATGTTGACACACTGTGTGCATCTTCCAAATTTGGCTTTTACAGGGGTGACACCCCATGTGATGAAGGCAATATCAGCCCAGTTTATACAAACTCATGTCTGATATTGTCTTCACTTTTCAAAGTTGAACTTTGTAAGTTCCTGTGTTCTGTATGTTGAGCTTTGTTACATGCCTGTTTTCACAAAAACACCATAAATGACCTTAAATAATGTTTTGGATACACCCAATATGTTGGTTTGTTGTAAAACCCTTTTCTAAAGGCACATGTGAATGTGCTTTGATTAAAAAGTGTAATTATCAACAAAAGCAAAAGCAGTATTTGGAGTAAAATTGTTGTTTTCAGTGACAATGGGTGTTATTTACTAAAGGCAACTCCACTTTGCACTCCAAGTGCAGTTTCAGGTGTACTTTTGCAGTGCACTTGTAGTGCGTAGTGGATGTGCCTTTAGTAAATAACACCCACAGTGATGTGTTAATTTTCACAATCATGTCATTTTCCTGAGCCCACATATTTCTGTCATGGTGCTGAAAATGAGCAAGATTTTGGTAAGTAATGCACTACATACATTAGTTAACAAAAACAAAGTGTGTGTGTGTAGCAGACCCACAGCATAATAAGATTATCTGAAGAAGAGACTGTCCCCTCATCTCGCACAGAACTTGGGTTTGCACTGTTGTAGAAAAAGGCACAACAACAAAAAACATAAATTTACCTAGGAGACACCTAAAACCAAGCCAAGCAGTAAATGAAAACAAAGATTATTGGAGTTTCAAAGGAAAATTTATTAAAAAAATGCCGCTCAGACATTGTCTGGCATATCAATGGCCGCCCTACCCACAAAGTAGTCTATGTATTGGTTTCTGACCTCGCGGGCGCTTTGGGGGGGCAAGCCAGGACGAGCAGCTTCAAGGCCCACGAGGTTCTCATTTTCAAGCAAGTCTGCATCGTGGACAACGGAGACTGCATAGTTTGCAGAATGCCTTTTTAGGAAATTGTGCAGAACACAGCAGGCCAGCACAATGTGATTTATTTTGTATTCCGCCATGTGAATAGGCGTTAAAAAAAGGCAGAATCAGCTGGCCAGTATTTCAAAAGTGTTCTCCACCACTCTTGTGGCTCTGGCCAGCCGGAAATTAAAAATCCTCTGGTTCGGGGTGAGGGTCCTCATCGGGAAAGGCCGCATCAGATGGTTTGCCAGGGCAAACGCCTCATCCGTGACGAAGACGAACGGGAGTTCTTCCTGATTCTCCTCTGGGGGTGGCAAGCCCAAACTGCCACTCTGGAGACGCCAGTAGAACACCGTCCGTGAGAACACTCCACCATCCGACATCCAGCCATTTTGCCCCACGTCTACATACAAAAAGTCATAGGTCGCAGACACCACCGCCAACATCACGATACTATTAAACCCCTTGTAGTTAAAATAGTAGGACCCCGAGTTGGGTGGTGGGACGATGCAGACATGTTTCCCATCAATTGCACCTCCACAATTGGGAAAGTCCCAACGACTGGCAAAGTGGGAGGCCACAGTCTGCCATTCCTGTGGCGTTGAAGGACACTGTTCGAGTGAAACAAGACCAAAAATTAGTAATTTTGCAAATCAACCTTGCAAGCAGATTAGACACCAACATTTTTGGCCAAGATCAGTATAACATTTTGGGAAATGAGTATTTAAAGCCTAAAGTATAAGGTCCCTTTAGCAGAGTCATCACCCCCCCCCCCCCCCATCTGATGGGCCCTTGCTAAAAATGAGGGGGGGGGATGTTTTGGACAGGTAAGGGCCAGTTCACACTGCGGGCGATGCGAGGCGACACGACTTGCCTCGCCGCGATCTGACAAGTCGCCCCCGTTCTGTACAATGGAACCGTTCTGAGAGGAGCGACTCGAATCGCTCCGACTCAGAAAAAAGGTTCCTGTACTACTTCTGGGCGACCTCGGGGCGACTTGCATTGACTTCTATACAGAAGTCATTTGCAAGTCGCCGCTGAGGTCGCGGCAGGTCGCGGCAGGTCGCGGCGAGGCAAGTCGGTGTCGCCTCGCATCGCCCGCAGTGTGAACCGGCCCTAACCCTCTCCACTTGATTGAGAGCTGAATGCCTAAATAATGTGTGATACTTTGGGAAGCCCCTCCTTACTTACACTATTGGTAGCCCACCGGACAGGTAATAAGTGTCATAATACCAAAAATAAAACAAAATGGAAGCACATTTTGACATTCTGCTATTACATATCAAGATAATAACAGGGGAAAAAAATTGAAAAATTATAGCATTTGAAAGTATTGAGGCAGGCCCTTGCACTACATGCTTTGGTGAATTCATCCATAACTGTGACCATCAAAAAGGTAGGTATAGTGTGTATTGGGTTTGGTAAAGTCATCAGATAGAGGATTGATATCAGCTGAGCTAGCAGTTGGGGGGAGGGGGGTTACTAATGAGTTTGGCACAACCAAAAAAAGAAAAAGGTCACTTTGCATGAATTGAAGCACACACATAACATTTGTAGAGATTTTAGGGGGTGTTTAGGGGAAAGCAATACTATGGAGCTGACAAAAGACATTGGTAAGTGACTAGACTATAGGTTTATGGGCCAAGAAGAGCATGGTGGGGAAGTTAGTGAGGCAAATATGCATGAGGACAAAGGGGTAGAGTATATGAATTAGAGCATATTGCAATGATGGTAATTAGGGAATGAGGAAAGAAATGCAAGACATTAGCAATCATGAAATACATAGAATGTGATGTTTAAGGTTAAAACTTACCTTCATATAGTCCTTCTGCAGGAGCTGAATGATGGCAGAACAGGTCTCTGGAATAATGATCCCCAGAGCCTGGGGGGAGATGCCTGTGGAGAACTTGAGGTCCTGAAGGCTTCTCCCTGTCGCCAAGTACCACAACGTGGCGATGAGCCTCTGCTCCGGAGTGATGGCTTGCCACATGCAGGCATCCTGCCTGGTGATATAAGGGGACAGCAAAGCCAGCAGACAGTGAAAAACGGGGTCCGTCATCCTGAGAATAATCCAGAAATGATCAGGATTATTCTCGCGGATCTCACGGGGCAAAGGCATGTGGGAGAACTGGTGACGCTGGCGCAACCAATTCTTGGTCGTCCAAACATGTTTCATCTACGTCCTCATCGTACAGTTTGTGCTGTGCAGGGGTTCTTACTTTGACTTTGACACAAGCCCTTTGGCTAATGTCAAAGTCAAAGTTTAAGAACCCCTGCACAGCACAAACTGTACGATGAGGACGTAGACGAAACATGTTTTGAAAACGGTCGGCTGGTCAGAACGGACACCAGAAAGCAACGTTAAACAGCAAGGCCTGAAAGGACGACCTGAATAGCAGAAGCAAGCAGACAATAAAAAATGCCTTTCAAAGTGTACTATACCAAGATAGAGTCCACAACGAGAAGCAAATACTTACTGACTGCACGCACTGATTATCAGATACGCAAAGACAAGCAGAAACTGAAGAGCAGTAGCGATCTGAATCACTAATCTGAAAAGCGCGAATCGTCTTTCACCAAACTTCTACTAAAACACGAGATCAGCAGAAGGAGCCCAAAGGGTGCCGGACGTGGTGCTGAACTTCCTTTTTCTAGTCCCGCCGTACATGGCTTACGTCACCGCGTTCTTGGCAACCGCAAAATCAGACAACTTGGCCCGACCGTGTGTATACAACAGTTTCGGACACAATCCGTCTGACTAAATCCGACGGGCAAAATCCGACAGATTTGGTTGTGGAAATCTCCGACCGTGTGTACGTGGGCTTAAAGTGCTAATAGCAGAAAGCAACATCCATATAAAGGAGAGCTGGAGCCGGGAAGTGCTGCTCCGAGTGACGCTTTGTGCAGATCAAATAGTAAATAAAGTGTCTATAGTGGTTGGTTTCTTCAGTGTAATTACACCTCTGTGTAAGATGGTCTCTTACCTTACCACTGTAAGGTAACAGCGTAAAATAATATAGAGAGCTCCTACTGTAGGTGAATACAGATCTCTCTTGTATAATTCAACAATGACAAATAGAGATGGAGCTCCAATTCAAATGCAGTATATAGAGGAGAAGGGAGAAAGGAGGTCCCCAATTGTGAAGTATCTAAGGCCTAAATTGCATTTATTATAAAAAAACATCCAATAAGATACTCACATAAGGAGGAGTATAAAACACAAACACAGCACCACGAGCGGCAAGCTCACAACCTGACTATCTGTTCCGCTAAAACGCATAAAGGGTCTGGAGCAGTGGCGGCCCGTCCATAGGGGGTGCATGGGCGCCGCCCCCTCCAGGCAGTCAAAAAAAAAAATTGGCCCTTTAAAAAAAAAAAAAAAATACAAAAAAAGGTCCATAAGTGCACTGTGTTCGGAACGCCGGACACAGTGCACTTATGGGAAGCACCACGTCTATGCATTCACGAGATTGCAGACACAGCGCTTCATTTGCGGGCGTTTAGCTCACCTTGCGGCACTTTCTGAAGCGCCGAGTAGCTTCTGCCCGTCGCTTGTAGTATCTATTACTACGGCCGGGTGGTTTGATTGACATCTGAGTTTGATGTCACTTCCTGTTTTCTCTCTCCCATTGCGCCCGGGGGAGAGAGGAAACAGAAAGTATGAGGAGCGGAATCGCCACTGCCTGTGGAAGGAGACATCACAGGAGAGGACGACACAGCAAGGTAGGTACAAAGGCTGGCTGCATTTCATGGGACACAGGCTGGACACAGGGACACAGGCTGGCTGCATGTCATGGGACACAGGCTGGACACAGGGACACAAGCTGGCTGTATTTCATGGGACACAGGCTGGACACAGGCACACAGGCTGGCTGTATTACATGGGACACAGGCTGGACACAGGCTGGACACAGGGACACAGGCTGGGTGCATTTAATGGGGCACAGGCTGGACACAGACTGGACACAGGCACACAGGCTGGCTGCATTTCATGGGATACAGGCTGGACACAGGGACACAGGCTGGACACAGGGACACAGGCTGGGTAAAGTGACACAGGCTGGCTGCATTTCATGGTACACAGGGACACAGACTGGATGCATTTCATGGGACACAGGCTGGACACAGGCTGGACACAGGGACACAGGCTGGGTGCATTTCATGGGACACAGGCTGGACACAGGGACAGAGGCTGGCTGTATTTCATAGGACACAGGCTGCATGTAAGGAGGGACTCTTCTGGGGGGCACCTGATGTAAGGTTGGACTCCGCTGGGGACACCTGATGGCATCTGGTGGCAGGCGGCGTGGCTAGTGACACGCTCAGGGCTCCCACTGATTCTGCATTATGGTGAGTTAATTTTATATTACAATGTAATAATAGAAATAATGTGCTTCAATCATCCTGATACCATAACAATCATGGAGCCGGGATGATTGAAGTGCCAACACCAGGTATTTGGAGTATCTTTATCTGCTGATTGTTACATTTTCCAGAATACACATATTTCTATTGTTGTGTAGTATCTGGGCCTGCTGTCCCTCCATCCCTCCCTCTCCCTCCATCCCTCGTTTATCTCAGATGCTAACCACACCACCTCAGAGCCACGCCCACTATTTCACTGAAACTGCGCCCATTTCACCAAGTGGGAGAGGTCAAAAAGGAAGGGCGGGGTCTGGTGCCCCCCCCCCCCATCTTAAAACGTCACCAGCCGCCACTGGTCTGGAGGATATTAGTTATGAGGAAAGGTTGTGAGCTCTGAACTTATTCTCTCTGGAGAAGAGACGCCTGAGAGGGGATATGATTTCATTATATAAATACCGGACTGGTGACCCCACAATATACAAATACAGTACTGGTGACCCCACAATATACAAATACCGGAATACAACAGTTTCGGACACAATCCGTCTGACTAAATCCGACGGGCAAAATCCGACAGATTTGGTTGTGGAAATCTCCGACCGTGTGTACGTGGGCTTAAAGTGCTAATAGCAGAAAGCAACATCCATATAAAGGAGAGCTGGAGCCGGGAAGTGCTGCTCCGAGTGACGCTTTGTGCAGATCAAATAGTAAATAAAGTGTCTATAGTGGTTGGTTTCTTCAGTGTAATTACACCTCTGTGTAAGATGGTCTCTTACCTTACCACTGTAAGGTAACAGCGTAAAATAATATAGAGAGCTCCTACTGTAGGTGAATACAGATCTCTCTTGTATAATTCAACAATGACAAATAGAGATGGAGCTCCAATTCAAATGCAGTATATAGAGGAGAAGGGAGAAAGGAGGTCCCCAATTGTGAAGTATCTAAGGCCTAAATTGCATTTATTATAAAAAAACATCCAATAAGATACTCACATAAGGAGGAGTATAAAACACAAACACAGCACCACGAGCGGCAAGCTCACAACCTGACTATCTGTTCCGCTAAAACGAATAAAGGGTCTGAAGCAGTGGCGGCCCGTCCATAGGGGGTGCATGGGCACCGCCCCCTCCAGGCAGTCAAAAAATAAAAATAAAATTGGCCCTTTAAAAAAATAAAAATAAAATACAAAAAAAGGTCCATAAGTGCACTGTGTTCGGAACGCCGGACATAGTGCACTTATGGGAAGCACCACGTCTATGCATTCACGAGATTGCAGACACGGCGCTTCATTTGCGGGCGTTTAGCTCACCTTGCGGCACTTTCTGAAGCGCCGAGTAGCTTCTGCCCGTCGCTTGTAGTATCTATTACTACGGCCGGGTGGTTTGATTGACATCTGAGTTTGATGTCACTTCCTGTTTTCTCTCTCCCATTGCGCCCGGGGGAGAGAGGAAACAGAAAGTATGAGGAGCGGAATCGCCACTGCCTGTGGAAGGAGACATCACAGGAGAGGACGACACAGCAAGGTAGGTACAAAGGCTGGCTGCATTTCATGGGACACAGGCTGGACACAGGGACACAGGCTGGCTGCATGTCATGGGACACAGGCTGGACACAGGGACACAGGCTGGGTGCATTTCATGGAGCACAGGCTGGACACAGGCTGGGTGCATTTCATGGGACACAGGCTGGACACAGGGACACAGGCTGGACACAGGGACATAGGCTGGACACAGGAACACAGGCTGCCTGCATTTCATGGGACACAGGCTGGACACAGGGACACAGGCTGGCTGCATTTCATGGGACACAGGCTGGACACAGGGACACATGCTGGCTGCATTTCATGGGACACAGGCTGGCTGCATTTCATGGGACACAGGCTGGACACAGGCTGGACACAGGGACATATGCTGGCTGCATTTCATGGGACACAGGCTGGCTGCGTTTCATGGGATACAGGCTGGACACAGGGACACAGGCTGGGTGCATTTCATGGGACACAGGCTGGACACAGGGACACAGGCTGGCTGCATTTCATGGGATACAGGCTGGACACAGGGACAAAGGCTGGGTGCATTTCATGGGACACAGGCTGGACACAGGGACACAGGCTGGGTGCATTTCATGGGACACAGGCTGGACACAGGGACACAGGCTGGGTGCATTTCATGGGACACAGGCTGGACACAGGGACACAAGCTGGCTGTATTTCATGGGACACAGGCTGGACACAGGCACACAGGCTGGCTGCATTTCATGGGACACAGGCTGGACACAGGCTGGACACAGGGACACAAGCTGGCTGCATTTCATGGGATACAGGCTGGACACAGGGACAAAGGCTGGGTGCATTTCATGGGACACAGGCTGTACACAGAGACACAGGCTGGGTGCATTTCATGGGACACAGGCTGGACACAGGGACACAAGCTGGCTGTATTTCATGGGACACAGGCTGGACACAGGCACACAGGCTGGCTGTATTTCATGGGACACAGGCTGGACACAGGCTGGACACAGGGACACAGGCTGGGTGCATTTAATGGGGCACAGGCTGGACACAGACTGGACACAGGCACACAGGCTGGCTGCATTTCATGGGATACAGGCTGGACACAGGGACACAGGCTGGACACAGGGACACAGGCTGGGCACAGTGACACAGGCTGGCTGCATTTCATGGTACACAGGGACACAGACTGGATGCATTTCATGGGACACAGGCTGGACACAGGGACACAGGCTGGACACAGGGACACAGGCTGGGTGCATTTCATGGGACACAGGCTGGACACAGGCTGGACACAGGGACACATTTCATGGGACACAGGCTGGACACAGGGACACATCTCATGGGACACAGGCTGGACACAGGGACAGAGGCTGGCTGCATTTCATAGGACACAGGCTGCATGTAAGGAGGGACTCTTCTGGGGGGCACCTGATGTAAGGTTGGACTCCGCTGGGGACACCTGATGGCATCTGGTGGCAGGCGGCGTGGCTAGTGACACGCTCAGGGCTCCCACTGATTCTTCATTATGGTGAGTTAATTTTATATTACAATGTAATAATAGAAATAATGCGCTTCAATCATCCTGATACCATAACAATCATGGAGCCGGGATGATTGAAGTGCCAACACCAGGTATTTGGAGTATCTTTATCTGCTGATTGTTACATTTTCCAGAATACACATACAGTATTTCTATTGTTGTGTAGTATCTGGGCCTGCTGTCCCTCCATCCCTCCCTCTCCCTCCATCCCTCGTTTATCTCAGATGCTAACCACACCACCTCAGAGCCACGCCCACTATTTCACTGAAACTGCGCCCATTTCACCAAGTGGGAGAGGTCAAAAAGGAAGGGCGGGGTCTGGCGCCCCCCCCCATCTTAAAACTTCACCAGCCGCCACTGGTCTGGAGGATATTAGTTATGAGGAAAGGTTGTGAGCTCTGAACTTATTCTCTCTGGAGTAGAGACGCTTGAGAGGGGATATGATTTCATTATATAAATACCGGACTGGTGACCCCACAATATACAAATACAGTACTGGTGACCCCACAATATACAAATACCGGACTGGCGACCCCACAATATATAAATACCGGACTGGTGACCCCACAATATACAAATACCGGATTGGTGACCCCACAATATACAAATACCGGACTGGTGACCCCACAATATACAAATACCGGACTGGCGACCCCACAATATATAAATACCGGACTGGTTACCCCACGATATACAAATACCGGACTGGTGACCCCACAATATACAAATACCGTACTGGTGACCCCACAATATATAAATACTGTACTGGTGACCCCACGATATACAAATACCGTACTGGTGACCCCACAATATACAAATACCGTACTGGTGACCCCACGATATAAAAATACTGTACTGGTGACCCCACAGTATACAAATACCGTACTGGTGACCCCAAGATATACAAATACCGTACTGGTGACCCCACAATATATAAATACCGGACTGGTGACCCCACAATATACAAATACCATACTGGTGACCCCACGATATAAAAATACTGTACTAGTGACCCCACAGTATACAAATACCGTACTGGTGACCCCACGATATACAAATACCGTACTGGTGACCCCACAATATATAAATACCGTACTGGTGACCCGACGATATAAAAATACTGTACTGGTGACCCCACGATATACAAATACCATACTGGTGACCCCACGATATAAAAATACTGTACTGGTGACCCCACAGTATACAAATACCGGACTGGTGACCCCACGATATACAAATACCGTACTGGTGACCCCACAATATATAAATACCATACTAGTGATCCCACAATATACAAATACCATACTGGTGACCCACAATATACAAATACCGTACTGGTGACCCCACAATATACAAATACCGGACTGGTTACCCCACGATATACAAATACCGTACTGGTTATCCCACAATATATAAATACCGGACTGGTGACCCCACAATATATAAATACCGTACTGGTGACCCCACAATATACAAATACCGGACTGGTGACCTCACAATATTATATAAATACTGTACTGGTGACCCCACAATACAGTATACAAATACCGGACTGGTGACCTCACAATATTATATAAATACCGGACCGGTGACCCCACAATATACAAATACCGTACTATTGACCCCACAATATACAAATACCGTACTGGTGACCCCACGATATATAAATACCGGACTGGTGACCCCACAATAGGGAGAAAACTTTTTCGCAGAAGGGAGTTTAATAAGACTCATGGCCACTCATTAACCACTTGCCGACCGCCGCACGACGATGTACGTCGACAGAATGGCACGGGCAGGCATAAGGGCTTACATGTACGTCCTTGCCTGCCCGCGGGTCGGGGGCCCGATCGGGCCCCCGCCCGGTGCCTGCGGAGGTCGGTATTCGTTCGGGAGCGATCCCGGACGAGGGGACGGCCATTCATTCATGGCCACCCCCTCGCGATCGCTCCCGACGAATGAAAATGTCCGGTGACATCACTTCCTCTCCTGTAATGTAAACACAGGAGAGGAAGTGATGTATTCTCTCCTCCGTGTCGGTATTTTTCGTTCCGGCACCGAGGAGAGAGCATCGGTGAGTTGCACAAGCACTACACTACACAGTAGAACATGCCAGGCACACTCACACCCCCCCTTTACCCCCCGATCACCCCCCAATTACCCCTGCCCCCCCAGTCACAGTGACACCAATTGCTTTTTTTTTTTTTTTTGCATTGGTGTCATTTGTGACTGTAATAACTGTTAGGGCAGTTAGGGTTAGCCCCCTTTAGTTCTAATGTGCCCCCCTAACCCCCCCAATAAAGGTTTAACCCCGTGATCACCCCCCGCCGCCAGTGTCACTAAGGCTGGGTTCACATTGCAGCAGTTTATGAGAACGAATGTGATTCGCACCGCACTGCAGTGCAAATCACATCCGATCTCTGTGCGATTCGAGTTCAGCCATACAGATAGTATGGCTGAATTCGTGTCGCACCCGCCGCACCCGCCGCACCCGCCGCACCCGCCGCAAATTCGCACGGGACCCTTTTTTTGGCCCGCAGCAGAATCGGATCGCATGGGTGTTCACACCATGCGATCCGAGTTTGCAGATCGCACTGCGATATGCGAACTGATCTGGGGGTGTCATTAACATTTCACTGACACTCCCAGCAGTTCGCATAGGGCAGTGTGAACTGCCGCCGGGAGGCATGCGATGCGGGAACCCGCCACGGATTCGTGGCGTTCCCGCATCGCTCCAGTGTGAACCCAGCCTAATAAGCGATCATTTTTCTGATCGCTGTATTAGTGTCACAGGTGACGCTAGTTAGGCAGGTAGGTATTTAGGTTCGCCGCAGCTTTTTATAGCGCCAGGGACCCCCATATACTACCGCATAAAGCCCCCTGATTGCCCCCTAGTTAACCCTTTCACCAGTGATCACCATATAACTGTTACAGGTGACGCTGGTTGGTTAGTTATTTTTTTTATAGTTTCAGGGCACCCGCCATTTATTACCTAATAAAGGTTTAACCCCCTGATCACCCGGCGGGTGTCATTTGTGACTGTAATAACTGTTAGGGCAGTTAGGGTTAGCCCCCTTTAGTTCTAAGGTACCCCCCTAACCCCCCCAATAAAGGTTTAACCCCGTGATCACCCCCCGTCGCCAGTGTCACTAAGGCTGGGTTCACATTGCAGCGGTTTATGAGAACGGATGTGATTCGCACCGCACTGCAGTGCAAATCACATCCGATCTCTGTGCGATTCGAGTTCAGCTATACAGATAGTATGGCTGAATTCGTGTCGCACCCGCCGCACCCGCCGCAAACTCGCACGGGACCCTTTTTTTGGTCCGCAGCAGAATCGGATCGCATGGGTGTTCACACCATGCGATCCGAGTTTGCAGATCGCACTGCGATATGCGAACTGATCTGGGGGTGTCATTAACATTTCACTGACACTCCCAGCAGTTCGCATAGGGCAGTGTGAACTGCCGCCGGGAGGCATGCGATGCGGGAACCCGCCGCGGATTCGTGGCGTTCCCGCATCGCTCCAGTGTGAACCCAGCCTAATAAGCGATCGTTTTTCTGATCGCTGTATTAGTGTCACAGGTGACGCTAGTTAGGCAGGTAGGTATTTAGGTTCGCCGCAGCTTTTTATAGCGCCAGGGACCCCCATATACTACCGCATAAAGCCCCCTGATTGCCCCCTAGTTAACCCTTTCACCAGTGATCACCATATAACTGTTACAGGTGACGCTGGTTGGTTAGTTATTTTTTTATAGTTTCAGGGCACCCGCCATTTATTACCTAGTCTCACTAGTGTACCCCTAAATTTAGGGGTGTCTACTTTCCAAAATGGGGTCATTTGGGGGGGTTTGTGCCATCTTGGCATTTTATGGCTTTCAAAACTGTAACGCCCTTAGAAATCCTGAATGCAGTGCTTGGTTTTCGGGGCCCCGTACGCGGCTAGGCTCCCAAAAAGTCCCACATATGTGGTATCCCCGTACTCAGGAGAAGCAGCAGAATTTATTTTGGGGTGTCATTTCACATATGCCCATGGCATGCGTGAGCAATATATCATTTAGTGACAACTTTGTGAAAAAAAAATAAAAAAAAAGTTTGTAATTTTCCCGCAACTTGTGGCAAAATATAAAATATTCCATGGACTCAACATGCCTCTCAGCAAATAGCTTGGGGTGTCTACTTTCTAAAATGGGGTCATTTGTGGGGGTTTTGTGCCATCTTGGCATTTTATGGCCTTCAAAACTGTAATAGGTAGTGAGGAGTGAAATCAAACATTTATGCCCTTAGAAAGCCTGAAGGCGGTGCTTGGTTTTCGGGGCCCCGTACGCGGCTAGGCTCCCAAAAAGTCCCACATATGTGGTATCCCCGTACTCAGGAGAAGCAGCAGAATTTATTTTGGGGTGTCATTTCACATATGCCCATAGCATGTGTGAGCAATATATCATTTAGTTACAACTTTGTGTAAAAAAAAAAAAAAAATTATTTTTTGTCATTATTCAATCGCTTGAGGCAAAAAAATAAAATATTCAATGGGCTCAACATGCCTCTTATCAATTTCCTTAGGGGGTCTACTTTCCAAAATGGGGTCATTTGGGGGGGTTTGTGCCATCTTGGCATTTTATGGCTTTCAAAACTGTAACGCCCTTAGAAATCCTGAATGCAGTGCTTGGTTTTCGGGGCCCCGTACGCGGCTAGGCTCCCAAAAAGTCCCACATATGTGGTATCCCCGTACTCAGGAGAAGCAGCAGAATTTATTTTGGGGTGTCATTTCACATATGCCCATGGCATGCGTGAGCAATATATCATTTAGTGACAACTTTGTGAAAAAAAAATAAAAAAAAAGTTTGTAATTTTCCCGCAACTTGTGGCAAAATATAAAATATTCCATGGACTCAACATGCCTCTCAGCAAATAGCTTGGGGTGTCTACTTTCTAAAATGGGGTCATTTGTGGGGGTTTTGTGCCATCTTGGCATTTTATGGCCTTCAAAACTGTAATAGGTAGTGAGAAGTGAAATCAAACATTTATGCCCTTAGAAAGCCTGAAGGCGGTGCTTGGTTTTCGGGGCCCCGTACGCGGCTAGGCTCCCAAAAAGTCCCACATATGTGGTATCCCCGTACTCAGGAGAAGCAGCAGAATTTATTTTGGGGTGTCATTTCACATATGCCCATAGCATGTGTGAGCAATATATCATTTAGTTACAACTTTGTGTAAAAAAAAAAAAAAATTATTTTTTGTCATTATTCAATCGCTTGAGGCAAAAAAATAAAATATTCAATGGGCTCAACATGCCTCTTATCAATTTCCTTGGGGTGTCTACTTTCCAAAATGGGGTCATTTGGGGGGGTTTTGTACTGCCCTGCCATTTTAGCACCTCAAGAAATGAGATAGGCAGTCGTAAACTAAAAGCTGCGTAAATTCCAGAAAACGTACCTTAGTTTGTAGATGTGACAACTTTTGCGCAAACCAATAAATATACAGTTATTGACTTTTTTTTTACCAAAGACATGTGGCTGAATACATTTTGGCCTAAATGTATGACTAAAATTGAGTTTATTGGATTTTTCTAATAACAAAAAGTAGAAAATATCATTTTTTTTCAAAATTTGCGTTCTTTTTACGTTTATATCGCAAAAAATAAAAATCGCAGAGGCAATCAAATACCATCAAAAGAAAGCTCTATTTGTGGGAAGAAAAGGACGCAAATTTCGTTTGGGTACAACATTGCATGACCGCGCAATTACCAGTTAAAGCAGCGCAGTGCCAAAGTGTAAAAAGACCTCTGGTCATTTACCAGCAAAATGGTCCGGTCTGAAAGTGGTTAAAATTAGAAGAAAAGTGGTTTAACCTTAAACTACGTAGAGGATTCTTTACTGTAAGAGCGGCAAGTATGTTGAATTCCCTTCCACAGGCGGTGGTCTCAGCGGGGGGACATCGATAATTTCAAAAACTATTAGATAATCCCCTTGAACGATTGCAACATACAGGGATATACAATGTAATACTGACATGTAATCACACACATAGGTTGGAGTTGATGGACTTTTATCTTTTTTTCAACCTACCATGTAACAACTATGTAACAATGCTGAAACCAGAGTATTAATGATTCAACACTGACATCTACAGCCCTGAACTGGAACTGATAGTATCACCTGTCTTTTATTTGAACAGTTCTATAATTCAACCAAAAAGAATTATCGCAGTTCATTATTGCCTTACTACTGCCATCTTCTGTCCTAAAAGGGAACTGCAGTTTTTTTTTTTTGTAACAATCCTGTAACTATCCACAATCTTCTTTTCTTTTTTGGCACCTCTCTAAAAACAATCAGTTATAGTAGAGCCATTAATAACTGGAGATATAATCTCTTCATCATCAAACCTTCTCGAGAAACAACACCAGAGTTAACTACTTTATATGCACTTTAATATTTATTTATTTTTGGTTATATCTAAAATATAAGAATATTATTATTGAGGGATTAGACATCAAGGGAAGTTTATATCTACAAGTAGAGTCTAACACAACCCTGTGGGCATCATTCTTCCAAAGAAGTTATGCATAACATGCACTATAGTATTAAAACATGAGTTTAAACCCAACTACAATTGATATGGATCTATCAACCTCTCTTGATGTCTGACTCTCTCCAATATTGTTCACCAAGTTCATCATAGCACAGCTAATAAGATATACGCCAACCACTTTCGGACCACCGCCCACCGACGTCACCACTTTGAAGAGGATTATCATTGTTATCGTAGCAGCTAGCTACCATAACCCCCCGGTACCCTCTTCAAGAGTGGGCGGTCCGGTTTCAGATAAAAGTGGTCTCTGTGGCGGATTCGCCGCAAGATCACTTTTATCTGTGGTAGGAAAGGGGGACCCCCCTCTCCCACCGCACTTCGGTGCCCTCCGCCGCTGCCGACGGCTCTGGTATGCGGCGGAGGGGCACCGGAGAGCGGCGGGAGAGGGAGGGGTCCCCTTTTTCTACCATGATTGGATCCTCTCACGTCTGTGGCATGGAGATGAGTGAGGGGGAAAGATGGCCTTCTCCACCCTTCTCCAATACCACTGCAGGGCGGAAGCGACGTCAAAATGTCACTTCTGCCCATAGCTCTTAAAAATAATTTATTTTTATTTTTTTAAATGACATTCATTTTTTTTTATTGCATTTTAGCGTAAATATGAGATGTGAGGTCTTTTTGACCTCCAAATCTCATATTTAAGAGGTCCTGTCATACTTTTCTTCTATTACAAGGGATGTTTACTTTTTTTTTTTTATATATAGTGAAAGATAATGTTACGCCGAGTAAATTGATACCCAACATGTCGCTCTTCAAAGTTGCGCCCGCTCGTGGATTGGCGACAAACTTTTACCCTTAAAAATCTCCATAGGCGACGTTTAAAAATGTCTACAGGCTGCATGTTTTAAGTTATAGAGGAGGTCCGGGGCTATAATTATCGCTCTCTCTCTACCGATCGCAGCGATACCTCACATGTGTGGTTTGACTACCATTTTCATATGCGGGGCGCTACTCACGTATGCGCTCGCTTCTGCGCACGAGCTCGGCGGGACGGGGCGTGTTTCAATTTTTTTTTATTATTTCTTTTATCTTTTATTATTTTTTATTTTTTTTTCAAATTTTTTTTTTCAATTGTGTCACTTTTATTCCTATTACAAGAAATGTAAACACCCCTTGTGTAGCGGATGACATTTTGGACAAAATGTCACCCGCATGTAAATTTAGTTTTTGCCTCAGAACAGTAGTGGGGTTCTGAGGGGTAATTACATAGGTAGGCCTTAAAGCGGGGTTCCACCACCGTTTTTTTTTTCACATTAATCTTTAAAATTAACTATTCTAAATAATTTACTTACTTTTAAATGATGTCCGAGTCTCTTGCTGCCATTTTTCTTTCTTCTAAACTCATTAGGAAAACGTCTCCAGACGTTTTCCATTTTGCCTGTGGGCATGTGAAGCCCACAGGCATTGTCTTCCGGGACACAGTGCAGCTGATGTCCCAGCATGCACCGCCCGTATAATCTGCGATCTCGCGCATGCGCAGATTATACCGCTCGAGCGCAAGAACTCGAGCCTGGGCGCCGCACAGACTCCTGGGAAATTAAAACAACGATCCCAGGAGCCCCTGCGGCCGACAGGAAGAATTGACCTGCCGCTGAAGCCCCGCCCATTTCCGCAGCGGCACCGCCCCTTTCTGGAATCTCCAGAGGCAGGAAATTTGAAAGAAGAAGAAAACAGAAGAAGACATCAGAAAGCTAAGGGGGATATCTAGCGATTAGGGAAGGGGGGATCACATAGACGTAGGACTGGTAATTAGGGTGGACCTCCGCTTTAACACCAGTCTGGCCAGGCTGTGTTTGGAAGTTCTGCCTGGTCATGTGAGCAGTGAGGTGCACATGACAGGCCAGAACCAGGTCTGGTTGGATGTTTAGGTATTGGCCTTCTCGGAGCCAATCAGTGGCAGTGTCGGGGCCCGCTGAGGAGTCTGGGAAGGGGTACTTAAGGGGTATGGGTCACGTGTTGCTGAGAGAGGAGTTTGTGAGACCCTTAGGGTCCCGGTCATGGGGTGCTCGACACCCCGCAACATGTTCCTGTTGAAGGCCCCTGATAGACCCGCCTGGTCTGGGGTAGGGACCCGTCCGTTCCTGAGTCTCGGAGCCGGCTAGTCCGAGGCGCAGTGACTGGGGGAGGATTGAAGGTGTCCGGGTGTGCTCTCGGGCTTGGAGGGACACCACAGCTCATGGAAGTGACCGGGGGAGGACTCTTCGGAGGAGGGCAGGTGGCATCCTGGGAAGTGCCTGGTTACTGAGTTGGGAAGGACATTGACGAATTCACACTTTTTCCAGTACCATTGAGGAGACGGGAAACGTTCCAGGTATGGAGGAAAAGGGTTCCTGGTCACCCTTAGTTGTTTGTTCAAGTTTTGAGTCAACGTGCTGACTGCCATGATCTCTGGCTAGAGATCTGTTCAGCCTTGAAGTGCCCAGCTGTGAGTGGCTACTCTCTGAGTGGAAATAGAGACTTTGCTAGACCTGCAGTTCAAGGTGCCTGAGTTCTTCACCTGTGCCCTCTGTTCCCTAAGAGACTGTGTTGTTTGAAGGTTCTTACTGCAAAATAAAACCTTTTAAAGATGACTTTATCTGTGCCAGTGTTCAAGTCGTTGGGTATCAACCCCAGGAACCCCTAGACAGGGGCGGACTGACCATTGGGCCACTCGGGCACTGCCCGAGGGCCCTGAGCCACTAGGGGGCCCCATCAGGGTTGCCAGCCTCAGTAAAACCAGGGACAGTATGTAAAAATCTGTTTGTTTTTTTTTTACATCTGAACTGTCCCTTACCAACATCCTTTTGGTCTAAAAATCCTGAGATTATAACTGCCCCACCCCTCCAGTACCTTCTCAGCCAATAGAAACATGGCTGTCTATACTGTGTGATTGTATACTGTGTGTGTGTGTGTATACTGTGTGGCCCCATAATCTCGGATTGCCTGGGGACCCCATAATCTCCTATTGCCTGGGGGCCCCATGAGTTGTGAGTCCACTCCTGCCCCTAGACGTGGAAGAGCAGGCCAAGAGAAGGTAACCGGTAAGCCCATTAAGTCAAGGTGGCGCAGCAAAGGTTGTGGCCGCTACACTTGTAATAGAAAACAAGCATGATGGGTCCTCCTAAATATGAGATCGGGGGGGGGGGGGGGTCAAAAAGACCTCACATCTCATATTTACGCTAAAATGCAATAAAAAATTTATACATTTTAATGTCATTTGCAAAAAATATATAAAATGCCCCTTGCCCCTTTAAGAGATATGGGCGGAAGTGACGTTTTGACGTTGCTTCTGCCCTGCAATGTAATGGAGACGGTGCGGTGACCACCTTCCCCCCCTCACTCATCTCCATACCAAGCCAGGGAGAGGACGCAATCGGCTCCGGTAAGGCGGCGGAGGGCACCAGAGAGCAGCGGGGGGAGGCGAGGCCCACTCCCGCAGTCCATAAAAGTGATCTTGTGGCGAATCCGCCGCAGAGGCCACTTTTATTTTGAAATGGACCCCCCGCGGAAGAAGAAGATATCTGGGTTATGGTAGCTAGCTGCTGCCATAACAACAGTATTCCTCTTCAAAGTACCGACGTAAAACGACGGTGGGTGGTCTGGAAGGGGTTTAATTCCACCCCAGATACGGTATGTCTCCCACAACACTAGGGCTAGCACACAAAGCGGACCTGAGAGGTCCAAATCTATAGTGATCCCGCGCAAACAAAAAAGCAATCATAAAGTGACAAGTGCTAATAAATGTATGGGTTGTAAACATTAATGATAGTCCAAAATATTGAGGAAAGTATGCACCATTTCATAAATCCATATACGTGAGTCTCTCAATAGCATAAATCACACGGAGGGTACTAAAACTTATTCCCATAAGCAGAGAAAAACACTGAAGTGAATCAAAGTCTGGGCTCTGAGAGCTCTCACCTCCACTCCTCAGTTATAACCACATCAAGTAAAAGTAAATCTTCCGCTCGTCCTATTATCCACCACCAGGGGGGGTCTTCCACTGTTGATAATGTGTGCACATGGGTCAGACCACCAGGGGGCCATCCATCCCTGCAGCAGATGTATTCTGCTCCAGGCAGCTACCGCCGCAAAGATATGTCACTCAACAGAAAACAGAGGGAGGGGGAACAAAGGCTCCAATAGTGTAGTATTATCAAAGCACAAACCTTCCATTTATTAATAGTAACAATGAAACTCTCACATCTGATAAAAACAATAACAGCTCAAAAGAAAAATGACTGCTTGGCGTCTTCAGCGTTTAATTGTTACTATTAATACATGGAAAGTCCTGGTATGCTCATGGAGGGGGAACCCATTAGGGCTGCAACTAACGATTATTTTCATAATCGATTAGTTGACCGATTATTGTTTCGATTAATCGATTAATAGCCTTAAAAAAAAGTGTGGTGTATAATTTAGTTAATATGTAAAGTTAAAAAAAAAAGGCAATTTATTCTTAAATATCTCTATATGCATTGGTAAATATAAATAACTATATGGTTAGGGAGCAAAATATCTAATCCACTCTGAGAATAACAGACAGAAGAGATATACTGTATATACTATTAGAGGGGATATATACTGTATATACTATTAGAGGATATATACTGTATATATTATTAGAGGAGAGAGATACTGTATATACTATTAGAAGAGATATACTGTATATACTATTAGATGAGAGAGATAATGTATATAATATTAGAAGAGATATACTGTATATACTATTATAGGCTATATACAATTAGAGGAGATATACTGTATAAACTATTAGGAGAGATATACTGTATATATTATTAGATTAGAGAGATACTGTATATACTATTATAGGCTATATACTGTATATACTATTAGAGGAGAGATGCTGTATATACTATTAGAGGAGAGATATACTGCATATACTATTAGAGGAGATATACTGTATAAACTATTAGAGGAGATATACTGTATAAACTATTAGAGGAGATATACTGTATAAACTATTAGGAGAGATATATTCTATATACCATTATAACAGATATACCGTATATACCATTAGAGGAGAGATATACTGTATATACTATTAGATGAGAGAGATACTGTATATACTATTAGAAGAGATATACTGTATATACTATTATAGGCTATATACTGTATATACTATTAGAGGAGAGATATACTGCATATACTATTAGAGGAGATATACTGTATAAACTATTAGAGGAGATATACTGTATATACTATTAGAAGAGATATACTGTATATACTATTATAGGCTATATAGTGTATATACTATTAGAGGAGAGATATACTGAATATACTATTAGAGGAGATATACTGTATATACCATTATAAGAGATATACTGTATATACCATTAGAGGAGAGATATACTGTATATAATATTAGATGAGAGAGATACTGTATATACTATTAGAAGAGATATACTGTATATACTATTATAGGCTATATACTGTATATACTATTAGAGGAGAGATATACTGCATATACTATTAGAGGAGAGATATACCGCATATACTATTAGAGGAGATATACTGTATAAACTATTAAAGGAGATATACTGTATAAACTATTAGGAGAGATATACTGTATATACCATTATAAGAGATATACTGTGTTTACCTTAAGAGGAGAAATATACTGTATATAATATTAGAGTAGAGATATAATGTTTATACTATTAGAGTGTATATAGTGTATATACTATTAGAGGAGATATATACTTTTAAAGGGTCAATCTGGTAAATATCATCAGACTCATTAACGTTAACTCCATTTTGTTGCTGGCCGATTAATCGATTATGAAAGTAGCAATCGATTCATTTCATAATTGATTAGTTGTTGATTAATCGATTAGTTGTTTCAGCCCTAGAACCCATGCCCCCCCTTTTTTTTTTTTTATTGGCGTGGAGTTCCCCTTCATGCACAAGTGGCATACCAAAGTCAGATCCGTTAATATGGGATGCGACTTTGATCCGACTTCAGAAAAAAAGTAGCGCAGGAACTACTTTGAAGTCGGCACAACTTAACCTCTTGCCGCCCGCCATATAGCAAAATGATGGCGGCAAAGTGGTTTTAATATCCTGACCGGACGTTATATGACGTGATCGGGATATTAAGCCACTGCGCGCCTCCGGGGGGCGCGCATCGCGGCGATCGTTGTTGTGGGGTATCAGTCTGACACCCCACAACTACGATCTCGGTAAAGAGTCTCAGACGGAGACTCTTTACCACGTGATCAGCCGTGATCACAGTGTAAATAGGAAGAGCCGGTGATTGGCTTTTCCTCACTCACGTCTGTCAGATGTGAGTAGAGGAGAGCCAATCGGCTGCTCCTCTGACAGGGGGGTCTGTGTTGGTCGATTATCAGCGCAGTCCCCCCCCCCCCCCGAAGATGACCACACTGGACCACCAGCTTCGCCACCAGACCACCAGGGATACCCAGCACCAGGTATGCCACATTGACAACCAGGGATGCCAGTCAGTGCCCACAATGGATGCCAATCAGTGTCCACAATGGGCATCACTGATTGGAATGCATTATTGTTTGCCATTGATTAGCATCCATCAGTACAATATAATACAATACAATGCCACCTATCAGTACCCATCTGTGCCACCCATCAGTGCCACCTATCAGTGCCCATCTGTGCTGCCTATCAGTGCCCATCTGTGCCGCCTTTCAGTGCCCATCCGTGCCACCTATCAGTGCCCATCTGTGCTACCTATCAGTGCCCATCTGTGCCGCCTATCAGTGCCCATCTGTGCTGCCTATCAGTGCCCATCCATGCTCATCCGTGCCACCTATCCATGCCCACCTGTGCGCCTATCCATGCCCATCCATGCCGCCTATCCATGCCAATCCATGCCAGCTATTAGTGCCAATTTGTGCCACCTATCAGTGCCCATCCGTGTCGCCCATCAGTGCCACCTATCAGTGCCCATCAGTGCCGCCTATCAGTGCCCATCAATGCCACCTCATCAGTGCCACTTCATTGATGCCACCTCGTTGGTGCCCATCAGTGCCACCTTATTAGTGCCCGTCAATGCAGCCCCATCAGTGCCCATCAGTGAAGGAGAAAACTTACTTATTTACAAAGTGTTGAAACTGAAACAAAAAAAAACATATTTGTTTTCCAAATTTTTGGTCTTTTTTTATTTGTTTAGCAAAAAATAAAAACCGCAGAGGTGATCAAATACCACCAAAAAAAACTCTATTGGTGGGGAATTTTTTAAAAAAAATTTAATTTGGGTACAGTGTAGCATGACCGCGCAATTGTCATTCAAAGTGCGACAGCGCTGAAAGCTCAAAATTGGTCTGGGCAGGAAGGTGTTTAAGTGTCCCCCGGTATTGCAGTGGTTAAAGTCGTGCCAATATGAATGGTAGTCATTGAAAATCATGGAGAATGACTTGCCATGCGATTTTTCAGTCCGAAATCGTGGGACAAGTCGCATGAGTGTGAAAGGGGCCTTAGACAAAATTTTCTATACCTACACTTACCTCTACACAAATCAATAAATTAAATGCCCCATGAGCTCATGACGAAATCCTCCAAATAATGAAACCTATTAAGAGAGGTTCAGCCGGCGGCCCAGACGGGTTCTTCTCCTTTTATTATAAACAATTTCACCAACTTCTGATCCCGAACCTGACAACATTCTAAAAGGAGAGCGATTCCCAGAGCTGCTAACATGCCCTTCACCCCAAAACCAAATAAAAGACCATACATTACCCCAAAACAGCCCCCCGGAGGGATTTACCCCTCTTCCTGACCAGGCCCTTTTTTGCGATAGGGCGCTGCGTCGCTTTAACTGACAATTCCGTGGTCGTGCGACGCGGCAACCAAACAAGATTGACGTCCTTTTTTTCCCACACAAATAGAGCGTTCTTTTGGTGGTATTTGATCCCCTCCGCGGTTTTTATTTTTTGCGTTATGAACAAAAAAGAGAGCGACAATTATGAAAGAAAATACGATATGTTTTACTTTTTGCTATAATAAATATCCCCCAAAAGAATATATATAAAAAACAAATTTCTTTCTCAGTTTAGGCCAATATGTATTCTTCTACATATTTTTGGTAAAAAAAAAAAAAAATCGCAATAAGCGTATATTGATTGGATTGCACAGATGTTATTGTGTCTACAAAATAGTTAACAGATTTATGGCATTTTTATTTGTATTTTTTATATTACTAATGGCAGCAATCTGCGATTTTGTATCGTGACTGCGACATTGTGGGTGGGCACATTTGACACATTTTTGGGACCATTGACAATTATACAGCAATCAGTGTTATAAAAATGCACTGATTACTGTGTAACTGTTACTGGCAGGGAAGGGGTTCAACATTAGGGGGCAATAAAGGGGTTTATTGTGTTCCCTGGATGTGTTCTAACTGTAGGGTGGAGGGGAATGACTAGGAGGAGAGGGAGATAGCTGTGTTCCCTACTGTGTGTTCTAACTGTATGGTGGAGGGGAATGACTAGGAGGAGAGAGAGATCGCTGTGTTCCCTATTATGTGTTCTAACTGTAGGGTGGAGGGGAATGACTAGGAGGAGAGAGAGATCGCTGTGTTCCCTGGATGTGTTCTAACTGTAGGGTGGAGGGGAATGACGAGGAGGAGAGAGAGATCGCTGTGTTCCCTGGATGTGTTCTAACTGTAGGGTTTAGGGGAATGACTAGGGGGAGAGAGAGATCGCTGTGTTCCCTATTGTGTGTTCTAACTGTAGGGTGGAGGGGAATGACTAGGAGGAGAGAGAGATAGCTGTGTTCACTGGATGTGTTCTAACTGTAGAGTGGAGGGGAATGACTAGGGGGAGAGAGAGAGATCGCTGTGTTCCCTGGATGTGTTCTAACTGTAGGGTGGAGGTGAATGACTAGGAAGAGAGAGAGATCGCTGTGTTCCCTATTGTGTGTTCTAACTGTAGGGTGGAGGGGAATTACTAGGAGGAGAGAGAGATCGCTGTGTTCCCTGGATGTGTTCTAACTGTAGGGTGGAGGGGAATGACTAGGAGGAGAGGGAGATCGCTGCATTCCCTATTGTGTGTTCTAACTCTAGGGTGGAGGGGAATGGCTAGGAGGACAGAGAGATCGCTGTGTTCCCTGGATGTGTTCTAACTGTAGGGTGGAGGTGAATGACTAGGAAGAGAGAGAGATCACTGTGTTCCCTATTGTGTGTTCTAACTGTAGGGTGGAGGGGAATGACTAGGAGGAGAGAGAGATTGCTGTGTTCCCTATTGTGTGTTCTAACTGTAGGGTGGAGGGGAATGACTAGGAGGAGAGGGAGATCGCTGTGTTCCCTGGATGTGTTCTAACTGTAGGGTGGGGGTGAATGACTAGGAAGAGAGAGAGATCGCTGTGTTCCCTGGATGTGTTCTAACTGTAGGGTGGAGGTGAATGACTAGGAAGAGAGAGAGATCGCTGTGTTCCCTGGATGTGTTCTAACTGTAGGGTGAAGGTGAATAACTAGGAGGAGAGAGAGAGAGAGAGAGAGAGAGAGAGATCGCTGTTCATACTAAGTATGAACACAAGATCTGTCTCTTCTGCCCGGAGAGAACTGGGATTTGTGTGTTTACATACACAGATCCCGGTTCTCGCTCAGTCACGAGCGATCGCAGGTACCAGACGGTCATCGCGCCCACCAGGCCATGGGCTTGTGCCCCCTCTAGTGCTCAAAAGGCGAAGTGACGTAAGGTAACGGGGGAAGCCAACCTGCCGCAGTACAACTGTGGCAGCTGGTCGGGAAGGGGTTAAAATGTGTAAATCTTTTAATATACAATTTTTAGGCAGAAAAAAAGCAATTAAAATGACAATTCTACCAAAGTTTTTATACTTATTTAGGGCACTCCCAATTAGAATAAATAAAATAATGATGACCAAATTCCAGTCGGATTGATTTGGTTAGATTCTGACCCTCGTCTATCTAGAATAGTGTTATCCAATTCAGAGAAGAGCGGAGGTCTAGGCCTCCCAGATTTCTGGTTATATTATTTCGCTTCCAGATGGTCACAAATGGTCCGATGCCACATCCACAATCCTAAAATCTCCTGTGTCAGATTCGAAAAAGACTCGATCCTTCCATGTTCTATCTCAGGTCTTTTATGGGGTTCATGCACGCTTACCAGAGACGTTGGACTCAACTATCGTGAGACAAGGAGTCAGCAGTGACTGTATATCCAATGTCAGGAGATTCCCAGATGCACCTCACTCCCGCTTCACACGGCATCGACCATAGACTCCGAGTCTATCAAGGAGCCTAAAAGCACGTTCTCTGAACAGACCGATTGATCTTTACAAGTGTTGGCAAACTGAGATCGGTGCCAGGAATAATATGACTGCTGTTGAGCTCTACCACTTGGTTCCAGTACCCCCATAAGGGTTGGTTTGGGTCACCCTTCATTTGCCATCACCGGAGTTCCTGTTTTGGTACGGCCTGCAGTATCCATTCTATCTATGGTCGATACCGTGTGAAGCGGGAGTGAGGGGGATCTTGGAATCTCCTGACATTGGCTATACAGTCACTGCTGACTCCTTATCTCACGATAGTTGAGTCCAACGTCTCTGGTAAGCGTACATGAACCTTGGTATTTACTCTGAAGACGTCTACAGTTTGATGATCCTTATGGCTGTGTGACATCCCGTTTATCCATTCACGTGTTTAGATGGACATTTTATGTTTCACTCATTTCTATGTGGACTCTACATATGGCTGACAGCAGCATAGGCAGCTAGGGGTACTAGTGCACCATGCACACGGGTGGCTGGAGGTGGAGGGTGACTAGCAGAGCTTCATGCTCGACTATCGCACTGGCTGCTCTTTAGTGGTGCATTCCCCGCATGACCTGTGTCCTCGGCCGGCTCCTCAGAGTGCCCCTCTCCTGCTCCATGCATTGCCGCTCAGTCCGATGTCTGTTCTCCCCAGCCAGAGTCCCGTCCCGCTGAGTCCGGCCCACACTGCACTGCATACTTCTCCCGGGTAAACAAACTTTAATCACACAGATGCAGAGCAGCCCTATGAGAGCCGACTCCCCAGAGGACACTGCAGGCTTGTCTGCCAGCCCCCCCTCCTCCCAGTCATACACAGATGATGAAAGGTCTTTCTGGGAGATATGCTGATCGCCCGTCCAGCCCACTGGATGGAGCCCAGGCCAACATGGATGAGTGCGAGGCCTACAGCTTGGTCATGGTGAGTGAGAGGACCCCATCCCCCACACACCATTACATACCCCCTCCATCTCCCCCTGGGGACAGGGACCCCCATCTCCCCTGGGGACAGGGACCCCTTCTCACCTGGGGGCAGTAACTTCCTCTGCCCTGGAGAAAAGGACCTCATCTCTTCTGGGGACAGGGACCCCATCCTGCCTAGGGACAGTCCCCCAATGAGGCACCTAAAAATAAAAAAAAAATAAAATAAAAAAAAACTACTGATACCAGTGGTGGAACTACAGGGCTCACAAAGGTCATACCTGTGACCACGCCCTGGAGTTCCACCGCCGGACTCGGAGGGAAGGGCCCTGGCTGGGGTTCAGGGGGGCCCTTCATGGTTTCTTGCATTAGGGCCCTGAAGGTTCTAGTTACGCCACTGTGTGTAGCTGCTTTTTCATTCGATTTTGTTTTGTTTTATAGGATAGGCGCAATACTTATTTGCATTTCACACTCTTCATGATGATTAAAACCGACACATCTAAGTATACATACACCCGTCCAGGGGGGAAAGCAGTCCACATAGACCATCCCCCGCACCGCTGCCTCTCACCGCTATCAGTCTGCAATTGTGACCGGGAAGACTACCCTTCAGTAGAGCGATCTGAAAGCGTGGCTTGAAGTGCTCGTGGAGCACAACGTGGCAGGGATGACGGCAATGGTGGCGCGGGGGATGGTCTATGTGGACAGCTTTACCCCGGATGCCTGCATATTTAGATGTGTCTGTTTTATTCATCAACCATGTGAGTTGCTAAATGTTGTACCTTCATTAAATATAACCCGCTCTGGTCTTTGGCCAGCCAAATGGTCCGGGGCTTAAGTGGTTAAATGTAACCATATTGCTACACTTAGAGGCTCCTCTCTTCTCTTCTATACTCCGTTATGACATGACGCTACAGAAATTGTAGTATGGAGGAAAGAGGGTCTCGCCGCTCCAGGAGCACACATGCAGACTGCGAACTGTTCTCTCGGCCCGGGAGCCACAGGTGCTGGCGATTACCAATAGCAACAGACGAAGAATGAACTCTGGACTGCCGCACTCTTCATAAAAGCCACCTTTCTTTATTGAAGGATCACATCAAAGCCCAAACAAACACAGCAAACAGAGGTGACGTTTCGCACTAGCAGTAGTGCTTACTCATAGCCATGATGTGATTTGATGTGATCCTTCAATAAAGAAAGGTGTTTTTTATGAAGAGTGCGGCAGTCCAGAGTTCATTCTTCGTCGGTGACATGACGCTACCCGTATATGAAGACATCGCTTGTATATTGAAGAATATTATTGATATCTAATATTCTTGTATCTCAGAGGCGTCTCTGGATGTGTAGCATTCCAACTTGTTAAAGTCTTTGTGTGTAATATGTCAGTGCCCTCTCTCCTAGAGGGTGTGTAAAAGAGACGTCTTTATCTGTCTTTATCCAAGGCCGCATTTCCAACTTACTTTTAGTGCCGGTTAACATAGGGGCGACTCAGATGCGACTTCAAGTCGCCCCAAGTCACCTCAGGTCGCACAACATGTAGAAATCAATGTAAGTGAATGAGAGCCGTCTTAATGCACACTACTGCAGTCGCTCCGACTTCAGAAAAGGTTCCTGTACTACTTCAATCCGACTTGTAGGCGACTGGTACCCATTGATTTCAATGGAGGTCGCCTCCAAGTCGGATCTCCGTCTATACGGAGGAGACTCTCAGAGAATTATCAGCTCTCAAAAGGAGTTCCCCTCTGAGAGCTCATTCTCTGATTGGCCACAGCAAGTCGTCTGGCCTGGGGTGACTTAAAGTAGTGTTGTAAGTCGTGTCCAAGTCGCGTCCAAGTCGCGTCCAAGTCACGTCCAAGTCACGTCCAAGTCACGTCCAAGTCACGTCCAAGTCACGTCCAAGTTGCCTCCAAAAGGGGGCGACACGACTTGCCGCACCGTGACCTGCCGCGACCTCAGCGGCGACTTGCAAATGACTTCTGTATAGAAGTCAATGCAAGTCGCCCGAGGTCGCCCAAAAGTAGTACAGGAACCTTTTTTCTAAGTCGGAGCGACTCGAGTCGCTCCTCTTAGAACGGTTCCGTAGTACAGAATGGGGGCGACTTGTCAGGTCGCGGCGCGGCAAGTCGTGCCGCGTCGTGTCGCCCCCTTAGTTTCTTTAGTAGAAATTGAAGAATTCTTCATTCGTACAATACTTCTAGAAAGGTTGTTTATTGTTCAGAAAGATAAGTAAAGACTTACAATAATGACATCTGCTAACATATGGTATGGTGATGGCTTCAGAAGGAGGAAGAGATATCAGATGTTACATTCTCCAAAGTGTAGGGTTCCTTCCCTCTCTTCCCACCTCTCTTCTTCCTCCCTACCATTCAACCCTCTTCGATTCTCATACTGTTTCATAATGTTATGTCAGCATTTCCTAAAATAACACCCATTTTTATATGTCTTCAGTCTGTAGATAAGTAGCATAACTCCACCCATTGTCCTGACATAGTAAATAGAAGTACCTACACCGAAAAACCACTTCTCTCTGTCCTGTAACCAGGGGCGGATCCAGGGGGGGGGCAACGGGTCAATTGCCCCCTCCGAGAATACCTGCAGCTGATGACAACAAAGCCGGTTCCGCGAGTCCAATCGCGGCCGGTTCCGCGGGTACCAGCGGGCCGGTTCCGCGGGTCCAATCGCGGCCGGTTCCGCGGGTCCAATCGCGGCCGGTTCCGCGGGTACCAGCTGGCCGGTTCCGCGGGTCCAAGCGCAGCCGGTTCCGCGGGTACCCGCGCTGAGTGGACGGGTGGGGGGGGCAGCTGGGCGGCTTAGGAGGGCTGCTGGCCAATCAGGAAGCCAGCAGGCAGGGGAGCAGGGAGATGACATTATCTCTCACTGCCCTGCATCCCTCCAGTTCAGCCCTCACTGTGTAGGAAGCTGTGTGCAGCATAGAGATTGCATCATCTCTCTGCTGCCTATCTTCACTCTGGGACCCAACAAAAGAACACCTTAGCAGAAAAGTGACACAGTAGGTGACAATCCGCAATGTGTGGCAGGCTACGTGGCAAGTGGCAATCCGCAATGTGTGGCAGACTACGTGGCAAGTGGCAATCCACAATGTGTGGCAGACTATGTGGCAAGTGGCAATCCGCAATGTGTGGCAGGTGACGTGGCAAGTGACAATCCGCAATGTGTGGCAGGTGACGTGGCAAGTGACAATCCGCAATGTGTGGCAGGTGACGTGGCAAGTGACAATCCGCAATGTGTGGCAGGTGACGTGGCAAGTGGCAATCCACAATGTGTGGCAGTCTACGTGGCAAGTGGCAATCCGCAATGTGTGGCAGGTGACGTGGCAAGTGACAATCCGCAATGTGTGGCAGGTGACGTGGCAAGTGGCAATCCACAATGTGTGGCAGGCAACGTGGCAAGTGACAATCCGCAATGTGTGTGTGCCACGTCACCTGCCACACATTGGGGATTGTCACTTGCCACGTCACCTACGTCACCTACGTCACCTACGTGGCAAGTGACAATCCCCAATGTGTGTCAGGTGACGTGGCAAGTGGCAATCCGCAATGTGTGTCAGGCAACGTGGCAAGTGACAATCCGCAATGTGTGGCAGGTGACGTGGCAATCCGCAATGTGTGGCAGGCTACGTGGCAATCCGCATCTGGTGGCAGGCGACGTGGCAAGTGACAATCCGCAATGTGTGGCAGGTGACGTGGCAAGTGGCAATCCGCAATGTGTGGCAGGCTACGTTGCAAGTGGCAATCCGCAATGTGTGGCAGGCTACGTGGCAAGTGACAATCCGCAATGTGTGGCAGGTGACGTGGAAAGTGACAATCCGCAATGTGTGGCAGGTGACGTGGCAAGTGACAATCCGCAATGTGTGGCAGGCTATGTGGCAAGTGACAATCCGCAATGTGTGGCAGGTGACGTGGCAAGTGACAATCCGCAATGTGTGGCAGGTGACGTGGCAAGTGACAATCCGCAATGTGTGGCAGGCTATGTGGCAAGTGGCAATCCGCAATGTGTGGCAGGCAACGTGGCAAGTGACAATCCGCAATGTGTGGCAGGTGACGTGGCAAGTGACAATCCGCAATGTGTGGCAGGTGACGTGGCAAGTGACAATCCGCAATGTGTGGCAGGTGACGTGGCAAGTGGCAATCCACAATGTGTGGCAGACTACGTGGCAAGTGACAATACGCAATGTGTGTGTGCCACGTCACCTGCCACACATTGGGGATTGTCACTTGCCACGTCACCTACGTGGCAAGTGACAATCCCCAATGTGTGGCAGGTGACGTGGCAAGTGGCAATCCGCAATGTGTGGCAGGCTACGTTGCAAGTGGCAATCCGCAATGTGTGGCAGGCTACGTGGCAAGTGACAATCCGCAATGTGTGGCAGGTGACGTGGCAAGTGACAATCCGCATTTGGTGACAAGTGACGTGGCAAGTGACAATCCACATTTGGTGGCAGGCGACATGGCAAGTGACATCCTCAGGGCTCCCACTGATTCTGCATTATGGTGAGTTGAACCATTTAATTTTATATTACAATGTAATAATAGAAATAATGCGCTTCAATCATCCTGACACCATAACAACCATGGTGCCGTAATGATTGAAGCGCAAATACCAGCCATTTCCCATATAAATTGCCCCCAAAAAAACATATTTTATAGCAGTGCCCCTCCCGAGATTAGACTCTGGATCCGCCCCTGCCTGTAACCTTGTTATAATTACATAATTATAATTACATTATAACATTCATGTGTTTCATATATTTTTCAGAAACTTTTATCCCTTAAAATATTAATTAACTCAAAATCTTCTAACATATATCAAGTCAAAATGTATTTAGAAAATGTTGCTTGTCTTGCAAAACGCTCTCAAACCAACTTACTCTCAATCCAAGGTTTTACTGTGAATGAATGAATGAATGAAATACTTGTACAGCGCACAATGTGAACTGAATCGCCTCTAGGCGCTGTGGCGAGCTTTGATCATCTGCTAAAAGAGGAAGGTCTTGAGTTTTTTCCTAAAAGCCAGGTGATTTTCTTCCAGGCGGATGTTGATTGGTAGAGCATTCCATAGCCGAGGCCCTTGGACAGCGAATCTCCGATCCCCCTTGGATTTATACCGGGCTTTGGGCACGAGGAGGAGGTTTTTGTTGGCTGATCGAAGACTGCGGTTTGGTGTGTAATGATTTATTTTCTCCATTAGGTATTGCGGAGCTTCTCTATGCACGCATTTGTGGGTGAGGCAAAGGGTCTTGAACATGATCCGATTTTTTACGGTTAGCCAATGTAAGCTCCTCAGCGAAGGAGAGATGGATTCCCAGGGTTTTTTTCCTGTTATCAGCCTTGCCGCCGTGTTTTGGATCAGTTGTAATCGCGCAAGTTGATATTGTGGTAATCCTATGTAAAGCGAATTTGCGTAGTCCAGTCGTGAATAAGCACTGTATAAACTTATAGAAAGGAAAACACAATAAGAGAGCCCCCAAAGCTGCATAACCCAAAAGTATACCAAAACCAGGACATTTCCCCGTGGGGGGTTAGCAGCAGAGAATTTGTATAAAAATGGTTGATGTAAAAAAAAAAAAATATTTAAAAGACAATAATAATTACAAATGAACAATAATGAATCACCCATATAGGTGGTGCAACACAAAAACACAAAAACAGACAAAGAACATCACTCATAGCAAAAAACACGCTATGTACAAGCATGGTTTGCCAATTGTATTTATAACATATGTATCCACATGAAAAACCCACATGCATTTTGACCCTTGCAATTTCCGGTCTCTTCAGGGGGATTTATATTCTAGGAAAATATCAAAATATCTAATTAAAGACTTTGGACAGTATAAAAAAATGTAACGGTATAGCATTTCAAATTGAGCAAAATTCTATCTTCATACACATAGAGGTATAATTACCAATGGGTGGATGAAAACACATGAGGATGTATCGCACAAACCAGCATTGCAGGATTGTAGTTGTCCAGTGATCCCATCGCCGCCGCATGTCCCCCCCGTGTCCTACGGGCAACAGTCCAACGAGCTTGCAGGGGGCCACGTTTTGGGACCCAGAGAGGAGGATGGGGGGGTTAAAACACCTGCAGATGGACATGCAAAGACTTTTTGTGAGTCGTCATTAGATAATGTTGGGGGAGTGTCTAGAAGTACTTGGCGGCTGTAGGCTGGTTGTTACTTGGTCATTGATGGGTTCATATTAGGGATGAGCTCAGGTGTGTTCACATGCTCCACGTGCAGAGCCCGCCAGGAATTCGGCACAGCGCTGCGCTAATCACAGGCAGTGAGATATTGCCCTGATGCGCGGCTGCAGAGATCGGGCAATGTCTCACTGCCTGTGAGTAGCACAGAGCTGCACCGACTTCCTGGAGGGTTGAATGGTAGGAAGGAAGAAGAGAGGTGGGAAGAGAGGAAGGAACTTTGGAGAATGTAACATCTAATATCTCTTCCTCCTTCTGAAGCCATCACCATACCATATGTTACCAGAGTGGACCATGCAAACACGCCTGAGCTCATCCAGGGGTGGATCCAGAGTCTAGTCTCGGGAGGGGCACTACCAGAAAATAAGTTTTTTTTGCGGGCAATTTATCGGGGACATGGCTGGTGTTAGCGTTTCAATCATCCCGGCACCATGGTTAAAATGGTGTCAGGATGTTGGAAGCGCATTATTTCTATTATTACATTGTTATATAGAATGTTATATAAAATGAAATGGTTCAACTCACCATAATGCAGAATCAGTGAGAGCCCCGAGTGTGTCACCTGCCACCAGTTGCACATTGTCACTTGCCATGCCAAACGTTGCGGACTGTCACTTGCCACACCACCTGCCACCAGATGCGGATTGTCACTTGCCATGTCACCTGCCACACGTTGCAGATTGTCACTTGCCACGTCATCTGCCACCAGATACGGATTTCCACATCACCTGCCACACGTTGCGGACTGTCACTTGCCACGTTACCTGCCACGTGTTGCAGATTGCCACTTGCCACGTCACCTGCTACACGTTGCGGATTGTCACTTGCCATGTCACCTGCCACCAGATACAGATTGCCACTTTCCATGTCACCTGTCATTTGTTGCCGATTGTCACTTGCCACGTCACTTTCCTGCTGTCAGGGGCGGAGGCCTGCATTCAGTGTGAATGATTGTGATGAGTATGGACAAGATGGAGGGAGGAGGTGATGCAGGTAGGAAGGGCCAGCACACTCAACACACTCAGGGGTGGACGCATAGAAGGAAGATTGCTGGCGCTCTGCCTCTGCCAGCTCCCAGGAGATCCCGAGGTGTTCCCTGGTAATGCTGTCATACACTAATACAAGACTGGCGGAGTGCTTGGTAAGTGCATTATGTTCCACCCATCTATTTTCATTTTCTAACATCGCTATTTAACCTATACATTATTATCCTTTTGTAATATAACCTTAGTCTTATCCTCTTACTTTACGTATATAGTATTCAGTGTCATATCACTTGCTGTTTGGCACCCTAATTCATCTCACTTTCACCATTTCATTTAATCACCCCTTTCCCACTCCACCCCCCCCCCCCCATCAATTTAGGCACTCCACACTCACATCCATTCCTTAGTTCCCCACACCTTTCACTTTTACACTTTTGTAGCGTCCCCCACTTTTAGGTGGGTGCTAGTAGGTTAAGACAGGTTAAATTACCAGTGCCTTACTGTTCTTTCTGTATAGGCCTTGAGGTTTGGTTTGGGTTAGGGTGGAGTTGTAGGTTGGGGGGGTGACCACCTGTTCATCACCCAGGAAAACCCTTCCTTGCTTCTCCAGAGCAAGTTCTGGAAAGGAGGCGGGAAAGGGGGCTGAGGGACAGGCAGTGTATATAGCCCTTGTCCAATCACTAATTTGTTTGGGTAGGGGCTGGTTCATACATATACACTGGGGTCGCCTTTTCCCTGGGGGAGATAGGATGAGAATTAATCCACAAAGGCTGCAAGATGTAACCTTCATGAGCATGGCTGGAAAGCCTGGGGGGTTCAGAGATCCCAGAGCTGAAAAAGCCACGGAACTCCGCCAGAAAGCCTGGGGGGTTCAGAGATCCCAGAGCTGGAAAAGCCACGGAACTCCGCCGGAAAGCCTAGGGGTTCAGAGACCCCAGAGATGGAAAGCCTGAGGGTTCAGAGACCCCAGAGCTGGAAAGCCACTGAACTCCGCCGGAAAGCCTGGGGGGTTCAGAGACCCCAGAGCTGGAAAAGCCACGGAACTCCACCGGAAAGCCTGGGGGTTCAGAGACCCCAGAGATGGAAAGCCTGGGGGTTCAGAGACCCCAGAGCTGGAAAAGCCATGGAACTCCACCGGAAAGCCTGGGGGTTCAGAGACCCCAGAGATGGAAAGCCTGAGGGTTCAGAGACCCCAGGGCTGGAAAGCCACGGAACTCCACTGGAAAGCCTGGGGGGTTCAGAGACCCCAGAGCTGGAAAAGCCACGGAACTCCGCCGGAAAGCCTGGGGGTTCAGAGACCCCAGAGATGGAAAGCCTGGGGGTTCAGAGACCCCAGAGCTGGAAAAGCCACGGAACTCCACCGGAAAGCCTGGGGGTTCAGAGACCCCAGAGATGGAAAGCCTGAGGGTTCAGAGACCCCAGAGCTGGAAAGCCACGGAACTCCGCCGGAAAGCCTGGGGGGTTCAGAGACCCCAGAGCTGGAAAAGCCACGGAACTCCACCGGAAAGCCTGGGGGTTCAGAGACCCCAGAGATGGAAAGCCTGGGGGTTCAGAGACCCCAGAGCTGGAAAAACCACGGAACTCCACCGGAAAGCCTGGGGGTTCAGAGACCCCAGAGATGGAAAGCCTGGGGGTTCAGAGACCCCAGAGCTAGAAAGCCACGGAACTCACCCGGAAAGCCTGGGGGTTCAGAGACCCCAGAGATGGAAAGCCTGTGGGTTCAGAGACCCCAGAGATGGAAACCCTGGGGGTTCAGAGACCCCAGAGCTGGAAAGCCATGGAACTCCACCAGAAAGCCTGGGGGGTTCAGAGACCCCAGAGCTGGAAAGCCACAGAACTCCACTGGAAAGCCTGGGGGTTCAGAGACTCCAGAGCTGGAATGCCTGGGGGTTCACAGACCCCAGAGCTGGAAAGCCACGGAACTCCACCGGAAAGCCTGGGGGTTCAGAGACCCCAGAGCTGGAAAGCCTGGGGGTTCAGAGACCCTAGAGCTGGAAAGCCACGGAACTCCCCCGGAAAGCCTGGGAGGTTCAGAAACCCCAGAGCTGGAAGGTTTCACCATTCAAGAAGCAGGAAGTAGCTGCAAACTGACCTGAGTAGACCGGGGTCACTTGGACTTTCCTGAGCTGGCCTGGGAAGAAATCGCAGGAGGTGAGAAGGCAGGTGAGGCCTGGGACTTCCAGCATGTCTTTCAGAGGGGCATGGGCCAGTTCGTTAAGGGAAAGGGTCTATCTACTCGTGCAGCTCAATCAACAAGCAACTTATACTTTTCCTGCACTATTCACACAACATGGACCGCAGCCTCAGGAATAAAAGTTTATCGTTTCCACTGTTGAACTGTGTCTGTGATTACTATAGCGGAGTCGAAGAAGCGGGGGCTAAACCAGCAGTACTGTAATGAGCCACCCAGCAGCTACCAAGGGAGTAGTGCGCTTCACTTTTAATATTTGTCTTTCAGTTTTCAGCAGCTTTATTTGTTTTCACTTTTACACCTTTTTTTTTTTTTTTTTGAAATAATTTTTATTCAGAAAAAAAAAGAAATAAGAACATACAGAGGCATACATGAAGGCACAATCAGTGATAAAAAGAGAAAATATAAATATCCAGGACAAGCCCTGGGGCAGAGGAAACCGTGATACACAGAAGAGTTCAGCGAACAGTAATACTATAATAGCATAAGGCAACAGGGACCAACTGGATGAATCGGGGACTGTTTTGAACCCTAAGTAGAGCAGGTGCTAATACCGGCTCCCTAGAGGAGCAAGTGCCTAGTTACACTTTATAAATCCAAGTAATTAAGAAGGAGGGGAGGGGGAGGTAGGGAAGGACAAGGGGGGGGGTAGGAGACTGGGGGGGAGAGAAGGCGGATTAGGAACAAGGATAATATCGTAAGGAGGGATTCATAAGCAATGACCACATAGGAGAAACCTGGGGAAGAAATAAGGACCAAGGCAATCTAGGCAGTGAAGTAAATCATGGAGAAATATTAGGAGTGAAGCGAGTCATTGTAGGTAAAAGAAAGTTGATCCAATGCACATTGATCAGGTAGTGACATGGTTGTGGTTATGAACAAACGCCACTTGGCGAAAAAGGCAGCTTTTTGGGAGACATGGGAGAAGTCAGCCAGAAGCCTCTCCTTGTACAGGAGAGATAAAAGGTCCTTGAGAAGTTGGGAGGCCGGAGGGCCAGGAGGCGAAAGCCAAAAACGGAGTATGAGGCGGCGGGCCAGAAGTAGACACAGTAAGATCCAGTCGACTGTAGCATGCTGGGAGTGGGGCCCTAGAATGGGTCCGGTACCTGGCAATGTAGACCATGGCAGCAGCAGGGGGTCCCAATATCCGAAGATTAGGAGCAGAGGTTCCTTGGGTAGTTTCAGTACAGTGATATCAAAGATGAATGCTATGACCTGGTCCCAGAATGTAGATATTGTCTGGCAAGACCAAAAGCGATGAGAGAGAGGTGACTTCAAACATTGACAGTGGGGGCAGGATGCCCCGTCTTGTTTGGATTTGGGAGACAAAAACGGGACGTAGGCCCTGTGGGCAATCTTGAGCTGGGTTTCCCTCCAGATTTCGTTGGGAGTGAGTCTCAGTACTTTGTTGAGACCCAGCATAATCTTGTGGACAATGTCGGGGTCTGGGAAGGCCGAGGACCAGTTTGCGATGGAGGTGGTGGAGGCCGGTGGCGTTGAGCGTTCCAGAAGGGGTTTGTAGACATCAGAGATCTTAAAACACTCGTCCCGTATCAGCTGATCCATGAAGCTGGATTGGAAACGAAGAGGCACTTCCTTGCAACTCTGGGTAATAAAGCTGACACACTGTTGGTAGTGCAGAAAGTGCGAGGCGGGTATTGAGAACAAGTCCATCACTGACTGAAAAGGAAGAGGTCTGCCAGTAGACGGGTCACAAAGGGAGGAGAAAAGGGACAGGCCCCGTGCTGACCAGGACAAAAAAAGCTTTGCATTGAAGGCCTGGAATGAAGCAAGGATTTCCTTGAATAGGCAGGTGAATGGAAATGAGGGGTGGGAGTTTAGCCAGTTTCCTAGACTCCCTCCATGCTATCGCTGTGTCTCTGAGGACAAGGTTATGTTGGTGGGGGGGGTACCGACTTCCAACGGCAATGCAGCAGGGCAGTTAAGGAGAAAGGGTGAGCCATAGCGGTTTCGAGTTCAAAATTAGAGTACCTGGACGAGTGGGTGATCCAATCTAGGCTGGTTCTAAGTAGACAAGCTAAATTATACAATCTAACATTAGGTAAACTAATACCCCCTTTGCCCCTGGGAAGGTGTAATTTTTTGTAGGCAATACGTGGTCTTTTGCCGTGCCATAAAAATTTTGAGATAGCAGAATCCAATGAAGTAACATCTTTGTGTTTGAGCAATAGTGGGAGAGTTTGCATAGGGTATAAGAGTTTGGCAAAGCTGACCATTTTCACAAGGTGGCACCTTCCCAGGAGCAAAAGAGGCAGATCCATCCAGTTGGTCAGTTCTTGGGATATCTTAGAGAGCAGGGGAGGATAATTCAGCTGGTATAATGAGGAAGGTAATTTCCCAATTTTAATTCCCAGGTATGTGATGAAGGAAGGGGCAATCGAAAATAAAGAGCCAGCAGCCCAGGACGGGGTGGAATGGGAGCCAATGGGTAGAATCTCGCTTTTGGAATAATTAATACGGAGCCCTGAGCAAAGCCTAAATTCGTCGAAAACGCCTTTAATAGTGTGAATGTCAGCTGCCGGATTGGATGTGAAGATAAGTACATCGTCGGCAAACAGAGATGTGCGGAGTTCCTTGCCTCCTATGTCTATGCCATGGAGGGGTGCCGTATGAGTTAGGTATCTAGATAGAGGTTTGAGGGCGATGTTAAAGAGTAGAGGGGATAGAGGGCAGCCCTGTCTGGTGCCTTTGTGCAGGGGAAAGCTAGGTGAGAGGAGGCCAGCCGCTACCAGATTGGCGGAAGGGGAGGAGTACATAGAGTTAATGAGGTGAGAGAAGGGGCCTGAGAAACCTAATTTGGAGAGGGTTAAGGAGAGCCAATCGAAGCTGACATTGTCAAAGGCTTTCTCAGCATCTAAAGTGATAATGGCATAAGTACCCTTGGGGTTTTGTTTGGCTGCTTCGAGAGCAAGTAGAACTTTGCGGATATTTAAAGTGGCCGTTCGACCCTTGATAAAACCCGATTGGGCCGAGTGGATTAGGTGGGGTAGGATATCAGCCAATCTCGTGGCAACGATCTTTGAGAGGATTTTCACGTCTAAATTAAGGAGGGAGATGGGCCTGTAAGAACCAGGCTGTAGTGGATCCTTTCCTTTTTTTGAGAGGAGTTTGATGACAGCTTGATTCCCTGAGGGGAGATATGGACCTCCTGTCCAGATAGCGGAATAAACGGAGAGAAGTGTGGGTGCCGCGATGCGTGTATGGTTTTTATAAAAGTCACTAGTGAAGCCGTCGGGGCCGGGCGCCTTGTGTGAGTTGAGATGGCGGATGGTGTTTTCTATTTCAGGGAGAGTGATGGGGGCATTGAGGGTCTCCAGTTGCTCCGTCGAGATGGAGGGGAGTGATAGGGTGTCTAAAAAATATCGAGCCTTTTGTTGTATGATGGGGTCTGGGGCGTATAGATTTGTGTAATACCGCAACATTGCTTCATTAATGGCTTGAGGGGAAGAGAGCGTGCGGCCCGTGTGGTCACAGAGGGAGGTGATGTATGTAGGGCGATGGCTACCTTTACATAGTCTGGAGAGAAGTTTCCCAGCTTTATTACCGTACCTGTGAAGGGTGGCATCTAAGTGAGCCTTCTTCGTGAGTTCAAGGGTGTCTGCCCAATTGTCAAAATTTGACTTGGCTGATACCCATTCATCGTGGTACTTAGGGGTACTGGTGGAGGATAGCTGCTGTTGTGCAGCATGCAGTCTGGCACTGGCCAATTTGTAGTGTTGGAGAGCGTTGCGTTATAACGATGTGGCATATAATAATGCGCCCCCTAAGATACGCTTTCCCCGCATCCCAGAATAGGTTAGGATTAGCAGAATGGGTGGCATTTGTGGACGTGTATTCTGCCCAGGCCTTGTCTAAATATGTGATGAAATCTGAGTTGTTGGCTAGGAAAGCTGGGAAGTGCCAAAGATTAGGGTGAGGAGGGAGATCCAGCCTATCTAGGGAGATTGCTACTGGGGCATGGTCTGAGATCGCAATGTCGTGTATTTCGGAATCAGAGGTTAAGGTTATGATATCGTCTGACCCAAAAAAATGATCAAGTCTCGCTAGAGATCTATGAGGGTTGGAGTAAAACGTGAACTCCTTGTCGACAGGGTGTGAAAGACGCCAGAGATCTGTCATGTGTAGGGAGTCCATGGTGGATGAAAATAGGGTAGGGTTTGATACGGCCGTGCCTGATGTCAGAATTCTTGGAGAGGATCTGTCTATCGAGGGGTGCATGACGTCGTTAAAGTCACCACCTACCAAGTGAGGCAGGCGGGTGAAGTCAAGTAGCCATGTAGAGAGTTCTTTATAAAATTGTTTAGTGGGGTTGTTAGGAGCATATACATTGGTGATGAACAGCTCTTTAGTGCCTATCCGTACCGTTGCAGTGAAAAAACGACCTTTATCATCCAAGACGGTGGATAGGATTGTGCTTGGGAGATTTTTGTGTATTAAAAGCAGGACACCAGCCTTCCGTCCCAATGATTCAGCTCCATGAACTGAGCCCACCCACATTTTTTGCATGCGCGGGAAATCGGATGCAGGTAAATGGGTTTCCTGTAGAAGGGCAATATCTGCCTTGAGGCGTTAAAGATGCCGAAGGATCTTTACCCTCTTTTGAGGAGAGCGAAGGCCTTTGATGTTCCAAGAGACTACTCTAAGAGGGGCAGTGTTTGGGGGCTTGGAAGGCTGGCATTCTGACTGAAAAGTGTATGGAAGATTAGGTGGCCTAGGTTGGAGTTAATATAGATCGGAGACGATGGGCCTTGTTCATGGATCCTAAACGGATGAAGGGGTGAACCCAAGTGAGCAAGAGGGGAGAACGGGGGGGAGGTTTGGGGGGAGTAAAAGGGGAAAACGGTGGTGAAGGAAGAATAACCAAACAAATAAACAAAAGCACATACTTCTCTTTTTTCCGCATGAGTTCACTGTGTAGGAAGGGAAGCTCCTCAAACAGAGCCCCAGGGATAAAATGGAGTGCCAGTGGGCCGTCTTGACGATGCTCAGTAAGCACGTGATTCTGGGACGAATGTCGCAGCGTGGCGGCAGGGCTGTAACGGTGGAAGAGGATATACAGTGGAGTCATGCCAGAATCTGTCACGCTGTAGTAACCACAGTAATGCATGGCATGGCAATACAATACATATACAACATCAAAGAGCATAGTGTAAAAGAAGACAAAAAGAAATAATAAAAGTAACCTGAGCAGTCCTACGTGAACTCGGGGGAAAACAACGGAGGTGAGGCAGAGGCAGGAGGCCTGCAGTGCCCAGCGTCCAATTCCTCCATGGTCGGCAGAGAAGCAGCTCCCGGAATTGGAGAGTAACGAACCTGGAATCAGGAATAATGGAGGGAGGGAGAGATAAACGTTAGGGTAACACAAGTAGCGGACAGCCGCTACTCAACACAACTTGCCCTGTGACCTGGACGGAGGAAGGAAATAGGATAAATCGTCATTAGGAGACAGGTGAAGCTTCAGCGTGGAATATTACGGTGTCGGTGAGCCGATGCTCTAAAGCGCTTTGGTAAATCCTTCCTGGGGCTCCTCTGATCCAGCGCTCGGATTGATGAGGCCGGTTTGGAGGGTGTGACTGGCAGTGTGTCCGAGCGAAGAGAACGTAGGAACGTTTCTGCTTCAGAGGGGTCCTGGAAGGAGAGTTGTTCCCCCTTAGGGGATTTGAGACGGAGCACTGCGGGGAATGCCAGGGAGAATTTAATCTGCATTTTAAACAGTTCCGAGCAGATCGGTTGAAAGGCTTTGCGTTTCTTAAACACTTCAATAGAATAGTCCGCAAAAATGAGAATCTTGACACCATCAACATGTAAGGATGGGGATTGCCGGAATGCTTGAAGAATAGCGGCTTTATCTGCATAATTGAGATACTTGGCAATGATGGGGCGAGGATTCTTGCGGTCAGCGTTGAAGGAGCCCATGCGGTGCGACCTTTCCACTGTAAAGGAACCTGAAAGTCCCATGGCCTCTGGCACGTGTTTGGAGCAGAAGTCGTTCAGTTCGGCTGTAGGGAGAGCGATTCAGGGACACCGACGAATCGCAAATTGGATCGTCTGGATCTGTTCTCCAAATCATCTAATTTTTGGATGATATATTGGACTGTTTTTTCCTGGGACTGCTCTGTGGCTTGGGACTGATAGAGATCATCTTCCACCTCAGAAACTCGGTGCTCAAGGTCATTGAGCCTGGTACTATGTTCTGTGAGCTGGGCCTTGATTTGTTTCATACCAGCCTGAATGGCTTTTTCCACCGAGGCAGTGATCATAGGAGACAGCAGGGCCGCCACCGCCTGTGCTATGCGGTTGGTATGGCCATCCTCACCGGGGGACGGCGAATTAGCATCCCCAGGCAGATTGTGAGGGGTCCCTGTGGCTTGCCCACATGAGTGGGGGGGCCAGTGAAGGCAGGGGATGTGTGAGAGGTGACCCCGCTTACCTCCATGGCCGCATCTGTAAGATCCGGAGCCGAGGCCTGTGATGCTGGAACGGAGTAGGCCGAAGCCGGGGGCTCGATTTGCGGCCGTTCGGGTGGCGCCGCCGCGGCCGCGTACGACCGGGCCCCCGTTTTTTCCACAAAACGATCCATGGTAGCGGGGATTGCGGGGGGGCGCTCGGATCCAAGATAGGGCACTGTGTCCGCTGGTATTGGCTTTACAGGCCGATTTGTGAGGCTCCGTGGCGGGAGCTAGGCTGAGACGCAGCTAGCTCATGCGGCGCCGGAACCGGAAGTCACTTTTACACCTTTATTGTCCCATCATCAGTCACCCCTCATTAGGGATGAGCTCAGGCGTGTTCGCATACGCCACGTGCAGAGCCCGCCGGGAAGTCGGCGCAGCGCTGCACTAATCACAAGCGGTGAGACATTTCCCGATCTCTGCAGCCGGCATTTGGACAATGTCTTACTTCCTGTGATTAGCGCAGACGCTGCGCCGACTTCCTAGCGGGCTCTGCACGTGGAGCATGCAAACTCGCCCTAGCTCATCCTTACTCCACATCATGCCCTTTCACTTCACTAATCACATCACTACACCCCATCCCCCACCCAACATTTTTTCCCTACTAGTTAATCCCTCTTATAACCAATCCAACCAACGAATAAACTATGCCATGTTATGTATAACTTAATTTTTCTATAATATGAATCCATCAATGACCAAGTAACAACCAGCCTACAACCGCCAAGCACTTCTTTACACTCCCCCAACATTATCTAATCACAAAAAGTTTTTGCATATCCATCTTCAGGCGTTTTACCCCCCATCCTCCTCTCTGAGTCCAACAATGTGGCCCCCTGTAAGCTCGTGGTATGCGCCCACCTGGAGGACACAGAGGGGGGGGGGACATGTGGTGGCGGTGGGATCTCTGGACAACTACAATCCTGCAATGATGGTTTGTGCGATACATCCTCATGTGTTCATCCACCCATTGGTAACTATACCTCTATGTGTATGGAGATAGAACTTTGCTCAATTTGAAATGCTATACCGATACATTTTTTATACTGTCCAAAGTCTGTAATTAGATATTTTGCCATTTTCCTAGAATATAAATCCCCCTGAAGAGATCGGAAATCGCAAGGGTCGAAATGCATTGGAGTTTTTCACGTGGATACATATGTTATAAATACAACTGGCAAACCATGCTTGTACATAGCGTGTTTTTTGCTATGAGTGATGTTCTATGTCTGTTTTTGTGTTTTTGTGTTGCACCACCTATATGAATCATTTGTAGCGCCGGCTCCTCAAGTGTTTTTCAAATTTAAGGTTACACCTGAACTACAGTTTGGTTTGGGTACAATTGTCTAAATTTGGACTTCAGCATCAGTCTGACTGGACTATGAGATGTTCAGCCTGACCACAGGGGGCACTATCTCTTCTGGCAGGTATGGAACTATGGTCTGGTTGGGTGCTTAAGTTACTCTCTCTCTGAACCCGCCCAGTGGGAGTGGCGCTCTTGCTGTGCTTTCTGGGGGAGGGTATTTAAGATGCGGACGTCACGTGGTTCGGGGTTTCTGGTCCAGAAAGATGTACTGACTTCATGGTCCTGGTCCTCCTGACAAGCCCCCAGGAAGGCTATGGCCTGGGATGCGGATCCACCCGATCTTGTTGTCTCAGGGCTGGCTAGCCCGAGGCAAGGAAACTAAAGGAGGATTCTGAGGTGGTTATTATATCAATTGGGTCTCTGCATCAGTCTGACTGGACTGTGAGATGTTCGGCCTGGCCACGGGGGGCACTGTCTCTTCTGGCAGGCATGGAACTGTGGTCTGGTCAGGTGCTTAAGTTACTCTCTCTCGGAACCCACCAAGTGGGAGCTCTTGCTGTGCTTTCTGGGAGAGGGTAATTAAGATGCGGATGTCACGTGGTTTGGGGTTCCGGTCCAGTATGATGTGCTGACTACATGGTCCTGGTCCTCCTGACCAGCCCCCAGGAAGGCTATGGCCTGGGGTGTGGATCCAACCGACTTTAATGTTTTGGGGCTGGCTAGCCCAAGGCAAGGAAACTAAAGGAGGATTCTGAGGTGGATGGGTGCCGTCTCTGGTTTGGGAGAGACCCAGTGTACTTCAAGCATTCCAAGGAAGGACTCTTCCGAAGAACACCACATACGGGTTGGTTTTCTTAGCAAGAGCCTGGAAGGGCTGAAGTAACCCGAGAGAATCCGGTCTTGTGGATATCGCCAAGCAGGCTGAAAGATCCAGGTATCCTACAAGTGTTCTAAAGCTTAGTTTCCCCTATGGGTTTTACAACAATGTCTGTGGCAGAGACATTATCTTGTACATTTCTACAACAACGTCTGTGGCAGAGACTTGTTCCTGATTTAAGCACCTTGTTGGCTGCTAGACCTTGTGAGAGAGGGACTGTCCAACTTGAGTGAACATCCAGTTGTGAATGGCTATTCTCTGTATGCAGTCAAAGTAAGCAAGTTCTTTAACCACTTGCTTACTGGGCACTTAAACCCCCCTCAGTCCCAGACCAATTTTCAGCTTTCAGCGCTGATGCACTTTGAGTGACAATTACGCGGTCATACAACACTGTACCCAAATGAAATTTTTATCATTTTTTTCCCACAAATAGAGCTTTCTTTTGGTGGTATTTAGTTACAGCTCGGAGTTTTATTTTTTGCTAAACAAACAAAAAAAGATGCAAAAAAAAAAAAAAAAAAAAAATCATGTTTTAATAGTTTGTTATAAAATTTTGCAAACGGGTCATTTTTCTCCTTCATTGAAGTGCGCTGATTAGGCGGCACTGATAGGCTGCATTGGTGGGCACTGATGGGCTGCATTGGTGGGCACTGATGGGCTGCATTGGTGGGCACTGATAGGCTGCACTGGTGGGCACTGATAGGCATAGTTAAGGCGGCACTAATAAGCACAGATAAGGCGGCACCGATGGGCACAGATAAGGCGGCACTGATGGGCAAAGATGGGCACAGATAAGATGGCACGGATGGGTGGCACGGATAAGTGGCACGGATGGGTGGCACGGATGGGCACTGATAGGTACCACAGATAGATGGGACTGATGGGCACTGATAGGTGGCACTGATAGGTGGCTCTGATAGGTGGCACTGCTGGGCACTGATGGGCGGCACTGCTGGGCACTGATGGGCGGCACTGGGGTGCAGCACCTTTGAGGCAGATTTTGGGTGGCACTGTGGGTGGCACTGCTGGGTGGCACTGTGGGTGGCACTGTGGGCACTGCTGGGTGGCACTGTGGGCACTGTTGGGTGGCACTGTGGGCACTATGGGCACTGCTGGGTGGCACTGACAGGGGGGCACTTACTTTATTTCAGGATGGCACTGCGGGTGGCAGGTGGGCACTGGCAGGGGGCAGGTGTCCGTTTAAATTGCTGGCCGTGATCGGGACTGATGTCCCGAACACGGCCGCCGGCGATCGGCTTTTTTTTTTTCTCCTCGCGCTGTCAGCGCGAGGAGGAATACTAGCCGATTACCGGCTCCGTTTTATCACATGATCAGCTGTCATTGGCTGACAGCTGATCACGTGATAAGGGGTCGGGATCGACCCCTTACACGGATCGGTGATCAGGCGAGTCTCACGGACTCGCCGATCACAGAGCGCGCCGCGCGCGCCCCTCAGGGGGCGCGCAGGCCGCTCGTAACCGGGACTATGTCAATAGACGTAGTCCCGGAAATGTGGGTCCGCGCTATTGCCGTCATTTTGCAATAGCGCGGATCCCAAGTGGTTAATATTGATTTTGACACTAATGCCGCGTACACCCGATTGGATTATACGGCGCACTTAGTCCGGCAGACAAACCGCCGGACTTTGAAGTGGAGTTCCTCCGGACTTTCCGAACAAGCGGACCTGCCCACACACGACCGGACTTTTCCAGCAGAGAAACCGCCGGACTATGGCGGGAGTCCTTCGGCCTTTTAAAATGAACAGACTTGCCCACACACGGAGAAAAGTCCGTTCATTTTAAACGCGGCTCCAGGTAGACGGGACTACCAAAGGAAGTCAATGTCGCCGCCTCCATCGGCGAGATTGACATCTCGCTGGCCCCGTCACCTGGTATGGACTTAAAGGGGAAGCCCTATGCCGAAAAAATGGTGTGGGGCTCCCCCCAGAGTCCATATCAGACCCTTATCCGAGCACGCAGCCCGGCAGGTCAGAAAACAGGGTGAGGACGAGCAAGCGCCGCACCCCTCCTGAGCCATACCATGCCGCGTGCCCTCAACATGGGGGGATGTTCTGGGAAGGGAGGGCCCTGCGGCCCCCACCCCAAAGCACCTTGTCCCCATGTTGATGAGGACAAGGGCCTCTTCCCGACAACCCTGGCCGTTGGTTGTCGGGGTCTGCGGGCGGGGGGCTTATCGGAATCTGGGAATCTCTATGTGAATGAGTATTGGGGTACCATGTACCCCTACCCATTCACCTGGTGAAAAAAAGTGTAAAGAAAAAACACAACACATGTTTTTTAAATAATTTATTGCACAGCTCCGGTGGTCTTCCGTCTTGGGGGGTCTTCTCGCCGGACTCCTCCGCTATCTTCTGCTATCTTTTACTAGCGGAGGAGCCTGGCTTTCTTCTTCGTCGTCACCTCTGTCCGGGGGTCCTCTTCCGACTTCTGGGGTCTTGTCCCCCTCTTCGGTACTTCTTGCCGGGCCTTCGCTTTCTTCTTCCAGCTTTTACTAGCGGTGGCCCGGTCTTCTGTCGCCGTCTTCTCTTCTTCCTTATTAAAGGGGGTTCTCGGTTTCCGATAAGCCCCCCGCCCGCAGACCCCGACAACCAACGGCCAGGGCTGTCGGGAAGAGGCCCTTGTCCTCATCAACATGGGGACAAGGTGCTTTGGGGTGGGGGGGGCCCCTTCCTCAAAGCACCCCCTTCATGTTGAGGGCACTCGGCCTGGTACGGCTCAGGAGGGGGGGGGGGGGGGCGCTCGTTCGTCCCCACTCCCTTTCCTGACTGGCCGGGCTGTGTGCTTGGATAAGGGTCTGATTTTTGATTGAAAATGTATACTTTATTTTGCAAGAAAATATACAAAAAACAAAATACTTTTAACAGGGTACATTCCACACTGTACTGCGACGCAGCGCATAAAATACACTACATAACAATACAGTTCCAAACATACAAATAAATTACATTCATCCTGCGGTATGATGCCTGATGTGTTGTGCAGAGTAATAATACCCCGAAACATCACATCATGCATGACGCCGCATTACCCTGAAAGCATTACCAAAAACCATTACTAAATACATATCACGTCATACAGTCTTAGTTAAAGTCAAAATCTAAATGGCATTTCAATGAGCAACAGGTGTGATGGGGGGGGTTGGAGAAGGTGGGGAGGGGAGGGAGAAAGAGTTCACAGGCCCGAAGCTTTATTGAACTGCCAAAAAGGGTACATAGTGGTGGGGGAGGGGGGGGCAGGGGAAATCTTCAGACCTCCTCTTCCTCCATGTTGTCCATCAGGTGATAGTCTCTGAGCAGACTGTGAATCAGTCTGCGGCAGTCCTGGATGGACATCCTCTCCCTCTGGTGGATGAGGCGCTTTCTGGCACACCAAACAGCGTCCTTAAAGCAACACAGCACCCGCCAGGCACTATCAATGTCCTCCTGTGAGTGAGTTCCACAAAAGAGTCCGTTCAGCACACCAAAGTGTGTAATGGCAGTCTGTGGAACAAAGTCTTTGAGGTCAGGTTCCAGAGCCCTCAACAGGCCCTGTGCAAAGGGACACTCCCAGAAAACATGCAGAGCAGTTTCCTCCTGGATGATGCAAAAGGGGCAGTGTCTGTATCTGCACAGGTTTCTGGCATGCATGAATGTCCTGAGTGGCAATCCCCCTTGGACTGCCATCCATGCCAGATCTTTGTGCCTGTTGGTAAGTCTCTTTGAAGAAACGTTCCTCCAGACCACTTTGCAAGTGGCTGAAGGGAGGCCTGGAACAGTCTCAACAATGTCCGATGCTCTGATCAACTTGTGGATAGTTTTTGGCTTCCACAAGTCGGGCTTCACTCCATGTAGCCCCTGCTCCTTAATAAACTTGAAAGTGTCCAAGTAATACCAAGGAGTGTCCCAGTTGTAAGGGATGGAGCTGTCCCATTTGTCCCATCCAAGGGACCTCCAGAGAGGCAGGAGGAAAAAACGGGACATGGAGTTACCGCCCGAGTCTACAGTTCTGTCCACCAAAGTTCTGCGGATGCAGTTACAGGCAAAGAAGACCCTCAGTAGGGTGACGATGTCGGGCACGCCCTTACCGCCCTTGAGGGGTTCCTTGAACATAACCGCTCGCTTTACTCTGTCCATTTTGGAGCTCCAGATGAAGTGAAACACTGCCCTGGTGATGGCCTTGCAGGTGTTAACCCGAGGGGGCCAGGCCCGGGCGAGGTACTGCAAAACAGGGAGAATCTCGCTGCGGAGTACCAGTGTTTTACCTTCGATGGTGAGTTCTCGGAGGCTCCAAAGTCCAAACTTCTGTCGCATCTTTGCCAGTCGTTCTTCCCAGGACTTCAGGGCTGCGCCCTCTGCTCCAAACCAGACCCCAAGGATTTTGATGAAGTCTGCTTTGACGCTGAAGGGCATGGGTGCAGAAGAAGGCAGGAACCACTTTCCGAAGAGCATGACTTCCGACTTCCCGCAGTTGACCTTTGCCCCTGAAGCTTGGCCGAAGTCCTCACACGTCTGGGTGAGTGTGTCGATGGAGCGCCGGTCGGCACAGAACACCGTCACATCATCCATGTAGAGCGAGCACTTGACCTCCCGTCTGTCCGGTCCTGGTGCGGTGATCCCTCTGATCTCTGGGTTCCGTCTGATGCTTCGGGCGAAGAGCTCTATACAACAGACAAAAAGCAGAGGTGAGAGAGGGCAGCCTTGTCTGACCCCAGACAACACTGGAAAGGGGTCAGTTTTCCAACCGTTCACCAACACCACACTACAAATTTCATTGTACATTACATTTACATATGAACAGAACATTTCCCCAAGACCAAACCTGCGCAGAGCGCTGCACATAAACTCGTGGGAGACACGGTCAAAGGCCTTTCCTGGTCAAGGCTGACCAGGGCCGCGTGCACACGGCGGCCATGAATGTACTGGACCGTGTCCCGGACAAGCGCAATCCTGCGACCAGGAATGCCACAAGTCTGATCCGGGTGGATGATCTGTCCGATGACAGATCTTAGCCTGTTGGCCAAAACCTTGGCGAGGATTTTGTAGTCCACGTTCAGAAGAGAGATCGGACGCCAGTTTTTCAGGTCCGATCTCTCCCCCTTGCGCTTATACAAAATCATGATCATGCCCTCCCTTAGGGTCGGAGGCATTCTGCCCTCCACCACCATCTCCTCGTACAGCTCGAGCAGGTCCGGGCCTACGAGATCCCACAGCGTTACATAAAGTTCAACTGGGAGACCATCGCAGCCCGGGGTCCTGCCCCGCCTAAAGGATTTAGCGGCAGAGTGCAGCTCCTCCAACACCAAGGGGGCGTTGATGTCCGACGAACCTGCAGGATCAATTTGGTTAGAGATACCTGACAGGAACCTGTCGGCTGCCTGTGCATCTGTTGTTTTCGGGGAGTAGAGGTTGGTGTAGTAGTCGCTGACCACTTGCATCACAGCCTCCTTTCCCTTCTGGAGTGTTCCGGTCTCGTCACGCAGCTCAGACAAGGGTGTGTGTCCTGAGTGGAGTTTCCACGGAAGACGATGTGCCTGGATTCTTCCTCAAAGTGCCCTTTCAGGCTCTTCTTGGTGTCCTCCAGGTCCTGCCTAACGTCCCAGCCACAGTGGTGAAGGTCCTGCAGGGACTGCAACTGATGTTGCAGTCTCCTGAGTTCCCTCTTCCTGGCACACACTTGCTGTCGTCCCCTTGCCTGAAAGAAGCTGCGCAGCTTGACCTTCACAAACTCCCACCAGTCACTTACCCTTCCGAAGAATCGCTTTTCCTCCGTCCAGGTGGCATAGGCCTCCCGGAGTTCCCCCATCAGTTCCTCATTTTCCAGCAGGGTACTATTCAGCTTCCAGGAGCCTGGTCCGCGGGCAAAGCCCTCGCCCAGGTCACCCCGAAAGTGAATAGCCCTGTGGTCAGAGAAAAAGCAGGGGATCATGGAGAAATCGCGATGCTTGACTGCTCTTGAAGTGAGCACGAAGTCGATCCTGGAACACACTGATCCATCGGGGCGGCACCATGAGTAGTTCACGGTACCTTTCCCTATGGATCCCACGGCGTCCTGCAGGGAAGCCTCCGAGATCATCTCCTTGAGCAGCCTGGATGTAGCATCAAGTTTTGCGTACATGCTGGAGCTGCGCCCATCCTCCTCTATCGGACAGTTAAAATCACCGCCGATTACTACTGCCCTGGTGGTGACGAGTTGGGTCCGCAGGGTCTGGAAAAGTTCCAGCCGCTCATTCTTATCTGGGGGGGGGCGTACACGTTGATGAGCCTAATTGGCTCTCCCACCCACGAGCCGTCTATGACCAGAAGACGGCCACAGACTAGCTCATGGATGGAGTCAACCGCGAAGCGCCCACCCCTGACAAGAATGGCTACACCTGCAGACTTACAATCGCCACCCCCGGACCAGTAGGAGGGACCGAGGGTCCACTGGGAGGTCAGATGGGTGTACCTCCTCAGAGGAGGGAGTGCGCACTCCTGGAGCATGTAGACATCACTCTGCTGAGTGGCGAGGAATGTCAGTGCCGCTTGCCTTCTAGATGTATCCTTGATACTCCTCACATTAATGGAAAAGATTGAGATCTCTGCCATAATGAAAAAGGGGTATGAGGTCTAGTCGGCAAGGGACCGAACTTACCTCCCCGGAGGGGGGTCTTCCGCTGCCTCTTCTGCTTGTCCTGTGTTCTCGGACAGGCCGAGCTCCTCCAGGACAGCATCCATCATTGTCTTGGTGATGACGACGTGGAGGTCGGAGGGGAGGTCAGGCTCAGGGATGGCCTTGACCTCCACCTCCCCCCCACGTCCTCATCTTCCTCCCCCGCTGACTCGAGGTCCTCCAGTAATGGCTCTGGTACCTCGCTTTCGCGCTGGTTGCCAGTGGGCCTTTTAGTGGAGGAAGCGGGTTCCTCTGCTGTTGGACTCCTAGGCTTCCGTTTCCGGCTTCCTGAGAGTCCACTGGTGGGGGTGGAAGGGAGGGTGGGGAAGTCCTCCAGGGAGGACAGGTCCGGGGTGGGTGGGGTCACCTTCAGCACAGAGGAGGTGGGTGGGGGTGTGCTGGAGGCAGGGGCTGGGGCAGGGGTCTGGGCTGGGGCCTGGACAGGGGTGGGGGTAGGGGTGGGGGTGGACTTACCAGTCTTTGTCCGTGGTTCTTTTTCCGGCTGCTTCTTCCCGGTGCTGGAGGATGGTTTGCCCTGGATCAGGACGCCAGCATAGGACCGGGACCGCTGGGGGCTGTGTTTAAACACGTGCTCAGCTGCTCCGCAGAGGTTGCAGGCTTTGGACCTCGGACAATCCTTGGTCTCGTGGCCTGCAACCCTACAGAACCTGCAAGTAGGTTCTTTGCAGTCCTTTCCCATGTGTCCGGTGTTGCTACACCTGTTGCAGGTGAAGGGTATACCGGGGTAGAAAAGGATGCCTGCGGAGTTGCCCAGGGAGAAGCACGGCTGCAGGTGCAGGATGTCCCCCGAAGGGTCCTTCCTGAACTTGCAGAGTACTGACCACTTACCTATCCAGAAGCCGTTGGCATCGAGGATTCGGACGGGGTCCTTCACCACGGTGCAGAACCTCTGGAGGTAAGTGGCTATATCCTTACCTGAGGTATGGGGGTTCCTCATGCCCACCGTCACCCACTTCTCGTCCCGTGTTATGGGGCAGTTCGCAGCGAACTTACGGAAGGGGGATTCAGGACCACTCGCCTTGACCATATCCCAGTATCTTCTGCAGGCCTGGAAAGACACAAAAGTTATAAAAAATATACCTCTTGTGAAGGCCTGCACCGAAAGCGTTTCCGCTTTGCTGAACCCCTGCTCCAGGATCATCTTCTTGCCGAAGATCTCCGGGGTCATATCGGGGACTCTTCCGTCCACCTCCTTCAGCTGCAGCACGACCGTCTGCTTCATCCAGGACTCCAAGGTAGGGAGCCCGTCTGCAGGGAGGGAAGGCTTGGCTGGTCCCAGCTGGCTGGTGCTGGCCGGGGTAGAGGTGGGGGTTGAGGCAGCAACATCCTCGGGGACCTCGGTGGAAGTGGCTGGAGCGGGATTCTTCTTGCTTCTGCTGGTCTTTCTCTCGCTCTTCCCCATCGTCTTGGAGAGAGAGAAATCGCTTCAGGTGTTCTTTCGGCGGCTTCCTTCTGGATTCCTCGACGTCTTCGCTCTGAAGCCTTTATAAAGGCTCTTGCATCTACTGCCCGAAGGTAGTAATGCGGAGGAGGGGGGGGGGAGGGAAGACCGCAATCTCGTTCCTTGTGGGGGCTAAGCCTCTGGCCCAATAGCAGCAAGTAGGTGAAGCTGAATTTAATCAACGATCCTACAAGGCCGAGCAGAGGGTACCCCACAAGGACCTAATGGCTTGGATAGATACAAGTGGTTCTCAACGTCCTAGCTGTGAAGCAGAGACACCCCTAAGGGCTATAGTCGATACTACACTTGATCTTAGCCAAAAGGCCGAGAAGCGATCTGTTTGTAATTTTCAACTGGTACATTTTTAAAGTGTAGCTCCAGTCAAAAAAACTATTTTTTTTTTTATTTAGAAACAATCTTTTCTGCTTTTAATAAAATACTGTAGGCAGCAACCAGGGAAGAGACAACCAAAGGCACAGACTTCATATTTATATGCTTCAAGACATCTACTGAGGCCATTTATTTGTGTACAACTTGCTCTATTCTTTAGACCAAATAAAACAATCACTCAGCTTGTGTTTCTTTCCTCTTTGCCTTTAAAATAAAAGCAGAGAACGGTCATCAACAACTAACAGCAGCTACCATTAGAAGCAGCACTGTAAGCCCACTTCGCGCTCAGAAAGAAACACTAACGCTCTTCATCGTGATTGGTGAGTTTGTACACTTTAGAGCACATTTCGACAGTCAAAAACTATAGAAATGATCCCTGAAAGTATAGTCTTAACTAGATAATGTGTTGTTTAACGGGCACATGTTACGAACACCCATTACAAGTTGTAGTCACCTTTATTATGCGCAATAAAAAAACATACAAATTACTCAACAAAGTTACCAATATCATTCCCAAACACTAAACTGTTTTCTAAATTGTGTTATGTGTGTTTCTAATTACATAGCCTGTGTCTTTCTATGTATTACCTTATACTCTGAATTCAAGTATCTAGCTTACAAGTCCTTCAGTCACAACATTTGCATATCCGGCATCTCTTAACCAATTAAAGTTTATCCCGCCCCCTGTAGCTCTTACTAATGAAGTCAGGAGAAACTTAAAGAGGAAGTAAACCCTGATGGGTTTACTTCCTCTTTTTTTCCCTGCAAAGGTAAAGCATAATGGACTACTATGCATCGCATAGTAGCTCATTATGTGTCACTTACCTGACACAGGAGCCAGCGAAGTCGCCGCTGTCACCTGTAGTCCGCCGCATCCATCTTGGTTGTGGCGTCTCTCGCAGCTCCGACAAATGACAGCGGAGAAGCCGCGATGACGTCACTCCCGCGCATGCGCACGGGAGTCGCGTCTCGGAGCTCCGACGCTGCCATTCGGCGGAGCCGCGATGACGTCACTCCCGCGCATGCGCACGGGAGTCGACAAATTAGGCAAATCCATTCTTGGACTTGCCGCATTTAGTGCGCCTGCGCGCCGCTGTCTACGGCGCATGCGCCGTAGACAGCGGTGCCCATTTTCGGGCAAATATCTCCTAAACCATATAGGTTTAGGAGATATTACTTGGACCTACAGGTAAGCCTTAATCTAGGCTTACCTGTAGGTCAAAGTTGTTTGGAAGGGTTTACTTCCATTTTAACTCCTGATCAACCTTAACAGATCAACAGTTCTCTCTGTACTCCTAGTGTTGTTTCAAATTTCCTTTTTATTATTCTTTTTCAAAGTTAACCATAATACATACTGGTTCATTTACAACAACATACATAAAACCCTCTCAATATATAACACATTTACTAACATACCTTTTTTGAAAGCCAGTGGCGTGCAAAACACACTCCAAAAAACTTCACCCGGTGCATAAAAATTGTGCACACACATAAAGAGTGACACAAAAAAGTGCAGACGGGTGCACAAGTCCTCTAAAATCAGAGGACCTTGTCCTGAATCCCCCGGGGCGTTAGGCTCCTGACAGGGACAAGGACACTTAAAACTTGGTCTTCCTGGCCAAAACCAGTCAGACCCCGTTCTTCGGAAGGTCTGCCGAAACAGACCCACCCAAATACTAGGTAGGGCTCCCCCGAAGGAAGACCCCAAACCCTAAGGCAGAGGGTGAACTAAGCCAGAAGGCCATGTCCACCCCCACACCAGACTTTCAGGACAGGCCCTAGAACCTGTGACCCTACTCATCACAGCAAACGTGCAAAGTGACAAAACAAGACACACTGAAAATAAATAAAAAGTGGGGAAGGGATAGTGGAGAGGAGAGTGAAAAGGTGGTCGTTGTGTGAAACAACGACCAGGCCCTCCGGCCGGGAATAAAAAATTCCTCTGGTCCCAGCCAAAAGGCCCAGCCCAAGAGGCAGGTGCTTAAAAAAAAAAGCGTGTCATGGTGCAGTGACCGTGGTGCCCAAAATCAAAGTGACCCTCACTCACAGTGATTGTTAGGCACCCCTGGACTGCCACTCCAGGGGCACATACTCCACACATTTACTAACATACCACCATACACACAGAGAAGAGAGGAAAAAAAAAAAAAAAGCCCTCACTTATTATCTTTCTAAAGGCCCGTACACACGGTCAGACTTTTTGACAACAAACATGCAAATTAGCTGTTTTGGAGCAACATCCGACCGCGTGTACGCTCCATCGGACAAACTTTTTCTGTTTTCATCGGACTTTTGTTGGCTGTGCGAATGGACAAACTTTCTGGCAACAAAAGTCCGATGGAGCAAAGTCCGACCGTGTGTACGCAAAAGCATCGGACTTTTGTACAAGGTACAAACACGCATGCTCAGAACCAATGCAAACGATCGAACTACAATACAGAAGTTGACCAAAGGTGGCGCTGGAGTCATTGAACGTCCCTCTTTTGAAGTGGCGTCAGTACGTTGTGATGTCACTACGTTCGTGTTTGTTGTCAAAAAGTCCGACCGTGTGTATGCAATACAAACTTGTGGACCACGCCCTTTGTACAAAAGTCCACGGGAAAGTTTGTACAAAGTCCGATCGTGTGTATGGGGCTTTACCTTACCCCCTTCCTTACCTATGTCCCCTCCCCTCTAATATCCCTATTGCCCTTTTCTAATCCTCTCTCTCTCCCTCCCTCTCCCCCTCCCTTACATTATAAATATTCCTTCATTCCATTAGAGAACCTAAACTCTTCCCATTGTTTCCATACAATTGGTAGTTGATTATTTGTATATCCTTCTTCTCTTATTTGTTTTTCCATGAAGCATATTTCGTTCATTTCACATATCCATTCCCCTATTGTTGGGCTCGCTGTTTCTTTCCATTTACGTGCTATTATTGTTCTAGCTGCTGTTGTCATATGTTGTATTATCCCCTTTTTCATCCTGTCCACTGTATCTAACGTAAGGGAGAATAATGCTACCTTCACATCTGGAGCCAGTTTTTTTCCAGTCACTTTTTGGTATATCTCAAAAACCCTTAACCAAAATTTTTTTACTTTCTTACAACTGAACCAAATGTGCTCCATTGTCCCTTTTTCTATCCCACACCTCCAACATTTATCTGTGTTATCTTTATTAATCTTTTTTAATGCCACTGGACTCCGATACCACCTCATTGTTACTTTATAATTTTGTTCTTGATGTTTTTTTTTTTTTTTAAAAAGCCCATGGCGTGCAAACACACCCAAAAAACTTCCACCCGGTGCATAAAAAAAGTGCACACACATAAAGAGTGAAACACTAAAAAGTGCAGACGGGTGTCTGATGTCTTCCAAAAGAAGGACCATACCCTGATCCCCCGGGGCGTTAGGCTCCAGACAGGGACTGAGGTACCAGACTCAACAAGTGGTCCCCGGATGAAACCGGAATCCCTCCTTTCCCCGGGAGGACTGCCGAAACAGAACCTCCTAGGTACTTGGTACTGTGGGGGCTTCCCCAAAGGTAGGCCCCCCCCCTCATGGAGATTGGACCAAGCCAGAAGGCCTATGTCCGCTCTCCCACAAGACGTTCAGGATTGGTTCGAGGACCGACACCCTACTAATCAAACGTGAAGTGACAAACAGTGACAAACACACACAAATAAAATAAATAAAAAGTGAGGAAGGGATAGTGAAGAGGAGAGTGAAAAGTGGCCATTGTGCAATACAATGGCTGGCCCTCCGGCCAGGAATCAAAAATTCCTCTGGTCCTAGCCAAAAGGCCGGGCCCTAGAGGCAGGTGTAAAAAAAGCGTGTAATGGTGACGTGACCTAGGTGCCTAAATCAAAGTGCTGACGCACAGTGAAAGAAGGCACCCCTGGACTGCCACTCCAGGGGCACATCACCATGGGCTTTCCAACAAAAGCATCCCCGACAGCCCAGCCCAGACCACGACAGCCCCCACCACAGCCAGAAAGGCATGGAGATCAGCGAGCTTAGTGAGACCCTTTGCCATCAGGTCAAACCCTCACTCCCGTCACTCCTACCTAATTATATTCGAAAGGTACCGGCCGCTCCTCTGCTGGAACAGAAGAGCTAAGCGTTCCCTCCCGAAAAACTGACTGGGGCAAAAGCTGCCACAATCCAAGCCGGTCTGCCAGGGTCCCCTCCCCTGGCGCCGACCAGTGGTTCTCCGCCCTCATCAGGAGGCTTCCCGAACCGGCTACAAACCAGTCCGGGTCACCTTTACACCAACAGGCTTTGCATAGCAACCGCCACCCCTACTCCACCTCGCCGTAGAGCAGGGACGGTAAACAAGCGCCACCTATTGGCAACTGATAAGAACAGATACTACACTTGATCTTAGCCAAAAGGCAGAGAAGCGATGTTTCCATACAATTGGTAGTCGATTATTTATATATCCTTCTTCTCTTATTTGTTTTTCCATAAAGCATATTTCGTTCATTTCACATATCCATTCCCCTATTGTTGGGCTCGCTGTTTCTTTCCATTTACGTGCTATTATTGTTCTAGCTGCTGTTGTCATATGTTGTATTATCCCCTTTTTCATCCTGTCCACTGTATCTAACGTAAGGGAGAATAATGCCATCTTCACATCTGGAGCCAGTTTTTTTCCAGTCACTTTTTAGTATATCTCAAAAACCCTTAACCAAAAATTTTTTACTTTCTTTTTTTTAAGGGTCTGATTTTTTTTCTATTGAAAAAGCCCATGGCGTGCAAACACACCCAAAAAACTTCCACCCGGTGCATAAAAAAAGTGCACACACATAAAGAGTGACACACTAAAAAGTGCAGACGGGTGCCTGATGTCCTCCAAAAGAAGGACCATACCCTGATCCCCCAGGGCGTTAGGCTCCAGACAGGGACTGAGGTACCAGACTCAACAAGTGGGACCCGGACGAAACCGGAATACCTCCTTTCCCCGGGAGGACTGCCGAAACAGAACCTCCTAGGTACTTGGTACTGTGGGGGCTTCCCCGAAGGTAGGCCCCCCCTCATGGAGATTGGACCAAGCCAGAAGGCCTATGTCCGCTCTCCCACAAGACGTTCAGGATTGGTCCGAGGACCGACACCCTACTAATCAAACGTGAAGTGACACACGGTGACAAACACACACAGATAAAATAAATAAAAAGTGGGGAAGGGATAGTGAAGAGGAGAGTGAAAAGTGACCATTGTGGAGTACAATGGCCGGCCCTCCGGCCAGGAATCAAAAATTCCTCTGGTCCTAGCCAAAAGGCCGGGCCCTAGAGGCAGGTGTAAAAAAAAGCGTGTAATGGTGACGTGACGTGACCTAGGTGCCTAAATCAAAGTGCTGACGCACAGTGAAAGAAGGCACCCCTGGACTGCCACTCCAGGGGCACATCACCATGGGCTTTCCAACAAAAGCATCCCCGACAGCCCAGCCCAGACCACGACAGCCCCCACCACAGCCAGAAAGGCATGGAGATCAGCGAGCTTAGTGAGACCCTTTGCCATCAGGTCCCACCCTCACTCCCGTCACTCCTACCTAATTATATTCGAAAGGTACCGGCCGCCCCTCTGCTGGAACAGAAGAGCTAAGCGTTCCCTCCCGAAAAACTGACTGGGGCTAAAGCTGCCACAATCCAAGCCGGTCTGCCAGGGTCCCCTCCCCTGGCGCCGACCAGTGGTTCTCCGCCCTCACCAGGTGCATCCTTCCAGATGGCTCAGACTCGACCATGCATCGGCCCCCAGTTTACTGTCGGGCGGCACGACGTGGCCCCTACCGAAACCATCCTTCGGGATGCAAATTACACCATCGGAGAGCGCCGCCCAAACCCTCTCAAATAGGGATGGACCAGCGCCTCCTTTGGCAACTGATAAGAACAGATACTACACTTGATCTTAGCCAAAAGGCCGAGAAGCGATTTTTTAAGGGTCTGATTTTTTCTATTGAAAAAGCCCATGGCGTGCAAACACACCCAAAAAACTTCCACCCGGTGCATAAAAAAAGTGCACACACATAAAGAGTGAAACACTAAAAAGTGCAGACGGGTGCCTGATGTCCTCCAAAAGAAGGACCATACCCTGATCCCCCGGGGCGTTAGGCTCCAGACAGGGACTGAGGTACCAGACTCAACAAGTGGGACCCGGACGAAACCGGAATCCCTCCTTTCCCCGGGAGGACTGCCGAAACAGAACCTCCTAGGTACTTGGTACTGTGGGGGCTTCCCCGAAGGTAGGCCCCCCCTCATGGAGATTGGACCAAGCCATAAGGCCTATGTCCGCTCTCCCAGAGACTTTCAGGATTGGTCCGAGGACCGACACCCTACTCATCAAACGTGCAGTGACAGTGACAAAAACAAAGACATACAATCAAAAAAAAAGTGAGGAAAAGTCCCCTCCCCTGGCGCCGACCAGTGGTTCTCCACCCTCATCAGAAGGCTTCCCGAACCGGCTACAAACCAGTCCGGGTCACCTTTACACCAACAGGCTTTGCATAGCAACCGCCACCCCTACTCCACCTCGCCGTAGAGCAGGGACGGTAAACTAGCGCCACCTATTGGCAACTGATAAGAACAGATACTACACTTGATCTTAGCCAAAAGGCAGAGAAGCGATGTTTCCATACAATTGGTAGTCGATTATTTATATATCCTTCTTCTCTTATTTGTTTTTCCATAAAGCATATTTCGTTCATTTCACATATCCATTCCCCTATTGTTGGGCTCGCTGTTTCTTTCCATTTACGTGCTATTATTGTTCTAGCTGCTGTTGTCATATGTTGTATTATCCCCTTTTTCATCCTGTCCACTGTATCTAACGTAAGGGAGAATAATGCCATCTTCACATCTGGAGCCAGTTTTTTTCCAGTCACTTTTTAGTATATCTCAAAAACCCTTAACCAAAAATTTTTTACTTTCTTTTTTTTAAGGGTCTGATATTGACTTTGGGGGGGACCCCACGCCGTTTTTTCGGCGTAGGTCTTCCCCTTTAAGTCCATACCTCCATTGGCGAGGTGTCAATCTCGCTAATGGAGGCGGCGACATTGACTTTCTTCGCTAGTCCCGTCTACCTGGAGTCAAGTTCAAAATGAACAGACTTTACTCCGTGTGTGGGCAATTCCGTTCATTTCAAAGTTCCGGCTGCTGAGTCCGGCGTACAATTTTGAGTCAAAACTTCTTTCTAAGTCCGTCGGACTTTTGGAAAGAAAAAGTCTGGCTAATCCTACTAATCCTCACATTTACATGCTCTACAACCGATTATCGGCCACCCTATAAATGTGTTGTCAGAAAAACTACAAAAACACCATGAAAATCCGCCGCTATTCAAAACAATCTTATGGCTTCTATCTGTACCTCAATATTACAACAATAACATGGATGCCTCCTGTTTGCTCTCTACCCAAAACTGTATTACAGTATAAACCTTCATTAAAATTATTTCGTCATCCTCCAAACACGAGTCCCTTTGTGTCAACATGCTTGTTTCTAAAGACCCCCAAGCTCCTCCCACCAACTTCCTGTTGCACACCTAGACAGAAAATGGAGGGGTGGAGGGAGGGGAAGCATTGTTTGTACTGCAAGCTATTCAATCCAAACCTCAGCTCTACCAATACAAGTCTCACAACAATGAATTGCCCTCTGAGGAACTCCAAAATATTTCAAAACACACAGCGCTAGAAGTACAAAAAACCTCACAGTTAAAGCTAGTCTTGTCATCCGGTGAAATTCAGTGCAAAGTAGAAATTTCACTCAAGACCAAAATTCTATACGGAAAACGCCATAGCTCTACTGAAAAGTATGTAAAAAGTACAAAAATAGAATTCACTCAAAAGGAAATGGCGCCTTAACCACTTAAGGACCAGGCCTCTTTTTCAGACTTGGTGTTTACATGTTTAAAACAGTTTTTTTTTGCTAGAAAATTACTTTAGAACCCCCAAACATTTTATATTGTTTTTTTTTCTAACACCCTAGAGAATAAAATGGCGGTCATTGAAATACTTTTTTTCACACCGTATTTGCGCAGCGGTCTTACAAGCACACTTTTCTTGGAAAAAATTCACTTTTTTTGAATAAAAAAATAAGACAACAGTAAAATTAGCCCAATTTTTTTTATATTGTGAAAGATAATGGTATGCCGAGTAAATTGATACCCAACATGTCACGCTTCAAAATTGCGCCCGCTCGTGGAATGGCGTCAAACTTTTAGCATCAAAAATCTCCATAAGCGACATTTAAAAAATTGTACAGGTTGCATTTTTGGCGTAACAAAGGAGGACTATGGCTAGAATTATTGCTCTCGCTCTACCGATCGCAGCGATACCTCCTATGTGTGGTTTGACCACTGGTTTCATATGCGGGTGCTACTCACGTATGCGCTCGCTTCTGTGCGCAAGCTCATCGTGACGGGATGTTTTTAAAAAACTTTTATTTTATTTTTCTTATTTATTTTAATTGATTTTATTTATTTTTACACTGTTTTAAAAAAAAAAATAGATCACTTTTATTCCTATTAGAAGGAATGTAAACATCCATTGTAATAGAAAAAAGCATGACAGATCCTCTTATGAGATCTGGGGGGTCAAAAAGTCCTCAGATCTCATATTTGGACTAAAATGCAAAAAATAAATAAATAAATTAATTAATAAAAAAATGACATTTAAAAAAAATATACCTTTAAGAGGTATGGGCGGAAGTGACGTTTTGACGTCGCTTCCGCCCTCCTATGGTATAGAGATGTGTGGGGGGGCCATCTTAGCCTCACTCGTCTCCATACCCAGCTAGGAAAAGGACCCGATCACCTCCGCCGCTACCGACGGCTCCGGTAAGCAGCGGAAGGTGCGGGAGGGCGGTGCGAGGGGGGGTGGCACCTCTCCCACCGCCAATAGCGGTGATCTCGCGGCGAATCCGCCGCGGACACCACCGTTATCGTACAGACGACCGGCGCCTGAAGAGATGGTCATCTCGGTTGTGGCAGCAGCTGCTGCCGTTACCGAGATATCCCTCTTCAAAAATAGGACGTACATCGTCGTGCGCTGGTCGGTAAGTGGTTAAACTGCGTCTCTATAAACCAAAATAGCAATTCCACCCAAACACAGCAGATACAAAATGGCAGCCGGAAAATGTGCGATTTTGTGCGATTCGTTTCATAAAAATCGAAAATTCGTATCAATTTCCGGAAATTTGTACATTCGTACGAATCCGACATATGAATTGTTATGCATACAAATTTTGGACGAAATATGGAATTTCGTATACGAGCTTTGGATCCAAATTCCGTTACAACAGAATCGGACAGAATGTTTGTTAACTACGATTATTCGTTATGATGAAGCTAAAAACCCCAGGAAGTCAGCACAGCACAGGGATGGTGGAGCCCCTCATAATGGGCACAGCGGGTGTACAGACCTGGGAACTCAGCACAGGGATGGTGGGAACCCCTCATAATGGGCACAGCGGGTGTACAGACATGGGAACTCAGCACAGGGATGGTGGGAACCCCTCATAATGGGCACAGCGGGTGTACAGACCTGGGAACTCAGCACAGGGATGGTGGGAACCCCTCATAATGGGCACAGCGGGTGTACAGACATGGGAACTCAGCACAGGGATGGTGGGAACCCCTCATAATGGGCACAGCAGGTGTACAGGCCTGGGAACTCAGCACAAGGATGGTGGGAACCCCTCATAATGGGCACAGCGGGTGTACACTCAGACCCGGGAACTCAGCACAGGGATGGTGGGAACCCTTCAAAATGGGCACAGCGGGTATACAGACCCGGGAACTCAGCACAGGGATGGTGGGAACCCCTCATAATGGGCACAGCGGGTGTACAGACCCGGGAACTCAGCACAGGGATGGTGGGAACCCCTCAAAATGGGTACAGCGGGTGTACAGACCTGGGAACTCAGCACAGGGATGGTGGAAACCCCTCATAATAGGCACAGCGGGTGTACACTCAGACCCGGGAACTCAGCACAGGGATGGTGGGAACCCCTCATAATGGGCACAGTGGGTGCACAGACCCGGGAACTCAGCACGGGGGATGGTGGGAACCCCTCATAATGGGCACAGTGGGTGCAAAGACCCGGGAACTCAGCACAGGGATGGTGGGAACCCCTCATAATGGGCACAGCGGGTGTACAGACCCGGGAACTCAGCACAGGAATGGTGGAACCCCTCAAAATGGGCACAGCGGGTGTACAGACCCGGGAACTCAGCACAGGGATGGTGGGAACCCCTCATAATGGGCACAGCGGGTGTACACTCAGACCCAGGAACTCAGCACAGGGATGGTGGGAACCCCTCATAATGAGCACAGCAGGTGTATAGACCCGGGAACTCAGCACTCAGCACAGGGATGGTGGAAACCCCTCATAATGGGCACAGCGGGTGTACTGACCTGGGAACTCAGCACAGGGATGGTGGGACCCCTCATAATGGGCACAGCGGGTGTATAGACCCGGGAACTCAGCACAGGGATGGTGGAAACCCCTCATAATGGGCACAGCGGGTGTACTGACCTGGGAACTCAGCACAGGGATGGTGGAAACCCCTCATAATAGGCACAGCGGGTGTACTGACCTGGGAACTCAGCTCAGGGATGGTGGAAACCCCTCATAATGATAAATTCATCATAACAAACATTCGTTATTTTTACGAAAATTTTACAAATCTAACGAAAATTCAGCTTTCGTACGAATCCGAATTCAATTTCGGACACGAATTACGAAATACAGTTTTTTTTAATACGGAACGAAACTAAATGAATTTTTGACGGCGCAAATGTCTACAAATTGGCGCATTTTCCCGCCAAAACTCTCGTCTAGCAGTAAGAAAGGGTGGTTGGTTCGAATCCCAAGCACGACACCACCTGCATGCTCTCACTTTGCCTGCGTGGGTCTCCCCCGGCAACTCCGGTTTCCTCCCACACTCCAAAGACATGCTGGTAGGCCAACTGGCCTCCATCCAAAATTGGCCCTAGTATATGAATGCAAGCCGGGGACCCCAGACTGCGGGCTCCCTGAGGGCAGGGACCAAACGTGAGCGTGCGATGCATGTGTGGAGCCCTGCGCAAACCAATGGCGCTATATGAGCAACTTAACCACTTCAATACAGGGCACTTAAACACCTTCCTGCCCAGACCAATTTTGAGCTTTCAGCGCTGTCGCACTTTGAATGACAATTGCGCGGTCATGCTACACTGTACCCAAATGAAATTTTTATTATTTTTTTCCCACAAATAGAGCTTTCTTTTGGTGGTATTTGATCACCTCTACGGTTTTTATTTTTTGCGCTACAAATAAAAAAATACCGAAAATTTTGAAAAAAAAATGTTTTTTTTTTGTTTCAGTTTCAAAACTTTTGTAAATAAGTACGTTTTCTCCTTCACTGATGGGCACTGATGGGGCTACACTGATGGGCACCAATGATGTGGCACCAATGAAGTGGCACTGATGAGGTGGCATTGATGGACACTGATATGTGGCACTGATAGGCGGCACGGATGGGCGACACAGATGGGCGACACGGATGGACACTGATAGATGGCACAAATTGGCACTGATAGCTGGCACGGATTGGCATGGATGGGTGGCACAGATGGGCATGGATAAGCGGCACAGATAGACATGGGTGGGCAATGATAGGCGGTACAGGTGGGCACTGATAGGCGGCACAGGTGGGCAATGATAGGCGGCACAGGTGGGCACTCATAGGCGGCACAGGTGGGCACTCATAGGCGGCATTGGTGTTATACTGTACTAATGGATGCCAATCAGTGCCAAACAATAATGCATGCCAATCAGTGATGCTCATTGTGGGCACTGATTGGCATCCATTATGGGCACTGATTGGCATCCATTGTGCTGACTGGCATCCCTGGTGGTCTGGTGGCGTCCCTGGTGGTCCAGTGTGGGCATCCTCGGGGGGCTGTGCTGATAATCGATCAGCACAGACCCTCCCTGTCAGAGGAGCAGCCGATAGGCTCTCCTCTACTCGCGTCTGACAGACGCGAGTGAGGAAAAGCCGATCACCGGCTCTTTCCATTTACACTGTGATCAGCCGTGATTGGACACGGCTGATCACGTGGTAAAGAGTCTCCGTCGGAGACTCTTTACCGAGATCGTAGTTGCCGGGTGTCAGACTGACACCCCGCAACAACGATCGCCGCGATGCGCGCCCCCGGGGGCGCGCAGCGGCTCATAGTCCTGATCACATCATATGACATCCGATCAGGATTATGAAACCACTTTGCCGCCGTCAATTGCCTATAGGGCGGGCGGCAAGTGGTTAAACAAATATGAGCATCTTAATGAGACACAATGCACAGGGATAGGGACAAACGCAGACAAACATCCCACACTCACTCCGATCGAACTAGGTGAACTGGTGTCTCCACTTAACCCCACCAACCATGTACAGTTGCAATAAAAATATGTGAACCCCTTTGGCATGATATGGATTTCTGTACTAATTGGTCATAAAATGTGATCTGATCTTCATTTAAGTCACAATAATAGACAATCACAGTCTGCTTAAACTAATAACACACAAAGAATTAAATGTTACCATGTTTTTATTGAACACACCATGTAAACATTCACAGTGCAGGTGGAAAAAGTATGTGAACCCATAGACCAGCCTTTCTCAACCTTTTCAACACAGAGGAACCCTTGAAATAGTTCTCCGGTCTCAGGGAACCCCTGCTAAAAATGAGAAATCTACAACTCATGATACATTAGTGTGACAGTCGGTGGGAAGAATGGTCCTCACACTTGTGGTCATTGGGAATAATTACCTCCTTACAGAGAGCTAAAAAGACCAATGGTGTCAGTGGGAACTTATCTAAGAGGCAGAAATGGCCCAATGCTGAAGGAACCCCTAGCAACCTCTGGAGGAATCCTGGTTGAGAATCAATGCCCTAGACTAATGACATCTCCAAGAGCTAATTGGAGTGAGGTGTCAGCCAACTGGAGTCCAATCAATGAGATTGGAGGTGTTGGTTACAGCTGCCCTGCCCTATAACAAACACACACCAGTTCTAGGTTTGCTTTTCACAAGAAGCATTGCCTGATATGAGTGATGCCATGCACAAAAGAGATCTCAGAAGACCTACAATTAAGAACTGTTGACGTGCATAAAGCTGGAAACTGTTATAAAAGTATCTCCAAAAGCCTTGCTGTTCATCAGTCCACGGTAAGACAAATTGTCTATAAATGGAGAAAGTTCAGCTCTGCTGCTCCTCTCCCTAGGAGTGGGCGTCCTGTAAAGATGACTGCAAGAGCACAGCGCAGACTGCTCAATGAGGTGAAGAAGAATCCTAGAGTGTCAGCTAAAGACTTACCAAAGTATCTGGTATATGCTAACATCCCTGTTAGCAAATCTACGATATGTAAAACACTAAACAAGAATGGATTTCATGGGAGGATACCACAGAGGAAGACACTGCTGTCCAAAAAAAAACATTGCTGCACGTTTACAGTTTGCACAAGAGCACCTGGATGTTCTACAGCAGTACTGGCAAAATATTCTGTGGACAGATGAAACCAAAGTTGAGTTGTTTGGAAGAAACACACAACACTATGTGTGGAGAAAAAGAGGCACAGCACACCAACATCAAAACCTCATCCCAACTGTGAAGTATGGTGGTGGGGGCATCATGGTTTGGGGCTGCTTTGCTGCGTCAGGGCCTGGATGGATTGCTATCATCGAAGGAAAAATGAATTCCCAAGTTTATCAAGACATTTTGCAGGAGAACTTAAGGCCATCTGTCCACCAGCTGAAGCTCAACAGAAGATGGGTGTTGCAACAGGACAACGACCCAAAGCATAGAAGTAAATCAACAACAGAATGGCTTAAACAGAAGAAAATACGCCTTCTGGAGTGGCCCAGCCAGAGTCCTGACCATGCTGTGGCATGGCCTCAAGAAAGCGATTCACACCAGACATCCCAAGAATATTGCTGAGCTGAAACAGTTCTGTAAAGAGAAGAGAATTACTCCTGACCGTTGTGCACGTCTGATCTGCAACTACAGGAAATGTTTGGTTGAAGTTATTGCTGCCAAAGGAGGTTCAACCAGTTATTGAATCCAAGGGTTCACATACTTTTTCCACCTGCACTGTGAATGTTTACATGGTGTGATCAATAAAAACATGGTAACATTTAATTCTTTGTGTGTTATTAGTTTAAGCAGACTCTGATTGTCTATTGTTGTGACTCAGATCACATTTTGTGACCAATTTGTGCAGAAATCCATATCATTCCAAAAGGGTTCACATACTTTTTATTGCAACTGTAACTATGTAATATATCCATAAATGCCAAAGTTACATAAAACATGAAATAAAACTTCTTAACCATACAATTTTGTCCCAAGTACAACACAATATTTGGCTCTGAGAGTTAGAAAGTCAACAGAGCTCCCCCCATGCTGGCTTCCTAGAACCACCAAGACCCCCCGCAGAGTGTAAACAGCTCCTATTGTAATGGGACAACAATGCATGGTGGCCGCTTGGATATGCGACAGGCATTTCAACTTAAAACCAAACCCTTTAAACATATTTTTACACTTATGGGGGACGTGTGTCTTGGTCCCATACAAAGGTAAAAAATCGCAATTCTCCATTTCTATTTCTCATTTACATCACAAACATATCACACAACATACAGTTACACAGCCGGCTCAGTCACACACAACATTCACTTTAGGTTTGTATTAAATGGGACCTATAGAGGATTTAAATATATGCGTGGAGAGCGAGGCAGAATCTTACATTTAGATTCTCTCTCTCTCCGTGGCTTGCCTCTCATCGGAAAATGCATCCGACAAACTGAGCATGCCCAGTCGATACATCACGCCAGCTGATCGGGATATCAGCTGAAGTGACGTACTATGTATGCGTAGGATACATTTGCTGGGGGTTGCCTACCCCGATATACCCCATAGTTTGTAGACACTTTAACATTTCTGCAAACTAATCAATTCGCACTTATTGAGATTTTTTTTTTTTTTTTACCAAAATCATGTAGCAGAATACATATTAGCCTAAATTGATGAAGAAATTTGATTTTTAAAATCTTTTTATTGGAAATGTTTTATAACAAAAAGTAAAAATTACACAGCTTAAAATCCTTTTCTTGGAGTACATCACGGGACACAGAGCACCATAGTAATTACTATGTAGTGTGGGTATATAGGCACCTTCAGGTGATGGACACTGGTATACCCAATACAGGAAGTTCTCCCTATATAACTCCTTCTACTAACAGGAGTACCTCAGTTTTTGTAGCAAAGCAATATACTTAAACCCCAGAAAGAGGGGAAGGACCTCTGTGTCCCATGATGTACTCCAAGAAAAGGATTTTACAGGTAAGCTGTTATAAAAATACTATTTCCTTTATTGTACATCATGGGACACAGAGCACCATAGTAATTACTATCTGGGAGGTCCCATAGCAATGTTATTTGAGGGGAGGGAGAGACAACCCATAGGGCACCCTCAGACTTGAGGATCTATACTGCTACCTGCAGCACACTGCGCCCAAAGGTGATATCCTCATGCCTTCTTACATCCACCTGATAAAACTTGGTGAATGTATGTACTGAAGACCAAGTTGTGGTCCTGAGCAGACCTGAGCCATGGAGGCTTGGTGATGCACTGCCCAAGAAGCACTAACCATCCTGGTAGAGTGCGCTTTGGCTTTGAAAAGGTGGAATCTTACCCCTTAAATTATAAGTCTGAATTATAACTTGCCAAATCCAGTTAGGGACAGTGGATTTTGACGCTGCCTGTCCTTTCTTAGGACCCTCTGGCAGTACAAATAAGACATCAGTCTTCTGAATCTGAGCAGTCGTCTTTAAATAGACTTTGACCGCTCTCACCACATCAAGACAATGTAGTGACTTCTCTTCCCTGGAACATGGTTTTGGAAAAAAACGATGGCAGGACAATATCTTGGCTCAGGTGAAAACCTGAGACCACTTTTGGCACAAAATCTGGACAAAGGCGCAACACCACTCTGTCCTCATGAATAATCAAGTATGGTTCTTTACAAGAAAGAGCAGCCAATTCCGAAACCCTCCTTGCTAAGAATATAGCAACCAAGAACACCAATTTCCTTGTCAGAAGTAGTGATGGCCGAACGGTTCGCCCGGCGGTCGTTTCGCGGCGAATTTCGGCTGTTCGTGGTCCGCCCAATCGGCGGACTATTGCCGCCGTTCTCCCGGCGGACTTCCGTGTTTACTGTGTAAAAGAACTTTGACATATGATGACACATCCATCATGGGGTACAGGACAGCCAATTGAGACATTACAGCACATGGACACTTGGACATTCCCCCTAACTTATAAATAGACCCGATCCGGCGGACATTTTACATTCTTTCTTCTGTCACTATAGGGAGAGGTTGCTGTGTGGAGCAGGGAGAGATTGCAGTGACCCAAATCGCCAGCTATTTGGTACACAAAAGTTCTTTTCAGGACTGGTATAGGTGTTAGGTGTAGTTCAGGATATAGGTTTGAGGCAGTGCTGTGCTAGTGATTGCTGCAGCAGCCTGAGTGTCTTTTGTGAGTTTAGAGAAAGGGACAGGACGGTGTGTGCTGCAGGGACAGTCAGTTTAATCATTAGCTGTTACTATCAGGTCCACAAAAGTGCTATTCAAGTTATTGTTCCAGCAGCCTCTGTTTTGTCAGTTTATATAGGGACAGGCAGTGAGGGTCAGTTTAATCAGTAGCTGTTACTATATTAGGTCCACAAAGGTTCTTTTCAGGACTGGTATGGTAATAGGCTTTTACACGTATAATATTCTTTCTTCCAAACATAGAAAGAATATTATACTTGACTGCTGCCCTTCTGCTGCAGTCTGCTAATCAGTCACAACCTACTTGTTCCACAAAGGTCTTTATAAGGACTGGTAACTTGGTCTGTCTAGGGTGCTACAGTACATAGGGTTGAGTGAGGTACAGTCTGCTATTCCGTAAGGACTGGTATCGGTCCACAATACATAGGGTTGAGGTGCACTACTGCTGACCGCTGCCCTATACTGCAGCAGTCCTTCATCAGTATAGGGACTGAGAGTTTTGTCACATGTTCATTTAAAAAATGACAGGCAGAGGAAGAGGCAGGCCCTTCCGCAGGGGTGGTAGGGGTAGGGCAGGAGCAACAGGCTTGAGCCAAAGTGGGAAGTTGCAGAAGGTGCGTTCAATTCATTTAAAGGACGCACCAGACTTAGTTGAGTGGCTCACTCAGCCTTACTCTTCTGCACCCTCCTCATCCTCTCAATCTGCACCCTCTTCTTCACTCTCTGCTATGTGCACCCCCAAAGACACTACCACCAACAACACCACCACCACCACATACCTTCCTCTTGAGTCACAGGAATTATTTTCCGATCCATATCAAGACATTTCTGATGCGCAGCCCCTCTTGGTATTGGATCAGGAAGAGGAGGTAGCAACAACCGCTACTCAGCAGTCTGACGACAGTACCCAGATCAGCCCAAGGAGGAGGTTGGTCCCCGGTGTTGCTGCCTACTCCGAGATCTCTACTTATAGCGGTGGGGAAGGTGACGTTGATGATGACGTGTCTAGTGATGTCACGTGGGTGCCCACAAGAGAGGAAGAGGAGGGGAGTTCAGAGGGAGATATGGACCAGCAGATAGGGAGGAGAAGCAGGAATAACTTACATTGCACAGGAGGGACAAAGCAGACTGCAAATGTATCAGGAGCGAGTCATTGACCATGTACGGTCACATCTGGCGCTCCCAGGACACCGGCACATGGCTCCGCAGTGTGGGCTTTTTTTAACGTGTCCGCTGCTGACAATTGCGTTGCCATCTGCAATCTTTGCAGTCAACGCATTAGTCGCGGTAAGCCCAACACTCACCTAGGGACGACCGCCTTAAGAAGGCACATGAGCAGCCATCACCGAGCCCAGTGGGAGCAACGGAACACACAAAGCCACACTCCAGGCTCTCACCGTTCAGCCTCGTCTTCTACTTCTCCTTCTCCTCTCTCCTCACAATTGTCCTCCACTCCACCTTCCATCACGCCAAGCTCACGTTTTTCTGCAAAAAGGCAGGCTTCCGTGAGGCTAATGTTCGAGCGTTAAAAAATGATGACGCCGGATAATTCTCTTGCACAACGGTTGATGGCTGGCTTGTCAGAACTCATAGCCCGCCAACTACTGCCATATAAACTGGTGGACTTGGAGGCCTTTCGCAAATTTGTGGCCTTTGGAACAGCACAATGGAAGGTCCCAGGAAGGAAGTATTTCTCACAGAAGGGCATCCCAGAGCTATATGGCCATGTTCAGCGGCAAGTGAATGTATCTCTGGCAAACAGTGTCGTTGCCAAGATACATCTGACCACAGACACGTGGTCTAGCAAACACGGGCAGGGAAGGTATATCACTTTTACTGCCCACTGGGTGAACCTTCTGACGGCCGTCAAGCATGTAACCCGTGGCACCCGTGTAGATTTGGTTTTACCACCACGGATTGCATGCAGGCCTGGCCCTTCTTCTCCTCCTCCTACTCCATCCTCCTCGGCTGACTCCTCCTTTTCCGCTGCTAGCGTCTCTTCCGCTGCACCACCCAAGCTCCCCAGAACCTATTCAACATGCCAGGTGAGACGTTGCCGTGCCGTGCTGCGTCTGTTGTGCCTGGAAGCCAAGAGCCACACTGGCCTGGCACTCCTTTCAGCTTTGCGTTCACAGGCAGATCAGTGACTAACACCGCTCAATTTGACAGTTGGTAAAGTGGTGTGTGACAACGGTGCCAATCTGCTTAGCGCATTGAAACAGGGCAAAATCACGCACGTGCCATGCATGGCACACGTCTTAAACTTGGTCGTGCAGCGATTCGTTGTCAAATACCCTGGGGTCCAGGGCAGCTTGCGGCAGGCAAGGAAAATCTTGGCCCATTTCAGAAGATCCTACACGGCCATGGCTCGCCTTGCTGACATTCAGCAGCGACACAATCTGCCGGTCAGATGTCTTATTTGCGATTGCCCGACGCGATGGAACTCAACCTTCTATATGCTTGATAGGCTGCTCCAGCAGAAACGTGCAGTTAACGTCTACCTGTATGAACTCTGCGGCAGAACAGTTTCTTGGGAGCTGGGGTTTTTTTCATCGCACCAGTGGCTGCTCATGCGCGACGCATGCAGACTTCTGCGCCCATTTGAGGAGATCACCAAACTGGTCAGTCGCAGCCATGGCGCCATCAGTGACATGGTACCTTATGCCTTCTTTATGGAACGTGCATTGTGTCGTGTCATTGATCAAGCTGTGGAGGAGCAGGAGCGGGAAGATGAGGAAGTTGCAATGCTGGATGAATTCCCAGGGGGGCTACTCTATCTGAGACAAGTCAACAACAGGAGTCTGAAGAGGAGTCAGAGGAGGATGGTGCCGGGGCGGATGAGGAGGAGCAAGAAGAGCATGCTTTAAACCTTTCTGGGATCCCTGTTGTGCGTGGATGGGGAGAGGAGAATGAAGAGGACGACATTATCCTGGATGATGAGCAGGAGCCAGGCCACCACACCACTTCCAGTTTAGTGCAAATGGGGGCCTTCATGCTCCAGTGTTTTAATAGCAAACTTTAATAGCAAACTTTAATAGCTTGATCCTGCAAAGAAGTTGTGGCAGCAACTGAATAGTGGGGAATGCATAAATCAGTGAGAACTGATCCCACAGGGTTACCAATGCATGAGAGTGGATCCCTTGTCCTGGACACAAAGTTGACCAAGTTCATGTTGAATCTGGACACCAGAAGATCTACGTCTGGAGTCCCCCATCTTTGGCAAAGAACCCAAAAAATGTTGAGGTAAAGGTAAACGGACCATTCCCCCAGGAATAACTGCTGGCGACTCAAGTAGACCGCCTGCCAATTCTCTACTCCCGGAATGAAGACTGACAACATTCCTTTCTGTCCAAGTTAGAATATAGTTCACCTCTGTCTGTGCTGCGGAACTCTTTGTGCCCCATTGGTGATTGATATAGGCCACAGCTGTGGCATTGTCAGATTGGATCCTGACAGGACAACCCCGCAACTTGAAAGTCCAGGCCTTCAGAGCCAGACGCACTGCCCAAATCTCTAGGATGTTGATGGACAAGGCTCTTTCGGTTCTTGAGCACTGTTGCCTGAAAGGCTGGTATCTCTCGTTACCACTTTCCAGATAACTGGTCTGAAGGATTTTCCTTTCAGCAGACTCTGGGTTAGTAACCACCAACTGAGGCTTTGGGACATCTTTGGGGATAGCCGCATTGGCAAGTCTAAAGCTTGAATCGTTTTGTTCCAAGCAGACAGGATACTATTTTGCAACATTCTCTAATATAACTGGGCATAGGGAACCACTTCGAATGAAGCCACCATCTTTCCTAACAACCTCATACAAAGGCGAATGGAGGGATCTCTTTTCGACCTGACCATCTGCACCAGCTTTCTTATGGAGTTGATTTTTGCCAAGAACACCTTTTTCTGGGCTGTGTCTATGATCAGGCCCAAATATTCCAGGTTTTTTTGCGGTTTTAACCACTTGACCACTGGGCACTTAAACACCCTTAATAACCAGACCAATTTTCAGCTTTCAGTGCTCTCACATTTTGAATGACAATTACTCAGTCATGCAACACTGGACCTATATGAAATTTTTGTCCTTTTTTTCACACAAATGGAGCTTTCTTTTGGTGGTATTTAATCACCGCTGGGTTTTTTATTTTTTGTGCTATAAAAGAAAAAATACAGAAAATTCTGTAAAAAAATGAATTTTTCTTTGTTTCTGTTATAAAATTTAGCAGATTAGTCATTTTTTCTTCATACATTTTGGCCAAAATTTATACTACTATATATCTTTGGTAAAAATAAGTACAAATTGGTGGATATTATTTGGTCTTTGTGAAAGTTATAGAGTCCACAAGCTATGGTGCCAATATCTGAAAATTGATCACACATGAAGTACTGACGGCCTATTTGAATTCTTGAGACCCTAACATGCCAGAAAAGTACAAATACCCCCCAAATGACCCCTTTTTGGAAAGAAGACATTCCAAGGTATTTAGTAAGAGGCATGATGAGTTTTTTGAAGTTGTTATTTTTTCCCACAATTCTTTGCAAAATCAAGATTTTTTTTACTTTTTTTCTTTTTTTTTTCCCACAAAATTGTCATATTATCAGGTTATTTCTCACACACAGCATATGCATCCCACAAATTACACCCCAAAACACATTCTGCTATTACTCCCGAGTACAGCGATACCACATGTGTGAGACTTTTACAAAGTGTGTCCACATACAGAGGCCCAACATTCAGGGAGCGCCATCAGGCGTTCTGGAGCACCCAGGCCAATTCTGACATTTCTCTCCTACATGTAAAAATCATAATTTATTTGCTAGAAAATTACATAGAATCCCAAAACATTATATATGTTTTTTTAGCAAACACCCTGGAGAATACAATGGTGGTTGTTGCTCTCGCACGGTATTTGCGCAGCAATTTTTCAAATGCTTTTTTTTGGAAAAAAAAACAGTTTTGTGCTTAAAAAAAAAAAAAACACAGTAAAGTTAGCTCAATTTTTGCATAATGTGAAAGATGAAGTTATGCTGAGTAAATAGATACCTAACATGTCACTCTTCAAAATTGCACAGGCTCATGGAATGGCGCCAAACGTCGCTACTTAAAAATCCCCATAGGCGACGATTACATTTTTTTTTACTGGTTATGTTTTGAGTTACAGAGGAGGTCTAGGGCTAGAATTATTGCTCTCGCTCTAACGTTCGCAGCGATACCTCACATGTGTGGTTTGAACACCGTTTTCATATGTGAGCGGGACTTACGTATGCATTCGCTTCTGCATGCGAGCACATGGGGACAGGGGCACTTTTAAAAAAAAAAAAATGTTTATTGTTCATTTTACTTTATTTATTTTAGTTTGACATTTTTTTCCCCAAAAATAAATTTTTTGATCACTTTTATTCCTATTACAAGGAATGTAAACATCCCTTGTAATAGGAATATGGCATGAGAGGTCCTCTGTACAGTGAGATGTGGAGTCAATAAGACCCCGCATCTCACCTCTAAGCTGGGAAGCCTGAAAAAAAAAAAAAAAAAGATTCTGGATTTGATTGTATTGGCGAGTCGGTAGAAGCACCGGAGGGGGGGGGGGAGGGGGGGTGTCTATGGCTGGGTATGGCTGGGTATCTCAGAGTATGGCTGGGTATCTCAGAGTATGGCATTGCAGAGTATTGCGTTGCAGAGCATTGCAGGATATTGGAGGGTGTTGCAGAGCATTGCAGAGTGTTGCACGGTATTGGCGGGTGTTGCAGAGCATTGCAGTGTGTTGCAGGGTATTGGTGGGTGTTGCAGAGCATTGCAGAGTGTTGTAGAGCATTGCAGAGTGTTGCAGGGTATTGGCGGGTGTTGCAGAGCGTTGCAGGGTATTGCAGAGTGTTGCAGAGTGTTGCAGGGTATTGCAGAGTATTGCAGGGTATTGCAGGGTATTGCAGAGTATTTCAGAGTATTGCAGGGTATTGCAGGGTATTGCAGAGTATTGCAGAGTGTTGCAGAGTAATGCAGAGTATTGCAGAGTATTGCAGAGTATTGCAGAGTAATGCAGAGTATTGCAGAGTAATGCAGGGTGTTGCAGGGTATTGCAGAGTAATGCAGAGTAATGGCAGGGTATTGCAGAGTATTGGCAAGGAATTGAGGGGTTAATTTTCGGTGAGCAGCGATGTGGGCACTGCAGATGCAGCCCACATCGCTGCTGACACCGATCTCTTCCCCCTCCGCTGTTCCGATCGGTACAGAGAGGGGGAGGGAGGAACCGGCGTCATAACATGACGCCGGTTTGTTTACAAGTGATCACTCCGTCATTTAAAGGAGCGATCATGTGGTAAACGCCCGCTATGAGCGGCCGTTTACCGTGATCCGTGATGCGCCGGGTCCTATGGACCCGGCGGTCACGGATGCTCTCGAGTGCGCGCCCCAGGGGGCGCGCGAGAGCGGAATTCTGGGAGGACGTCATATGAAGGCCTCCCAGAGTTAAGAAACCGCCCTGTAGCCGTCATTCGGCTATAGGGCGGTTGTTAAGTGGTTAAGGAAGTCTTCTCTAGGTTGAGAATCCAACCCAGATTTTCCAGGTAACTGGTTGTAATGCGCAGGCTTTGCTCCTAACGAGCCACCGACTGATCTATTAGCAATAGATCATCTAGGTATGCCAAGACTGTTATGCCCTGTGCCCTTAACCTGGCTAGAGGTGGGGCCATCACTTTTGTGAACACCCAGGGTTCTGCTTCGAACCGCAGAAACCTTTGGTGAGCGAGAAATATAAGGACATGCAGATATGCATCCCTGATGTCGATAGACGCTAGAAGTTCTCCACTTTGTAGGATAGAAACTACTAACCTGATTGACTCCATGTGAAAGGAGCAGATCTTCAGGAATTGATTTTGATTCTTTAGATATAAAATGGGTCTGACGTCTCCATTCGGTTTTGGTACCGTAAAGAGCTTTGAATAAAATCTCAAACCTTGCTCTTCTGTGGGGATCTGCATGATCATCCTCTGGGCCAGTAATCGGTCTAATGCCCGAAACAGAGATTTCCTTTTCCCTTGATCTTTGGGAACATTTGATCTCAGAAAACAAGACGGTGGAAACTAACAAAATTCTAGTTTGTATCCTAGAGACACCGTGAAGATGACCCATCTGTCCTGAATTTCCTCTTGCCAGACTTCTGAGTATTTCAGAAGTCTTCCCCCCACTCTGGCGAGGGGGGGGGGGGGGCGCCTCTTCATAATGAGGCTTTAGAATTCTGCTTTGCAGATTTCCAGCCCCAGGTCTTTTTCTGTGCCTGGGCCTGACCTTGAGGCTTTTTCTCTAGAGTCTGACGGTGGAGGCCATCGGCACTGCCTAGAGGCAGATGCCCCTGGCCCAGGGGAAAGAGTCCGCTTAAATGAAAGACATTTATACTTTTCTTTTGACTGGCAAAAATGTACTCTTCCCCCTAGAAATCATTCTGATGTATTTGTCCAAATCATCCCCAAGTAGTCGATCCCCATGAAAAGGAAAACTAGTCAGAAGCCTTTTGCAAAGTTCTTCAACTGACCAATTTTTTAACCCTAGGATCCTATGCATGTGCACTAGCACAAGCGCAAGGCTGGTGAATAGAGTCTTTCATGGCGTCTATGGCAAAACATAATTCATTTGGTAGTAGGGATGGCCTTGCGGTTCGCCTGGTGGTCGGTTCGTGGCAAACTTTGCTCGTTCGCGATTTGCCAAACCAGCGGACTTCTGCCGCTGTTCGCGCGGCGGACATATGCGTTTACATTGTGGAAGAACTTTGACCCATGATGACACATACATCATGGGGTACAGGGCAGCCAATTGAGACATTTCAGTACATGGACAATTGGACATTCCCCCTAACTTATAAATATACCTGATCTGGCGGCCATTTTACATTCTGCCTTTTGTCAGTGTAGGGAAAGGACGCTGTGTGGAGCAGGGACAGTCAGTCTAATCACTAGCTATTACTATTAGGTACACAAAAGTCCTTTTAAGGACTGGTAAAGGTGTACAGTATATAGGGTTGTAATACACTTAGAATATACTTTCTTTCAAAGCTACAAAGTATATTCTGGTGCACTGCTGTGCTGCTGATTGCTGAGTGCACTGCTGACCGATTCTGCAGCTGTCTTTTGTCAGTGTAAGGACAGGACGCTGTGTGGAGCAGGGACAGTCAGTTTAATCACTAGCTATTACTATTAGGTCCACAAAGGTCCTTTTTAAGGATTGGTATAGGTGTATAGTATATAGGGTTGTGTAATACACTTAGAATATACTTTCTCTCAAGTATATTATGGTGTATTGCTGCTGACTGCTGTGCTGCTGAGTGCTTGCTGACCGATTCTGCAGCTGTCTTTTATCAGTGTAGGGAGGGACAGTTTAGTGTTTGGAGCAGGGACAGTCTGCAAATCACTAGCTACTAGGTCCACAAAGGTCCTTTTAAGAACTGGTATAGGTGTACAGTATATAGGGTTGTACACATATAATATACTTTCTTTCAAATATAGAAAGCATATTATACTTGACTGCTGAGCTGAGTGCTGACTGATTCTGCAGCTGTCTTTTATCAGTGTAGGGACTGAGGGACAGTCTGCAAATCACTAGCTACTAGGTCCACAAAGGTCCTTTTAAGGACTGGTATAGGTGTACAGTATATATGGTTGTACACGTATAATATACTTTCTTTCAAATATAGAAAGCACATTATACTTGACTTCTGGGCTGCTGAGCTGATTGCTGCCTGATTCTGCAGCTGTCTTTTATCAGTGTAGGGACTGAGGGACAGTTTGTTGTATGGAGCAGGGACAGTCTGCAAATCACTAGCTACTAGGTCCACAAAGGTCCATTTATAGGTGTACAGTATATAGGGTTGTAATACACGTATAATATACTTTCTTTCAAATATAGAAAGCATATTATAGTGCACTACACTGCTGTGCTGCTGACCGATTCTGCAGCTGTCTTTTATCAGTGTAGGGACTGAGGGACAGTTTGGTGTTTGGAGCAGGGACAGTCTGCAAATCACTAGCTACTAGGTCCACAAAGGTCCTTTTAAGGACTGGTATAGGTGTACAGTATATAGGGTTGTACACGTATAATATACTTTCTTTCAAATATAGAAAGTATATTATGGTGCACTGCTGACTGCTGTTCTGCTGACCGATTCTGCAGCTGTCGATTCTCAGTGTAGGGAGGGACAGTTTGGTGTTTGGAGCAGGGACAGTCTGCAATTCACTAGTTACTAGCTAGCTACTATTAGGTCCACAAAGGTCCTTTTAAGGACTGGTATAAGTGTACTATTTGGTGTGCAGTATATAGGGGTGTAATACACGTATAAAATACTTACAAATATAGAAAGCATAGTATAGAGCGTTTCCACTGTGCAGCATTGTGACTGCTGAGCGGTTCTGCAGCGATACTACAAAGAGTGACAAACACAATTAAAAAAAAGTATTGTAACTGGTGTGATAGACCAGTGGCCCCCAAAAACGACAGATTGAAGCGAGTTGTTATATACCGTCTTCCACATACATACTGCACTTCTCTAGAGACTTTTGTCACAGGGTCATTTAAAAAATGACAGGCAAAGGAAGAGGCAGGCCCTTCCACAGGCATGGTAGGGGTAGGACAGGAGCAACAGACTTAAGCCAAAGTGGCAAATTGTAGAAGGTGCATGCGATTACGTCAAAGGACGCACCAGACTTGGTTGAGTGGCTCACTCAGCCTTACTCTTCTGCACCCTCCTCATCCTCTCGATCTGCACCCTCTTCACTCTCTGCTGTGTGCACCCCCAAAGACACTACCACCAACACCACCACCACCATATACCCTTCCGCTTGAGTCACAGGAATTATTTTCCGATCCATCACAAGACATTTCCGATGAACTGGCATTCTTGGCATTGGATTAGGAAGTGGAGGTAGCAACAACCGCCACTCAGCAGTCTGACGACAGTACCCAGATCACCCAGATCAGCCCAAGGAGGTTGGTCCCCGCTGTTGCGTGTCTATGATGTGTCTAGTGATGTCACGTTGTTGCCCACAAGAGAGGAAGAGGAGGGGAGTTCAGAGGGAGATACGGACCAGCAGATAGGGAGGAGAAGCAGGTGGAACTTAGATTGCACAGGAGGGACAAAGCAGACTGCAAATGTATCAGGAGCAAGGCATCAACCATGTAAGGTCACATCTGGCGATCCCAGGATGCCGGAACATGGCTCCGCAGTGTGGGGTTTTTTTTTAGCCTGTCCGCTGATGACAATAGTGTTGCCATCTGCAATCTTTGCAGTCAACGCATAAGTCGCGGTAAGCCCAACACTCACCTAGGGACGACCGCCTTAAGAAGGCACGTGAGCTGCCATCACGAGCCCAGTGGGAGCAATGCAACCCACAAAGTCACACTCCAGGCTCTCACTGTCCAGCCTCGCCTTCTACTTCTCCTTCTCCTCTCTCCTCACAATTGTCCTCCACTCCACATTCCATCATGCCGTCCTCATGTTTTTCTGGAAAAAGGCAGGCTTCCGTGGGCCAAATGTTTGAGTGTAAAAAAATGATGATGCCGGATAACCGTCTTGCCCAATGGTTGACGGCTGGCTTGTCAAAACTGATAGCCCGCCAACTACTGCCATATAAACTGGTGGACTCAGAGGCCTTTTGAAAATTTGTGGCCATTGGAAAACCACAATGGAAGGTCCCAGGAAGGAAGTATTTCTCACAGAAGGGCATCCCAGAGCTATATGGCCATGTTCAGCGGCAAGTGAATGTATCTCTGGCACACAGTGTCAGTGCCAAAATACATCTGACCACAGACACGTGGTTTAGCAAACAAGGACAGGGAAGGTATATAACTTTTACTGCCCACTGGGTGAACCTTCTGGTGGCCATCAAGCATGTAACCCGTGGCACCCATGTAGATTTGGTTTTACCGCCACGGATTGCATTGCAGGCCTGCCTCTTCTTCTCCTCCTCCTACTCCATCCTCCTCCCTCTCCTCCTCAGCTGACTCCTCCTTTTCCGCTGCTTGCGTCTCTTCCGCTGTGCCACCCAAGATCCCCAGAACCTATTTGACAGGTGAGACGTTGCCATGCTGTGCTGTGTCTGTTGTGCCTGGAAGCCAAGAGCCACACTGGCCCTGCACTCCTTTCAGCTTTGCGTTCACAGGCAGATCAGTGGCTAACACCGCTCAATTTGACAGTTGGTAAAGTGGTGTGTGACAACGGTGCCAATCTGCTTAGCGCATTGAAACAGGGCAAAATTACACACGTGCCATGCGTGGCACACATCTTAAACTTGGTCGTGCAGCGATTCTTTGTGAAATACCCTGGGGTCCAGGACATCTTGCTGCAGGCAAGGAAAATCTCGGCCCATTTCAGAAGATCTTACACGGCCATGGCTCGCCTTGCTGACATTCAGCGCCGACATTATCTGCCGGTCAGACGTCTTATTTGCGATTGCCCAATGCGATGGAACTCAACCTTCTATATGCTTGATAGGCTGCTCCAGCAGAAACGTGCAGTTAACGACTACCTGTACGAACTCTGCAGCAGAACAGGTTCTGGGGAGTTTATTTTTTCACCGTTCCAGTGGTTGCTCATGCGCGACACATGCAGATTTCTGCGGCCATTTGATGAGATCACCAAACTGGTCAGGCGCAGCCATGGCGCCATCAGTGATATCGTACCTTATGCATTCTTTATGGAGCGTGCATTGCGTTGTGTCGTTGATCAAGCCGTGGAGGAGCAGGAGCAGGAAGATGAGGAAGTTGCAATGCTGGATGAATTCCCAGGGGGGCTACTCTATCTGAGACAAGTCAACAACAGGAGTCTGAAGAGGAGTCAGAGGAGGATGGTGCCGGGGCAGATGAGGAGGAACAAGAAGAGCATGCTTTAAACCTTTCTGGGATACCTGTTGTGCATGGATGGGGAGAGGAGAACGAGGAGGACGACATTATCCTGGATGATGAGCAGGAGCCAGACCACCACACCGCTTCCAGTTTAGTGCAAATGGGGGCCTTCATGCTCCAGTATTTTAACAGGGACCCCCGTATAAAAAGCATAAAGGTCAAGGACCAGTACTGGGTGGCAACGTACTTAGACCCCGGTACAAACACAAAATGGCGGAAATGTTACCACCGTCACAGAGGGCTGTCAGAATGGAGCACTTACAGGCCTTGCTTCGAGAAATGATGCATTCTGCTTTTGCGTGAGCTCCCAGAGAAAGAGTTGCGGGTACCAATCCAACAGCGCCTGCAAGAAAAGGAAGGGTTGAAGATGTGTTGGTGACTTCTGATATGAGGTCATTCTTTCAGCCGACCCATCGACAGGTCTCATCCAGATCCAGCATCAGGGAACGCCTAGACCGACAGGTGTCCAACTACATCAGGTTAACGGCCGATGTGGACTCTCTGAGAAGTGATAAACCCCTGGACTACTGGGTGGGCAGGCTTGACCTCTGGCCAGAGCTTGCCCAATTTGCAATGGAACTGTTGGCTTGCCCCTCGTCCAGTGTCCTGTCCGAAAGGACGTTCAGCGCAGCAGGGGGGTTCGTGACTGATAAGCGCACTCGCCTAGCACACGACAGTGTTAACTACCTCACATTTATAAAAATGAATGAGGCATGGATCTCGAGCACACGGACCTTTTTTCTACCTTTGACTCACTTCCTTGTACAAAAAAAGCACACCGTACTATATGCCTGTTCCCTCCTGTTTGAAGAGGTTGAGCGGTGTCATATTTTTGGGTCCCGCAGCGAGTTGCTGGTATCAGTGCTGCTGTCAGTGCTCTCTATCTCAGTGCTGGTGTCAGTGCTCTCTCTCTCTATCTCGGTGCTGGAGTCAGTGCTCTCTCTCTATCTCGGTGCTGGTGTGGTGTCAGTGCTCTCTATCTCGGTGCTGGTGTCAGTGCTCTCTATCACGGTGCTGGTGTCAGTGCTCTCTATCACGGTGCTGGTGTGGTGTCAGTGCTCTCTATCACGGTGCTGGTGTGGTGTCAGTGCTCTCTATCTTGGTGCTGGTGTCAGTGCTCTCTATCTTGGTGCTGGTGTCAGTGCTCTCTCTCTTGTTGCTGGTGTCAGTGCTCTCTCTCTTGTTGCTGGTGTCAGTGCTCTCTCTCTTGTTGCTGGTGTCAGTGCTCTCTATCATGGTGCTGGTATCCGTGCTCTCTATCTCGGTGCTGGGGTCAGTGCGCAGACTTTATTGCGGTGCTGGTGTCAGTGTTGTATCTCAGTGCTGGTGTCAGTGAGGGAGATGGCAGCATAGAAGCCAATCAGCAGGCAGTTCCAGCACCATGGCTGAGGATCAGCACTGGACTGGCACCTCCGTACCACCGCAGTGGAGCCCTGAATAGGTGGGGGTAAGGGCCGGGCAGAGAGAGGGGCTCAAGCACAGGTTGGCACACTGGGACATTGGCACAGGACTGCACTACCCTGACTGTGGCACTGATCATCTCCTGCACCCCCTTCATAGCCTGACCTGACCTTGCCTCTCCTCCATGGCCTTCATGCGCTCCTGAATTGTCAAAATTTCACAGATAAAAAAAGAATGCTTGTCGTTGTCGATCCCAGATTCACTTAATACTTTTGTAATGTCAGTGTCCATGTGTGCACAGCTAGTAAGTATTTTGTGGCTGAAAATATGACCTGGAGGTTTTTAAGGTTCGCCTGCCATTGAAGTCAATGGGGCCCGCCACAAACTTTGCGGTTCACGAACTTTTTCCCGCGTTCGCGGTTCACGTTCGCGAAACGTCCCGTCTGAAGTTCGTCCATCTCTATTCTCCACCACCAGGGGGTCGTCCACTCCTTTACTTCTTTAGCACAATGATGTGAACACAGATAACAAGTGAAACGTCCCGTCGGAAGTTCATCCATCACTATACCAGTGTCCATCACCTGAAGGTGCCTATATACCCACACCACATAGTAATTACTATGGTGCTCTGTGTCCCATGATGTATGTAGTGGTGGCACCTGAAGAGCATGCGCTATGCGGTTTTTCTAAAATTAAAGTTGCCTAAACTGGAGTTTGGTTTGGGTGTAATTATCTAAATTGGGTCTCGGTATCAGTCTGACTGGACTGTGAGATGTTCGGCCTGGCCACAGGGGGCACTGTCTCTTCTGGCAGGCATGGAACTGTGGTCTGGTGAGGTGCCTAAGTTACTCTCTCTTGGAGCCCCCCCATTGGGAGGGGCGCTCTCGCTGTGCTTTCTGTAAGAGGGTACTTAAGATGCAGAGGTCACGTGGTTTGGGGGTTCCGGTCCAGTATAATGTGCTGACTACATGGTCCAGGTCCTCCTGACCAGCCCCCAGGAAGGCTAAAGCCTAGGGTGCGGATCCACCCGACTTTAATGTTTTGGGGCTGGCTAGCCCAAGGCAAGGAAACTAAAGGAGGATTCTGAGGTGGATGGGTGCCGTCCCCAGTCCGGGAGAGACCCAGTGTACTTCAAGCATTCCAGGGAAGGACTCTTCAGAAGAACACCACGTACGGGTTGGTTTTCTTAGCAAGAGCCTGGAAGGTCTGAAGTAACCGAGAGAATCCGGTCTTGTGGATATCGCCAAGCAGGCTGAAAGATCCAGGTATCCTACAAGTGTTATAAAGCTTAGTTTCCACTACGGGTTTTACAACAATGTCTGTGTGGCAGAGACTTTGTTCTTGAGTAAGCACCAAGTTGGCTGCTAGGCCTTGTGAGAGAGGGACTGTCCAACCAGAGTGATCATCCAGCTGCGAATGGCTATTCTCTGGATGCAGTCAAAGTAAGCAAGTTCTTCAATGTGTTTTGGACTTTGATACTAAGAGTACCTGAATTTCCCTTCCAACCCTCTGATCCCAAGTTGAAAGTGGATCTATTATCAGTAGGGATGCACCGAAATTTCGGCCGCCGAAACATATCGGCCGAAAATGGGCCTTTCGGCAATTTGCCGAAAGGAAAAATCGGCCGATAATTGAGCCGAAAATGGGGCGGGGCCTGGGCAGGGCAGAGCTCCGCCCCTGCCCCTGGTGCCGCCCATCACGGGAGGTGTATAGCGCAGGAAAGCCACCTCTGCCGTCTGGATCAATAGAGCGCCGGGAACATCACAGCTTTAATTTTAATAGCTGTGTGTTCCCCCGTCGCTCGCTGTCGCATACAGCCCCTCCCCCTCATTCGGGGAACTGTGATAGACAGATCACCTGTCCAGATTGGACGGGGGTTCTGTCTATCACAGATCCCCGGACAAGGGGGAGGGGCTGTATGCGACGGCGCGCAACGGGGGAACACACAGCTATTGAAATTAAAGCTGTGATGTTCCCGGCGCTCTATTGATCCAGACGGCAGAGGCGGCTCTCCTCTCTTTCTGCATCACTGACTGCACAGGGGACAACACACGCTGCATGAGGGGACACAAACACTGGCTGCACGAGGGGACACAAACACTGGCTGCACGAGGGGACACAAACACTGGCTGCACGAGGGGACACAAACACTGGCTGCACGAGGGGACACAAACACTGGCTGCACGAGGGGACACAAACACTGGCTGCACGAGGGGACACATACACTGGCTGCATGAGGGGACACAAACACTGGCTGCACGAGGGGACACAAACACTGGCTGCACGAGAGGACACAAACACTACTGGCTGCACAAGGGGACACAAACACTACTGGCTGCATGAGGGGACACCACACTTATCTCTTTTATCATGTCGCCAGTCTCTGACCACCTCCTGTACCATGTCACCAGTCTCTAACCACCTCCTGTACCATGTCGCCAGTCTCTGACCACCTCATGTACCATGTAGCCAGTCTCTGGCCACCTCCTGAACCATGTCGCCAGTCTCTGGCCACCTCCTGAACCATGTCGCCAGTCTCTGGCCACCTCCTGAACCATGTCGCCAGTCTCTGGCCACCTCCTGAACCATGTCGCCAGTCTCTGGCCACCTCCTGAACCATGTCCACCTCCTGAACCATGTGGCCAGTCTCTGGCCACCTCCTGAACCATGTCGCCAGTCTGGCCACCTCCTGAACCATGTCGCCAGTGTCTAGCCACCTCCTGTACCATGTCCACAGTCTCTGACCACCTCCTGAACCATGTCCCCAGTCTCTGACCACCTCCTGAACCATGTCCCCAGTCTCTGACCACCTCCTGAACCATGTCCCCAGTCTCTGACCACCTCCTGAACCATGTCCCCAGTCTCTGACCACCTCCTGAACCATGTCCCCAGTCTCTGACCACCTCCTGAACCATGTCTCCAGTCTCTGACCACCTCCTGAACCATGTCCCCAGTCTCTGACCACCTCCTGTATAAAAATATTTTTTTAAAACAGTCATTTTCGGTATCGGTGCTGTTTCGGTATCGGTTTCGGTTTTCGGCCTAGTGTATTTTTCATTTTCAGTATCGGTTTCGGCACCAAAAAAACCCATTCGGTGCATCCCTAATTAAATCAGTTACTGGGCCACCTACCACGGGACATCCTCCTAGACGTGCAACAAGAAGAACGGAGGGTAACAATAAGCTCAAAACTAACCAGCAGCTCCTTCCGGGGTTAGTGCTACATGTTCAATAAAGAAATATATCTTTTTTTCTAAATAGTTTTTTTTTTGCAGTGGTGATCAAATACCAACGAGAAGAAAGCTTTATTTGTGGGAAAAAAATTATATATTGAATTTATGTACAGTGTTGCATGACTGCGCAATTGTCAGTTAAAGTAACACAGTGTGGTAACATAAATAAAGGCCTGTCATGAAGGGGGTAAATCTTCCGGAGGTCAAGTGGTTATATAACCAATTTCCTTTTCATCATGATGTACTCATCTCCACTTTTCATGTCATTGCACTTAGTGCTCCGCATGTCTTCTCCACATCCGTCTTTCCCTCTTTCTCTCTTCTAATGTTGGGAGGTATAATTCTCATTACTACTGCAAAACGAATCTCCTCCCTTCTGTACTCTGATCTCCGTGTCCTATAATATTCATCCAGCCTCACCCTGTGTAGGAGGACGTCACCCCTCCCCCATCCACATTCCTCTCCGGTGTCAGAGACTTTCAGTCTTGTTTCACTTCCCCTGTCAGCGATGGCGTCTGGTGATCTGAGAGCCGAGCTGAAATGTTCCGTCTGTCTGAACATTTATACCGATCCTGTAATGCTGAGATGTGGTCACAACTTCTGCCGGGTCTGTATTGATCGTGCGCTGGATACACAGGAGGGGTCTGGAGATTTCTTCTGTCCTGTATGCAGAAAAAGGTTCAGGAGTCGTCCTGCACTGCAGAGGAATATAGCACTACGTAACATAGCAGAGACTTTCCTGTCTCCTCATCAAGATCGGGAGGAGTCCGGGGTCTTCTGTACTTACTGTGTGGACTTTCCTGTACCTGCTGTTAGATCCTGTCTGCTCTGTGAGGTTTCTCTGTGTGATAAACACCTGAAAGTGCACAAAAATTCCCCAGAACACGTCTTATGTGACCCCACCTTGTCCATGGAGAGCAGGAAATGCTCCGTCCATAAGGAAGTTTTGAAGTATTTCTGCACTGAGGATGAGACCTGTATCTGTATTTCTTGTTGTATGATTGGAGAACATAAAGGACATGAGATGATATCACTGGATGAGGCTTCTGAGAAGAAGAAGGAGACACTGAGGAATGTTCTGCAGAAACTTCTGACAAAGAGAGAGAAGACGGAGGAAAGAGTCCAGAGTCTGCAGGAACATCGGAGGAAAGTAGTAGAAGAAACATCCGGTGACACCGAGAGAGTCACTGCCCTGTTTAGAGATCTCAGGAGACGTCTGGAAGACCTGGAGAAGAGAGCCCTGAGGGACATCTCCGGGAGGGCAGAGCGGATCTCCATCTCCATCCGGGATCTGGAAATACAGAAGGAGGAGCTGTCCAGGAAGTTGCGTCACATTGAGGAGCTGTGTAACGTGACGGATCCACTGACTGTCTTACAGGAATCAGACACAGGTGACTTGTGTGATACTGAGGATGGAGATAATGAGGACAGAGAGAGACATGAGGAGCTCCTCCATGATGGAGGGGGTCTGGATGTGGCGGGGGTCTTACAGAAAGGTTTATCTGATGTAATAACAGAGGTAAATGTATACTATATACAGGGGGCTGCAGACATATTACTGGATGTAAACACAGCTCATAATGATCTACAGATATCAGATGACAGGAAAACTGTATCCAGGTCAGATATAAAGCAGAATTACCCAGAAAGACCAGAGAGATTCCAGGATTGTTCTTCTCAGGTGATGAGCAGTCGGAGTTTCTCCTCAGGGAGACATTACTGGGAAGTGGATGTCGGGGGGTCAGATTGGTTTACAGTCGGGATGTGTTACCCCAGTATGGAGAGGAAAGGGAAGGTGTCAGAGATTGGATTTAATAAGAAGTCCTGGGGATTGGACAAGGATGATGATGATGATGAGTATTCGGAGATTCATGACAGTAAATGGACCTTCTTATCCCCCAATCCCTCCAGTAACAGAGTCAGGATATATCTGGATTATGAGGCCGGGCGGATCTCCTTTTATGATCTGTGTGACCCGATCCGACACCTCCACACCTTCACCACCACCTTCACTGAGCCCCTCCATGCTGTGATAGGTGTATGGAGAGGTTGTATAAAGATATGTGGGGGGGAGGCGGGAGATGTGAGAACTCCGCCCACAGTCTAGTGATGTCAGACGAAGGAGGGGAATTCATTTAATATTCATCCAATAGTATATAGCAGTGGGCGGGGCTTCCTGCAAGTTTTTCTACTATAAATAAATGCGAGATTGCTTACTGACCGTTGTGATTGGGTAGAATATCTGTCCAATTATTGGAGTAACAATAACATGTTCCTATGGCAGAGTGGGTCAGGATTAGATCCCCTGTCAGGTTTTTTCTTCACACCTATGCAGGTTGCTTTCCAGCCTTTCTGCTGAGCTTTCCGCAGGATTTTTTTACCATGATTTGTGTTTTGTGGGGTTTTTTTTTTTTTATGCATTTTTTTTTTTTGGTTGGGGGGTTTGTGTTTTCTTTTTTTTATGCATTTTTTCGTTGCCTGGCAAATTTGATCAAAGATTGTATGGCTCAGAGCAGTGGGAAACAAAGTCTTACTTTGGAAGTTTGCAGTCAGGGTGTCCAAGCTGAGGTGTCCTCCAACACACCGACAGACAAACGGTCATCGAATAAAAGCAGCCGATAACGCCGTAACATCTAGCATATTTATTTTCAAGCCTTCACAGTGAGTACGGTCAGCAGCAGACGAGTTTTGTTCAACAAGGCTTATCCCCGAAACTCGTCTCCCACTGACGGTACTCGCTGTGAAGGCTTGAAAATTAATACGCTTGATGTTACGGAGTTGCCGGCTGCATTTATTCGATGACCGCTGGGCAGATTTAACCTCTTGGTGCCCACACTATAGCCGAACGCACTGTCTTAAAATGCCGGGAGGGCGTCCATGTACATCCTCCCGTTCTCACACTGCCCGCCCCCCTTGGGATTCCGCTGATCGGGTAAAGGGCCAATCACAGCGAGCCCTTTACCACATGATCGGATATCAGCCAATGACAGCTGATCCATTGGATGACTTTTCTAATGGATCCTAATATAATGTATCATTGTGATGTTGTATCTTATAATCACTAGATGTGTCCTGGTGATGAGGGAGGAATTAGGAAAAGAAATGTTAATGTGAAATAAAGATTCTTCTGTATGTTATTATTATTCTTCTTATTATTATTATTCTGGGTTTATACAGAGCCAACATTTTCCGCAACGCTTTACAACATAGGGGCAGACATTCCATATAGAATGTAATACAGGAGGAATCAGAGGGTCCTGATCATTAGAGCTTGCAATCTAGAAGGGAGGGTCAAGAGATGCAAAAGATAATAACTGTGGGGGATGGGCTGATGGAGAAAATAAATGTCCAGCTGTTAGGTGGGGGCAGGATAGGTCTCTCTGAAGAGATGAGTCTTCTGAGATCGTCTGAAAGTGAACAGAGTAGGAGATAGTCAGACAGATTAGGGGTACTGAGTTCCAGAGGATGGGAGAGGCTCTGGAGAAGTCGTGGAGGAAAGCATAGGAGGTGGTGATAAGGGAACTAGAGAGCAGGAGGTCTTGGGAGTAAGCATGAGCCGAACACACCACCCCCGCTTTGGTTCGCAACCAGAACCTGCGAACAGACCTAAACTTCGTGTGAACTTTAGAACCCTATTAAAGTCTATGGGACTCAAACATTCAAAATCTACAGTGCTAATTTTAAAGGCTAATATGCAGGTTATTGTCCTAAAAAGTGTTTGGGGACCCGGGTCCTGCCCCAGGGGACATGGATCAATGCAAAAAAAAGTTTTAGGGGGGCGCATGTTTCCCATGCTTAGAACTGTCCCTGCACAAAGTGTCATTTCTGCAGGAAAAAAAGTCATTTAAAAATCACTCGAGGCTATAATGAATTGTCGGCTCCCCGTAATACAGAGAACACTCATTGAAAGTCATTGATTAAAAAAAAAAAAAGCGTGGGGTTTCCCCAAATTCAATTACCAGGCCCTTCAGATCTGGTATGGATATTAAGGGGAACCCCGTGTCATTTAAAAAAAAAAAAAAATGATGTGGGGTTCCCCCTAAAAATCCATACCAGACTCTATATCCGAGCACGTATTTCACAAAGAAACTGTAAAAAATAGTTAAAAAAGACACACACATCGTTGCAAAAGTCCTTTATTAACCACTTAAGGACTGCCGTATTGCCAATGTACGTCATCACAATGGCACAGGCAGGCACAAGCACGTACATGTATGTGCCTGCCTTCCAGCGGGTGGGGGGTCCGATCGGACCCCCTCCCGCTGGATACGGCGGTCCGGTTCGCTCCAGGAGCGATCCGTGATGAGGGGATGGCCGTTGGTTTCTGGCCACCCCCTCTGGATCGCTCCTGGCCAAGGAGAAGCTTCCTCCCACTGTGTATTGTTTACACAGGAAGGAGGAAGTGATGTCATTCTCTTCGGGGCGGTCTTTTTGACCGGACTACGAGGAGAAGACACAAAGTAAGTGTGCACCAACACTACACTGACATTTAGGTACACACAGGCACACAAACCCCCCCCCCGATCCCCCCCCCCCGATCGCCCCCCGATCCCCCCCCCCCAGTCACAGTGTCACTGATTGCATTGATCATTTCTTTACTGATCACTGCATTCAGTGTCAGTTGTAAAAGTAAAAACTGTCAGGGCAGTTAGTGTTAGGTCCAGGGTAGCCCCCTATCACCCCCCAATAAAGATTTAACCCCCTGATTGCCCCTAGAGTTAACCCTTTCACCCCCTTTTGCCAGTGTCACTAAGCGATCATTTTTCTGATCGCTGCATTAGTGTCGCTACTGTCGCTAGGTAGCTAGTTATTTTTTTAGGTTCACCGCCAGGTTTTTATATCGCTAGGTACCCCGATATACTACCCAATAATGGTTTTAACCCCCTGATTGCCCCTAGTTAACCCTTTCATCCCCTTTTGCCAGTGTCACTAAGCGATCATTTTTCTGATCGCTGCATTAGTGTCGCTATTGTCGCTAGGTAGCTAGTTATTTTTTTAGGTTCACCGCCTGGTTTTTATAGCGCTAGGTACCCCGATATACTACCCAATAATGGTTTTAACCCCCTGATTGCCCCTAGTTAACCCTTTAACCCCCTTTTGCCAGTGTCACTAAGCGATCATTTTTCTGATCGCTGCATTAGTGTCGCTAGTGTCGCTAGGTAGCTAGTTTTTTTTTTTAGGTTCACCGCCAGGTTTTTATAGCGCTAGGTACCCCGATATACTACCCAATAATGGTTTTAACCCCCTGATTGGCCCTAGTTAACCCTTTCATCCCCTTTTGCCAGTGTCACTAAGCGATCATTTTTCTGATCGCTGCATTAGTGTCGCTAGGTAACTAGTTTTTTTTTTAGGTTCACCGCCAGGTTTTTATAGCGCTAGGTACCCCGATATACTACCCAATAATGGTTTTAACCCCCTGATTGCCCCTAGTTAACCCTTTCACCCCCTTTTGCCAGTGTCACTAAGCGATCGTTTTTCTGATCGCTGCATTAGTGTCACTAGTGCCGCTAGGTAGCTAGTTATTTTTTTAGGTTCACCGCCAGGTTTTTATAGCGCTAGGTACCCCGATATACTACCCAATAATGGTTTTAACCCCCTGATTGCCCCTAGTTAACCCTTTCACCCCTTTTGCCAGTGTCACTAAGCGATCGTTTTTCTGATCGCTGCATTAGTGTCACTAGTGTCGTTAGGTAGCCCCTAGTTAACCCTTTCACCAGCGATCACAGTATAAGTGTCACTGGTGACGCTGGTTAGCCAGTTAGTTATTTAGGTTCCCCGTCAGGTTTTTATATAGCGCCAGGGACCCCCATATACTACCTAATAAAAATTTGAACCCCCTGATTGCCCCTAGTTAACCCTTTCACCACTGATCACTGTATAAGTGTTATGGATGACTGTGATTAGTTTGCTTTTTATAGCATCAGGGCAATAAAGGTTTAACCCCCTGATCACCCGGCGGGTGATATCAATTAGGTTTTAGGGTCAGGGTCTGCGTCGCCCCAGGCAGCGCTAGGTTAGTGCCAGTACCGCTAACACCCACACGCAAAGCATAAACCTCCCGTAGTGGTATAGAATCTGAACAGATCAATATCTGATCTGATCAGATCTATACTAGCGTCCCCAGCAGTTTAGGGTTCCAAAAAAATGCATTGTTAGCGGGATCAGCCCAGATACCTGCTAGCACCTGCGTTTTGCCCCTCTGCCCAGCCCACCCAAGTGCAGTATCGATCGATCACTGTCACTTACAAAACACTAAACACATAACTGCAGCGATCACAGTGTCAGGCCTGATCCCTGCGATCGCTAACAGTTTTTTTGGTAGCATTTTATATTTAAATCCGGAAGGCAGTGCTTGGTTTTCGGGGTCCCGTACGTGGCTAGGCTCCCAAAAAGTCCCCCACATGTAGTATCCCCATACTCGGGAGAAGCAGCAGAATTTATTTTGGGGTGTAATTTGACTTATGCCCATAGCATTTAGTGACAACTTTGTGCAAAAAAAAAAAAGTTTGTAATATTCCCGCAATTTGTGGCAAAATATAAAATATTCCATGGACTCAACATGCCTCTCAGTAAATAGCTTGGGGTGTCTACTTTCCAAAATGGGGTCATTTGGGGGGTTTTGTGCTATTTTGGCATTTTATGGCCTTCGAAACTGTGATAGGTAGTGAGGAGTGAAATCAAAAATTTGCACCCTTAGAAATCCTGAAGGTGGTGATTGGTTTTCGGGGTGCCGTGCGCGACTAGACTCCCAAAAAGTCCCACACATGTGGTATCCCCATACTCGGGAGAAGTAGCGGAATATATTTTGGGGTGTAATTCCACATATAACCATGGCATGTGTGAGCAATATATCATTTAGTGACAACTTTTTGTAAAAAAAAAAAAAAATTTTTTATTTTTTGTCATTATTCAATCCCTTGGGACAAAAAAAAATATTCAATGGTCTCAACATGGCCCTCAGCAAATAGCTTGGGGTGTCTACTTTCCAAAATGGGGTAATTTGGGGGGGTTTTGTGCCATCTTGGCATTTTATGGCCTTCAAAACTGTGATAGGTAGTGATAGGTAGTGAGGAGTAAAAGAAAAAATGTATGCCCTTAGAAATCCTGAAGGCGTTGCTTGGATTTCGGGGTCCCGTACGCGGCTAGGCTCCCAAAAAGTCCCACACATGTGGTATCCCTGTACTCAGGAGAAGCGGCAGAATGTATTTTGGGGTGTCATTTCACATATGCCCATAGCATGTGTGAGCAATATATCATTTAGTGACAACTTTGTGCAAAAAAAAAAGTTTGTAATATTCCCGCAACTTGTGGCAAAATATAAAATATTCCATGGACTCAACATGCCTCTCAGTAAATAGCTTGGGGTGTCTACTTTCCAAAATGGGGTCATTTTGGGGGGGTTTTGTGCTATTTTGACATTTTATGGCCTTCGAAACTGTGATAGGTAGTGAGGAGTGAAATCAAAAATTTGCACCCTTAGAAATCCTGAAGGTGGTGATTGGTTTTCGGGGTGCCGTGCGCGACTAGACTCCAAAAAAGTCCCACACATGTGGTATCCCCATACTCGAGAGAAGTAGCGGAATATATTTTGGGGTGCAATTACACATATAACCATGGCATGTGTGAGCAATATATCATTTAGTGACAACTTTTTGTAAAATTTTTATTTTATTTTTTTTGTCATTATTCAATCCCTTAGGACAAAAAAAAAAAATATTCAATGGACTCAACATACCCATCAGCAATTTCCTTGGGGTGTCTACTTTCCAAAATGGGGTCATTTGGGGGGTTTGTACTGCCCTGCCATTTTAGCACCTCAAGAAATGAGATAGGCAGTCATAAATTAAAAGCTGTGTAAATTCCAGAAAATGTACTCTAGTTTGTAGACGCTATAACTTTTGCGCAAACCAAAAAATATACGCTTATTGACATTTTTTTTGCTAAAGACATGTGGCTGAATAAATTTTGCCCTCAATGTATGACTAAAATTTAGTTTATTCGATTTTTCTTATAACAAAAAGAAGAAAATATATTTTTTTTCAATATTTTCGCTCTTTTTCCATTTATATCGCAGAAAATAAAAATCGCAGAGGCAATCAAATACCATCAAAAGAAAGCTCTATTTGTGGGAAGAAAAGGACGCAAATTTCTTTTGGGTGCAATATTGCATGACCGCGCAATTACCAGTTAAAGCAGCGCAGTGCGAAATTGGAAAAAGACCTCTGGTCCTTAAGGTGTTTATTGGTCCGGGGCTGTAGTGGATAAGAACAAGGAGGTCCCCTTAGTCTGCCTGTAAAGTAGTGCATCTTCCCCATATTTATAACAGCAAAATGACATTTCTAAAGGAAAAAAATGTCATCAAAAACTGCTTGCGGCTGTAATGTATTGTCTGATTCTGGCAGTCCATTACTAGGCCCTTTGGGTCTGGTATGGATATTAAGGGGAACGCCATGGCAAAATTAAAAAAAAAAAATGTCATGGGGTCCCCCAAAATCCATGCCAGGCCCTTCAGATCTGGTATGGATTTTAATGGGAACTCTGCACCAAATAAAAAAAAAATGCTGTGGTAGCCCCCCCCCCAAAAAAAAAATCCATACCAGTCCCTTATCCAAGCATGCAACTTGGCAGGCCGCAGGAAAAAGGGGAGGTGACCTCGCTCCCTCTGATGTCACATGACATCAGAAGGGGGGCGGGGTCACCTGGTTACATCACCGGGTGGCACCGCCCTTGGCTATATAACCGCTGTCAATGCGAAAAGACGGCAGTTGGTGGGGCGCCTCCTATGGAGGCAGAGCTTTTCCGAGGTTTTTTTTTTCTCTGGGTCGTTGGTGCCGTGATTGACGATGGATTTACATTGCAGAAAACTTTTTTTTTTTTTTTACAAGGAATTGGCAAAAACTGTCTGCTGTCGTTTTTTATGTTTTTGACACTTTTTTGGTGAATGGGTAGGTGTACAATGTACCCGATACCCATTCACATGGGGTCGGCGGGATCTGGGGGCTCCCTTGTTAAAGGGTGCTTCCAGATTCCGATCAGCCTCCTGCCTGCAGACCCTCACAACCACCGAGCAAGGGTTGTGGGGATGAGACCCTTGTTCCCAATCAACATAGGGACAAGGGGCTTTGGGGGGGGAAAGGATATGGAAAATTTCAGCCCAAAATGATGTGGCTAGTGGGCAGCTCCAACAAATATAGAGATGTGTGTCATTGTCAGGGCAACCACAAAAACAAGCAGAAGAGTAGGATGAATCATTTGCCCTTACTCAAGATGGCTGCTGCTAGAAATGCTAGCGGGGTATTTGATCAAAGTGTTTAATAAAGAACAGAGACATTGATGGATGGTGGAGATTGCTTTGAATATTAAAAATTAATGAAAAATAATTTTGGATTTGTGGTGCTCAGATACAGTGTAGGGCCGATTCAAACTTTAGCAATCCCATAGTTGCCAACGGTCCCGATTTTTCCCGGGACAATCCCGATTTTGGGACCCTGATTGGAGGCCGTCCCGATTCGGGATTTTGCCTTTTGCCAATGGAAAAACTGGAATGTTTGGCTCTACAGCAGTTTCCGGCTCCTGGCTCCAACAAAATGGCTGCCAGCGCAGCCCGCGAGAGCTTTCCCCTCCTGATCAGCTACATCTCCTCTCGTTCCTCATGTTCGGTGGAGAGGGGAGGGGCCAATCCGTGCAGCCAATGAATCGGCTTCTCTCTTCTCAATTCTCCAGCCAGGGTTAGCTGCACGGATCGGCCCCTCCCCTCTCCACTGAACAGATGTAGCTAGACTGCAGCCAACACTGGGGGCACTGGTTTAAGAGGCACTCCACTGCGGGGACTGATTTAAGAGGCACTCCGCTGGGGGCACTGATTTAAGAGGCACTCCGCTGGGGGCACTGATTTAAGAGGCACTCCGCTGGGGACACTGACTGCTGGGGACACCTGATGTAAGAAGCACTCCGCTGGGGACACTTGATGTAAGGAGGGACTCTGCTGGAGAGACCTGATGTAAGGAGGGACTCTGCTGGAGGCACCTGATGGCATCTGGTGGCAGGCGTTTTGGCAGGTGACATGCTCAGGGGTCCCACTGATTCTGGATTATGGTGAGTTGAATGATTTCATTCTATATTACAATGTAATAATAGTAATAATGCACTTCAATCATCCTGACACCACAACAACCATGGTTCTGGGATGATTGAAGCGCTAACACCAGGTGTTTGAAGTATCTTTATCTGCTGATTTGTTAAACTCTGGAATACACATATTTCTATTGTGGTGTAGGATCTGGGCCTGCTGTCCCTCCATCCCTCTTTTCTTCCTTCTCTCTCCTTCCCTCCTTCTCTTCTTCTCTCCTTCTTTCTCCTTCCCTCCCTCCCTCTTTTCCCCTTTCTTTCTCCATCTCTCATTCATCTCAGACTCTAACCACACCCCATTTGAACCACACCCATATAAGCCACGCCTACAATTTTTCACATACACCACGCCAATTTTTGAGCGCTGTGCGCACCACATTCTTCTTTTTTTTGCCCCAAATCCCCCCAATCTCCTTGCAGCCGCCCCACCTCACATGATACCACAGTGTTCAGGGCAGACACCCCTTCTGCTCACCCCTTGTAACGGCCCTGGTGGTGCTTGGGTGGGGGGGGAAATTCACCCTGACAAGGTTGGTTAAGAAGGCTGAACTGTGCCAGGATCCATTTTTGGGGGGACACCAGGCTTTTTTTTCTAATTTTTTTTTTGCATGGGTTTCCCCCTAAATCTAGACATGTGCACACTGAAATATTTCATTTCGGAATTTTGCCTTCATCCGAAAAAATTAATTACTTTAGTTACTCCCGAAATTCGATTTTATTTATTTTGTTTCGTTAAAAAAGGCATTCGTACGAAAATACGAAATAATTAAAGTCGAATCTGTCATTGAGGCTTATGGTTAGGGTTGCCACCTGTCCGGGATTCACCCGGACAGTACGGGTTTTGAAACGTGTGCCCGAGTCTCTGACCACCTGAGACCCGGCCACATTATTCATTTCAGACCAGTCCAGTGGCTCCCTGCGTGGCCGAGTCTCCTCAATTTATGAGTCCGCAGCGGCGTGCGGCTGCTTAAATTCAGCTCCTGTTTAGCTGTCTGAGTGCAGGATGGGAGGCGGGACACAGAGGCAGAGGAGGAGCCTCCATGGTGCTCTCCTCCAATCCTCTGGCTGGCTGCAGAAGGGACAAGGAGGTGGGCGGAGCCTCCCCATTCCTTGCTGCTCTGGAATGTGTGCAGAGATCACTGGGACTGCAGCCAACCAAGCTTGTAAGGTAAGTACTCTCACCTCCCTCCCCCACCTACACTAACACACACCCCTCCCCCCACCATACACCCCCTCCCCCACCATACACTATACATACACCCTCCCCCCACCATACACTCCTCCCCCACCATACACTATACATACACCACTCCCCCCACCATACACCCCTCCCCCCACCATACAAATACATAACCCCCCCCACCATTACACCCCTCCCCCACCATACACTATACATACACCCCCCTCCCCCACCAGACACTATATACACCCCCCTCCCCCACCATACACTATAGACACCCCCCTCCCCCACCATACAGCCCCCTCCCCCACTATACATACACCTCCCCACCATACACATACACACCCCCCTCCCCCACATACAGCCCCCTACCCCACTAACATACACCCCCTCCCCCACCATACAACCCCCCCACCATACACTATACATACACCCCCCATCATACAACCCCCTCCCCCCACCATCCACTATATACACCCCCCTCCCCACCATACAACCCCTCCCCCACCATACACTATATACACCCCCCTCCCCCACCATACAGCCCCCTCCCCCACTATACACTATACATACACCCCTCCCCCACCATACACTATACATACACCCCCCTCCCCCACCATACACTATATACACCCCCCTCCCCCACCATACAGCCCCCTCCCCCACTATACACTATACATACACCCCTCCCCCACCATACAACCCCCTCCCCCCACCATACACATACACACACCCCTACCCCCACCATACACCCCCTCCCCCCACCATACACTATACATACACCCCTCCCCCCACCATACACTCCTCCCCCCACCAGACACTATACATACACCCCTCCCCCCCACCATACACCCCTCCCCCACCATACACTATACATACACCCCCCTCCCCCCACCATACAACCCCTCCCCCACCATACACTATACATACACCCCCCATCATACAACCCCTCCCCCACTATACACTATACATACACCCACTCCCCCACCATAACACCCTCCCCACCATACACTATACATACACCCCCCCTCCCCCACCATACACTATATACACCCCCTCCCCCACCATACAACCCCTCCCCCCACCATACAGCCCCCTCCCCCACTATACACTATACATACACCCCCTCCCCCACCATACACCCCTCCCCCACCATACACCCCTCCCCCACCATACACTATACATACACCCCCCCCCCCACCATACACTATATACACCCCCCTCCCCCACCATACAGCCCCCTCCCCCACTATACACTATACATACACCCCTCCCCACCATACAACCCCCTCCCCCCCACCATACACTATATACACACACCCCTACCCCACCATACACCCCCTCCCCCCACCATACACTATACACACACCCCTACCCCCACCATACACCCCCTCCCCCACCATACACTATACATACACCCCTCCCCCCACCATACACTCCTCCCCCCACCATACACTATACATACACCACTCCCCCCACCATACACCCCTCCCCACCAGACACTATACATACACCCCCTCCCCCCACCATACACTCCTCCCCCCACCATACACTATACAGTACACCACTCCCCCCACCATACACCCCTCCCCACCATTACACCCTCCCCCACCATACACTATACATACACCCCCCTCCCCCACCATACACTATATACACCCCTCCCCACCATACACTATACATACATCCCCCTCCCCCACCATACACTATACTACACCCCCTCCCCCCACCATACACTATACATACACCACTCCCCACCATACACCCCGTCCCCCACCAGACACTACACATACACCCCCCTCCCCACCATACAACCCGCCCCCCACCATACACTATATACACCCCCTCCCCCACCTTACACTATACACACACCCCTCCCCCCATCATACACCCCTCCCCCACCATACACTCCCTCCCCCACCATACACTATACATACACCCCCCTCCCCCACCATACACTATATACACCCCCCTCCCCACCATACACTATACACACACCCCTCCCCCCACCATACACCCCCTCCCCCCACCATACACTCCTCCCCCACCATACACTATACATACACCCCCTCCCCCACCATACACTATATACACCCCCCTCCCCACCATACACTATACACACCCCTCCCCCCACCATACACTATACATACACCCCCCTCCCCCACCATACACTATATACACCCCCCTCCCCCACCATACACTATACACACACCCTCCCCCCACCATACACCCCCTCCCCCACCATACACTCCTCCCCCACCATACACTTTACATACACCACTCCCCCACCATACACCCTCCCCCACCATACACCCCTCCCCCACCATACACTATATACACCCCCCTCCCCCCACCATACACCCCCTCCCCCCACCATACACTCCTCCCCCACCATACACTATACATACACCCCCCTCCCCCACCATACACTATATACACCCCCTCCCCCACCATACACTATACATACACCCCCCTCCCCCACCATACACTATATACACCCCCCTCCCCCACCATACACTATATACACCCCCCTCCCCCCACCATACACCCCCTCCCCCCACCATACACTATACATACACCCCTCCCCCCACCATGACACTATACATACACCCCTCCCCCCACCATACACTCCTCCCCCACCATACACTATATACAACCCCCTCCCCCACCATACAACCCCGCCCCCACCATACACTATGTACACCCCCTCCCCCACCATACACTATACATACACCCCTCCCCCACCATACAACCCCCTCCCCATCATACACTATATACACCCCTCCCCCACCATACACTATACATACACCCCCCTTCCCCACCATACACTATATACACCCCCCTCCCCCACCATACACTATATACACCCCCTCCCCCACCATACAACCCTCTCCCCACCATAACTATATACACCCCCTCCCCCACCATACACTATACACACACCCCCCCACCATACACTATACACACCCCCTCTCCCCCCACTATACACACACCCCTCCCCACCATACACCTACACATACACCCCTCCCCCACCATACACCCCTCCCCCACCATACACTATACATACACCCCTCCCCCCACCATACACTATAAATACACCCCCTCCCCCCACCATACACTATATACACCCCCCTCCCCCACTATACACACACTCCTCCCCCACCATACACTATACACACCCTCCCCCACCATACACTATACACACACCCCTCCCCCCCACCATACACCCCTCCCCCACCATACACTATATACACCCCCCTCCCCCCACCATACACCCCTCCCCACCATACACTATATACACCCCCCTCCCCCCACCATACACCCCTCCCCCACCATACACTATACACACACCCCTCCCCCCACCATACACCCCCTCCCCCCACCATACACTCCTCCCCCACCATACACTATACTTACACCCCCCTCCCCCACCATACACTCCCTCCCCCCACCATACACTATACACACACCCCTCCCCCCACCATACACCCCTCCCCCACCATACACTATACACACACCCCTCCCCCCACCATACACCACCTTCCCCCACCCATACACTATATACACCACCCTCCCCCACCATACACTATACACACACCCCTCCCCCCACCATACCAACCCCCTTCCCCCACCATACACTATACACACACCCCTCCCCCCACCATACACTATACATACACCCCCTCCCCCACCATACACTATACATACACCCCCCTCCCCCCACCATACACTATACACACACCCCCTCCCCCCACCATACACCCCTCCCCCACCATACACTATATACACCCCCCTCCCCCCACCATACACATATACACCCCCCTCCCCCACCATACACTATACATACACCCCCTCTCCCCACCATACACCCCCTCCACCCACCATACAATATACACACACCCCTCCCCCACCATACACTATACACACACCCCTCCCCCACTATACACACACCTCTCCCCCCACCATACACTATATACACCCCCCTCCCCCACCATACACCCCTCCCCCACCATTAACTATATACACCCCCTCCCCCACCATACAACCCCCTCCTCACCATACACTATATACACCCCCTCCCCACCATACATACACCTCTCCCCCCACCATACATACACTATACACACACCCCCACCATACACTATACACACCCCCCCTCCCCCCACTATACACACACCCCTCCCCACCATACATACACTATACACACACCCCCCACCATACACTATACACACCCCCCTCCCCCCACTATACACACACCCCTCCCCCACCATACACTACACATACACCCCTCCCCCACAATACACCCCTCCCCCACCATACACTATACATACACCCCTCCCCCCACCATACACTATATACACCCCCCTCCCCCACTATACACACACTCCTCCCCCACCATACACTATACACACCCTCCCCCACCATACACTATACACACACCCCTCCCCCCACCATACACCCCTCCCCCACCATACACTATATACACCCCCCTCCCCCCATCATACACCCCTCCCCCACCATACACTATATACACCCCTCTCCCCCCACCATACACCCCTCCCCCACCATACACTATACACACACCCCTCCCCCCACCATACACCCCCTCCCCCCACCATACACTCCTCCCCCACCATACACTATACATACACCCCCCTCCCCCACCATACACTATATACACCCCCCTCCCCCCACCATACACCCCCTCCCCCCCACCATACACTGTCCACTGCCCTACTGACACCGTCCACTGCCCTACTGACACCATTTACTGCTCTACTGACACTGTCCACTGCCCTACTGACACTGCCCACTGCTCTACTGACACCATTTACTGCCCTACTGACACTGCCCACTGCTCTGCTAACACCATCCACTGCTCTACTGACACCATTTACTGCCCTACTGACACTGTCCACTGCCCTACTGACACCGTTTACTGCTCTACTGACACTGTCTACTGCTCTGCTGACACCATTTACTGCCCTACTGACACTGTCCACTGCTCTACTGACACCATTTACTGCCCTACTGACACTGTACACTGCCCTACTGACACCATTTACTGCTCTACTGACACTGCCCACTGCTCTACTGACACCATCCACTGCTCTACTGACACCATTTACTGCCCTACTGACACTGTACACTGCCCTACTGACACCATTTACTGCTCTACTGACACTGTCCACTGCCCTACTGACACCATTTACTGCTCTACTGACACTGTCCACTGCCCTACTGACACCATTTACTGCTCTACTGACACCATTTGCTGCTCTACTGACACTGTCCACTGCCCCTACTGACACCATTTACTGCCCTACTGACACTGTACACTGCCCTACTGACACCATTTACTGCTCTACTGACACCATCCACTGCCCTACTGACACTGCCCACTGCTCTACTGACACTGCCCACTGCCCTACTGACACTGTACACTGCCCTACTGACATCATTTACTGATCTACTGACACTTCCCACTGCTCTACTGACACCATCCTCTGCTCTACTGACATTGTACACAGCCCTACTGACACTGCCCACTGCTCTACTGACACCATTTACTGCTCTACTGACACTGTCCACTGCTCTACTGACACTGTCCACTGCTCTACTGACACTGTCCACTGCCCTACTGACACCATTTACTGCCCTACTGACACCATTTACTGCTCTACTGACACTGTCCACTGCCCTACTGATACCATTTACTGCTCTACTGACACCGTCCACTGCCCTACTGACACCGTCCTCTGCCCTACTGACACCGTCCTCTGCCCTACTGACACCATTTACTGCTCCACTGACACCATTTACTGCCCTACTGGCACCGTCCACTGCCCTACCGACACCGTCCTCTGCCCTACTGACACCATTTACTGCTCTTCTGACACCATTTACTGCCCTACTGACACCGTCCTCTGCCCTACTGACACCATTTACTGCTCTATTGACAGCGTCCACTGCCCTACTGACACCGTCCACTGCTCTACTGGCTGACAGTGTCCACTTTTAAGGTAGGCTATTTTCACTGACATTTCTTTTATTAATCAAATCATATTTTATGGGTACACTAAATGCTTTTGTTTTATTTAATCAGCCCCTTTAAGTCCCCCCACTGTTAATGCAATTTGGCTATAGCAAATGTTCACTGTAGCACACTTCATTACTACTCTTTTTAGGTAACCCAAGGTATTTTATAATCCTATAGCGCGTACTACAAAAAAATTGCTGTGCGCCGTGAAAATGTTCGGGTTTGGCTTGAAGAAAAGGTGGCAACCCTACTTATGGTGTCTGTCGTGTGTTCTAAGAAGATTCGGCGGAGCAGCTAAACTGTACGACGCCGCAATCGTACGTTTCCGGTCGAATGTTCCACCTACAAGCTATAGTAGAATTCTAATGTTGTATGACACTAGTAATAATTATATTTATTCATTATTATTACTAGTCAACCAACATTAGAATTCTTCTATAGCCTATGGGCGGAGCATTTGACCATGAATCTCCTGTCGCGGCGACTGCTTTGTCGAATCTTCATGTCGAATCTTATCTCTCATGTCCCTTTAAAAAATATATATATATATTTTTAAATTTCCCTCCCTATGTGCACTGGTATCCTGGTCCCGGGCGCAGTGCAATATGGGAAGTGCCACGTCTATGCAATCACAAGATTGCAGACAAGGCGCTTCATTTGCCCAAAAAAAGAGCGCTCTGTGGCACCCGGCGCAATGGACTGCCCATTCGAGTGCATAGACTTGCACTTTGTCACATGGGCGGTGCTTCCGACGTCACTCAAGGAAGTGACGTTCGTTGGCACTGCACTGCAGTCTATTCTTTGTCCCGCCTGAGAGGATCAGGTAAGGCTGCCACATGACCATGCTTACAAATTCATTATTTATTCAGCGCCGGTACCCCCTCCACATCCACAGGGTTACTATTGGTGGTCGGCACTCGGCAGCATACCCCAAACCCCCCCCCACCCCTCTGCTAAACAAGATTTAAAAAAAAAGGGTTATTTTCGGTGGTCGGCAGCATACACCCCCCCCCCCAACAAGCTTTAAAAAAAAGTTATTAATAATAAGCCTTTTTTTTTTAAATCTTGTTGGGGGGGGGGGGGGTGTATGCTGCCGACCACCGATAATAACCCTTTTTTTTTAAAAATCTTTTTGGGAGGGTATGCTGCCGACCACCGATATGAACTTATTATCGGTGGTCGGCAACATACACCCCCCCAACAAGATTTAAAAAAAGGGTTATTATCGGGGGTCGGCAGCATGCCCCCCCCCCCGCTAAACAAGATAAAAAAAAGGGTTATTATCGGTGGTCGGCAGCATACCAATAAGCCCCCCCCCGCTCAACAAAATTAAAAAGATATATGCTTTTTTAGTTTACAACCCCCAACACCCCCCCCCCCCCTGAATGTAGATATGTGCGATTTACAGTTTGCAGAATGCAGATATGTGCGATTTACAGGTTGTAGATATGTGCGATTTACAGAATGCTATTTACAGAATGCAGATTTGTGCAATTTAAAGGTTGCAGAATGCAGTTATGTGCGATTTACAGAATGCAGATATGTGCGATTTACAGGTTGCAGAAAAGGTGCCTGATGTGGTTAGAATTGTCATGGAAACCACCATGACTTAGCCTGGAGACCAGCCTCCTTCCCACTGACCATGGACCCTGGACTAAGGAGACCCTCTATTGAGTTTACAAGGAACCTTTTCCTCAAGGGTTATATCACTTCCCTGTGTACCTGACTGGCCATGAATATACTAGCGACACTTTCCATGCCATTAGGGCTGGAGGGACTGCTCCTGGGACCCCCTGGCATACTGTGAATAGTTCTAACCTAATATACTGGTCCTGTCTGGTAATTAGGAATGAGCCGAACACCCCCCGGTTCGGTTCGCACCAGAACCTGCAAACAGACCTAAACTTCGTGTGAATTTTAGAACCCAATAAAGTCTATGGGACTCGACCGTTCAAAATCTAAAGTGCTAATTTTAAAGGCTAATATGCAAGTTATTGTCATAAAAAGTGTTTGGGGACCTGGGTCCTGTCCCAGGGGACATGGATCAATGCAAAAAAAAGTTTTAAAAACAGATGTTTTTTTCAGGAGCAGTGATTTTAATAATGCTTAAAGTGAAACAATAAAAGTGTAATATTCCTTTAAATTTCGTAGCTGGGGGGTGTGTATAGTATGCCTGTGAAGGGGCGCATGTTTCCCGTGCTTAGAACTGTCCCTGCACAAAGTGTCATTTCTGCAGGAAAAAAAGTCATTTAAAATCACTCGCGGCTGTAATGAATTGTTGGCTCCAATAATACAGAGAACACTTATTGAAAGTCATTGATAAAAAAAAAGAAAAAGCGTGGGGTTCCCCCCAAATTCAATTACCAGGCCCTTCAGGTCTGGTATGGATATTAAGGGGAACCCCGTGTCAAATTTTTTATAAAAATGACGTGGGGTTCCCCCAAATATCCATACCAGACCCTTGGGCAGGACCCGGGCCCCATAGACTTTAATAGGGTTCTAAAGTTCACACGAAGTTTAGGTCTGTTCGCAGGTTCTGGTGCGAACCGAACAGGGGGGGGGGGGGGTGTTCGGCTCATCCTTAATGCTCGGTAACAGGTTCAGTAACAATCAGTAACAGGTGCAGTAGCAATCAGTAACAGGTTCAGTAACGCTCGGTAACAGATTCAGTAACAGGTGCAGTACCACTCAGTAACAGGCTCAGAAACACTTTGGTAACAGGTGCAGTAACACCCAGAAACAGGTTCAGTAACAATCAATAACAGGTGCAGTAATGCTCGGTAACAGGTGTGGTAACACTCAGTAACAGGTGCAGTAACACTGTGGTAACAGGTGCGGTAACACTCAGTAACAGTTTCAGTAACGCTCGGTAACAGGTGCAGTAACAGGCTCAGAAACACTTTGGTAACAGGTGCAGTAACACCCAGTAACAGGTGAAGGCTCTGTAACACTCAGTAATGCCGCATACACACGATCGGAGGTTCGGCCAGCAAAATACAGATGAGAGCTTTTGGTCAGAAAATCCAACCATGTATGCTGGACTTGGACTTTTGCTGGCCGAATTCCCTCCAGCAAAATATTGAGAGTATGTTCTCAATTTTTTGGTCGGAAAAAGTTCAGATCCGAAATTCCGATTGTCAGTCTGTAGCAATTCTGATGCGCAAAATTTCTACACATGCTCGGAAAAACAATTTGACGCATACTCGGAAGCATTGAACTTAATTTTCTCGGCTCGTCGTAGTGTTGTTGTACGTTACCACGTTCTGTACGGTCGAAAGTTCCGAGAACTTTTGTGTGGCCGTGTGTGTGCAAGCCAAGCTTGAGCGAAATTCTGTTGGAAAAACCATCCAAGATTTTTCCACCGGAAAATCACTCGTGTGTACGCAGAATAACAGGTGCAGGCTCTTTTATGCCCCGTACACACGGTCGGATTTTCTGATGGAAAAAAAATGTTCAAAGGGAGCTTGTTGTCGGAAATTCCAACCGTGTGTAGGCTCCATCGGACATTTTCCATCTGAATGATGGATCTGGATCTCAAACTTTCCAACAACAAAATCCGTTGGCGTAAATTCCGATCGTGTGTACACAATTCCGACGCACAAAGTTGCACGCATGCTCGGAATCAAGCAGAAGAGCCGCACTGGGCTATTGAACATCATTTTTCTCAGCATCGTCGTACGCGTTGTACGTCGCCGCGTTCTTGACGTTCGGAATTTCCGACAAGATTTGTGTGACCGTGTGTATGTGAGACAAGTTTGAGCCAACATCCGTCGGAAAAAAAATCTGTGGATTTTGTTGTCGGAATGTCCGATCGTGTTTACAGGGCATAACAGGTGAGGTAACACTTTGGTAACAGGTTCAGTAACACTCAGCCAGAATTGTCCAGGTTTGTGGCAGGGTCACTTTAAGCAGTAATGGAAAGATTGCCCACCTTATATCGAAGAGTGGATGAGTATGAGAGGGGGGTGGGGCCCCCCTATATAACAGCTTTATTCTCTGAAACAGGCAAACCCCCCATCCCCCCGCTGTGTCCAGAGTTCCTGCACCAATCTCTGCATCTACACATACCAGAAAGAAAGATCTCTGCAAGACCTGATAATGCACGACAGAGGTCTAAAATCTAGACTGTCTCTGCCAAATCGGGACTGTATCCTCTGTGTTTTGGTCTAAAAAAATGTGTAGCAGCAATTGTACATATTTTTTATATTTCATTCAGAACTGACAAAAGAATACAAATTCTTTATCAGGTAAATATGAAATATTGTAGATGAAAAGTTTGGTTTTATTTTACATCAGCAGGTGGAGCTCTAGTCTCCTTTTCACCCCTAAGCCTTCCATCATTCTCAGCTGTGCTGAAAGAAGCCTGTTATTTAACCGACTCGATTTCTCATTGCAGCAGTGACTCCGCCCCTATCAGACAGCCCAATAGGAAGTTTTAGTATTAAGCTAACTCATGGTGCTCTGGGAGTCCGTGGTCAGGGACGATGTGTTTATTTGTCAAACAAAGTGTGTATTCAGTATACTGCATATGTATTTGTCAGACGATGACTGTATACAGTATATGGTTCACAGATATAATAAAATGAACCCCAAATCATTCGAGTTAACCTTGAAGTTTTGAAACACTTGCAATTTTTATTTATTCGTTTAAAAATGTAAAGCAGCCGATCTTCAGCCTGATCATTATAGGTATGGAATGTACAGAACACGTCTATCTCTATACAATGGATAAATCATTTGATTTGTTCTTGAGTGTTTGGTCCCTGAGGGTGGCTGTATAGGAAAGCCAAGAGCAAAAAGGACAAAAAGGAAAAATAGAGGAGGGCTGGGCATGACAGGGTTAACAGGGTACAGACAGGGGAAAGGTCTTACCCGATTGGGGGGAGCCTGGGGAAGGAGGGGTCAGAGGAGTAAAAAGGAGCTGGCCCTTCCCCCCAGCATCAGAGCAGTGTGGAGGAACAAGATGATGGATGGATGGAGGCCTGCAGGGAGGGGGCTCCGGGGACACCGGGGTGTCTTGTCAAATAACGTCCTCCATCGGATAGTGTCCGCTGTGTACTGCGCATGCGCAGTACACAGCAACACAGATTCCGAAAATTGCCGAGGATGAACGGCGCCTGCCCCGTGAGTCCAGGTTCAATCCCCACTATCCAAGTGGACATAGAGTAGGAATAAAAAAGAGCCGAGAGCAGCGAGGCCGAGGCCTCTAATATTCACAACCCTATGTCTGCTTGGATGGTGGGGCTACCAGTTCCACTCACGGCGCAGGCGCCGTTCAGCTTCGGAGATTTTCCGAAGCTTCGTCTCCTCCGTACTGCGCATGCACTATGACACTATTTGATGGCCGGACACTATACGGCAGAACACCGGGACAGAGTTTGCAGCCCTCACTACCGCAGTACGGAGCACGCGGGCTCTGCCCCCTTGAAGGTGAGATGGTGGGGGGAACTGTCCAGCAATGGCCGCTGGGCCTACGGGCGCAGAGGCTACAAGGCATCGGGGGACTGAGGTGGCACTCCCCCCTCCCTGGACGGAAAGCGGCTGGTGGGTGCTCCGGTTGGGTGTTCCCCTGGGAGGGCTTTTGCTTGCTGGGGACTGTAGGTCGGGGCACGGTCAGTGTCGGAAGAGGAGGAGGAGCCCCAGAGACAGTCGGCGGTGATGGAGGCATGACCTGCGACTGGTGGGAGCCGACCCATCCTAGGCAGCCGGGTAAGTCCATTTAAAAATTTTTCTATTTCTGGGCAGTCTGCGGGTTAGCGGAGGTGGTTGGGGTGGGCCTAGGCCATAGCGGGAGGGGATGGATACGTGGTCATGTTTGCCCGCGGGGGGTTCCCCCGGTGCTTTCAGCCCACAGTCACGCCACTAGCAGGGCAATACGGGAGTGCAGAGGTTGCCGGGTTGGGTGTAAGGCAGTGGGGCTCGTCAGCAGCTTGGCTGGCGCAGGTGGGGTGGACATGGCTGGGGATGATGGGGGGAGGCTGCTGGCACACAAGCCGCCATTAGTTAGCCGACTCGTACTCAATGGGAGGTGTATGGGTTTTGAGAGGCCTCTAGGGGTGCACCTTACACCGGGGTCCATTGGGACAGCTGTGCAAGGTGGGTCTGGGGTACTGTTCTCCCGGCTGCCATGGACAAGTGACAAGCCAGCTGAGGCCAAGAGAGCATAGAGCACAATGGGGGGTGAGGCGGTACGGCCTGATCTGGCAGAATTTTTCTAGGATTAGTTAAGGTTGTTTTTTTTTCGATATTATGGTGGGAGTGAGTGGGGGAAAGAATCCCGGACATTGTTCAGCGCTTCGGTTAACGGAAGCGGTGGATGGAGCTCACAGGGGAGTCTATGGGGACATGGCCTGGTGGAGGGGCATGAGCATTTCTGGCTGAGGAGGGTGCTACGGGTACTTGCGGTGAGATTGCAGGGACAGTGGTTGGAGGAGGCGGCTTCTGTACTAGGCGAGGGCCGAATTGGTTTTGTTTAAGTTCAAAAGGGGACGGCAGATTTTCTCCCCTGGGACCGGGGCGGGGGCCACATGGATAAAGGGAGGGACGGCGCAGCGGAGGCATGGGTGTCCCGTCCTACCGGTGGAAAATAGTGGGTTGGGCGCATCTGAGGTATGGGTGTCCCTTCCTACCTGTGGGACACTGTGGTTTGGGTCCATCTGGGGTAGGAGAGTCCCTTCTTAACTGGGGGAAAATGGTGGGACGGGCCCATCTGAGGTATGGGTGTCCCTTCCTAACGAGGGGAAAAAACGGTAGGTTGGGCTCAGCTTAGGGATGGGTGGCCCTTCCTAACTGCGGATGATAGTAGGTGGGGCCCACCTGGGGTCTAGGTGCCCCTGGCCTGACTGGGAATTTGGTGGGTTGGGCCCATCTGAGGTATGGATATCCCTTCCTAACTGTGGATAGCTGGGCCCATCTGTGGTATGGGTGTCCACTTCCTAACTGTGGATAATGGTGGGTTGGGCACATCGGAGTTATGGGTGTCCCTTCTTGACTGTACAAAAAATGGTGGGTTGGGCCCATCAGAGGTATGGGTGTCCCTTCCTAACTGGATAATGGTGGGTTGGGCCCATCGGAGGTATGGGGGTCCCTTCCTGACTGGATAACAGTGGGTTGAGGCCATCGGAGCTATGGGTGTCCCTTCCTGACTGTACAAAAAATTGGGGATTGGGCCCATCAGAGGTATGGGTGTCCCTTCCTGACTGTACTAACAACTGTGGGTTGGGCCCATCTGAGGTATGGGGGTCCCTTCCTAACTGTGGATAACGGTGGGTTGGGCCCGTCTGAGGTATGGGGTCCCTTCCTGACTTTAAATAACTGTGGGTTTGGCCCATCTGAGGTGTGGGTGCCCCTTCCTGACATTATGGGGGTATTATTGGGGTATCAATTAGGTTGTATCTGGTAGTATGTAAGTGGTTAATTGTCCCTGAGCCGGGGGTATTGGCGGCTGGGGGCCTTTGATTGGAGGGAGAATACAACCGGTAAATTATAAGTATGTAGGTCTTTGAAGACATTAGGCAGGGCATATGCTGAGGTGGGTTTATTGGTTAGGCATTAATGGTATGCTGGCCTTAAACGTGTTTTCTTGTGAATGGGGGATCTAAGGGGTTTGTGGAGAAAGGTTGATGTGGCCATTCTATTCCAACGGAAAATAAGCAGGAGTTGTGAGGGTGACATTTTTTTTTCCTGGTTTCTTTATCGGAACGGGTATTGGGGGTCAGAGCAGGCTAGTGGCTGTGATTGGGCAAATTATGTGCATGCAGCCGGCTCGACAGGTTGTGGGGCTTCCTTCCAAGGCCGGTGGAGTATGGTGCCCTGACACATTCGGCAGGCAGCTGGCTTTATAATTTGTGTTCACGGATATTGTTTATGGTGGTGCTGGCCGTGCAGGGAGGGGTGACTCGGTTGGGGTGCTGTCAGGAGCTTTCACAGGGACTTTATGGGGGTGATACAGGTCACAGCACTGCGGAAGTCATGTCTACCTGTGGGTAGGCTTCTCTGTCATTTGGGGTGTAGAGGTCTGAAGTTAGGGGTTTATCGGTGCCATTCACCTCCCGGGGGTGGGAACGTCATAGCAACAGCTTGGTCTGGCTTACGGTGGGGATGTACCCCGGGAGTTGTTAGGCGGCACCAGAGTAACTGGGGGGTTCGTTGTCCCAGATGTCGGCGGTGACCCGGAATTGGCCTTTTTCGGTAACTCACAGGGTGGATGGTACTTCTTTATAAGTTAGGACGAGCACTGATAGGGTATCGGCTATCTCGTAAGCGCAAGGGTCACACTGTGTTGTTGGAGATTCGGTGGCAGGTTTTCACCCGTTGGGGGTTGTAGGTTCACCAGTCTGGGAAGTTTTTTTTTTGCTAACGGCTTTTTGCTAACGGCTTTTAGCCGAAGTACGGGGGGGGGGGGGGGGGCAAGGCTCTGTAGGTCACCTGCAAGGATATTTGGGAATCCCAGGTGCTTGGCTGGAGATCTGTATATTTAGAAGGTGGGGGGGGGCATGGTGGCTACATTAGGACTTGTCTCCGATGTTCAGAGTTCAAGTCCGTGGGCTGAAAGGGTTTAACGGTCTTAGGTTTTGGGGGCAATGGTTTTCGTCTTATTTATTCGATGTGGAGCCGGCCAGGTGGGGGTCGGTTAAGAGCAGGTTAAGCACATTTTCAAAGGTAACTGCGTAAATTCCAGTGGTATGGTCTCGCCCACCTGTTGCAGGATTATAGGAGGGATTATGCTAGGAGGGTTTTTGTTGGGGGGTATGCGGGTTTTTTCATGCCTGTTGTGGTTACGCCTGGTGGGTTCTCTCTTCTCTTGCAGGTGGACCACAAGGCCTGGGCTAAATATTGGGCCTCATCTGGGTTGAGGGGGACAAGAGGTGCAGGCAGTAGGTATGAGGGGACAAACTGGGGCATTGCTAGATGAGTAACAGGTGTTCATTAGTTAGGAGTACTGGGCATGCTAGGGAGCAGGATGGTGTCGGGAGGGCATAGCGTTGCACGACTGGATGAGGCCTCTGGACGTTGTGGTGCTACATGTCGATGGTGATTATTTGAGCTTACAGTCCATGTGGGAGATAACGAGGGGTATGCAGGTAGATTTAGGCACCCTGAAGGGCTTTCCCGGGTATGCTGATTGTGAGGTCCGACATTATCGCTCGGACGATTTGGAGATTGGACCACTCGGTGGAGAGGGGGGAAATATCTCATAAAAATGGTTAAAGGGGGTGTCAGCAGATGGTGGGTTAGGAATGGATAATTGGTGGTGTTTCGGGGTGACGGGGTTCACTTCTGTGCTGGGGGGATTAAGATGTGGGCCCTGGGGTTGCCGGATGGCATCCAGAGAGCGTTGAGGGTGGTAGGGGCACCCAAGCGTAAGGTTTTCCCCCTGGGCGCTGTGGCGGGTGTTGGTCTTTGCAGGTGAATAAAGAAACCTCGGAATAAGGACAGTTTGGGACCCATTGGTGATATGGACCCGATGGTGGTATTAAATCTAATGGTGGTTTAGCTTGAATTTGGCTAATGGGTGCACTGCGGTCAGCTGACTGTCTCCGAGCAGTATTTCGGCTATTATCATATATAAAAGGTACTGCAGTGCATTTACTAAACAGATGGTATGTGGAGGGTATGCAAAGACCAACGCGAAGATCAGATGTTTTTTTTTATGGTTATGTTCATTTAAATTTATTGGTTAATAAAGAGGCTGCTACGGACAATATTTACTCCAACTTGGTGTGGTTTCTATTAATTGGAAATGGTATGGGGGTTGGAGTAGGGGTTGGTCAGGCAGTATGGGAGGTATAGTACATCTGTTATTCAATGGTCATGCTATAAGCAGATCTCTGGGGTGTGATTGGCTGGCCTGGGATAGCACTGCCCCCTGGAGGACTGAACTAAATTACTGTGGAATCAGGACCAGCAAAGAGGTGATCCAGATAGAAAAGTGGGGGTGTCCTCTGATTGGCTCATCTCTCCAATATATACACGGTGTGATGTCATCGACTCCACTCCACATTGGTGAGGACGCTAGTCAAACCCCTTACTGGTGCACACATCAGGAGTTATTTTTGCGCCTGCGCTCTTCTTCCAGAAAGTCCTGAAAAACAAAGTTCTGGTTACAACAAATGACCATTCCTTGACCAACAAACTGTTACAACAAATAACCATTCCCTGGCTTCTAAAAAGCAAGGCCCGGATCGAGAGAAAATAAAATAAAAGATAGTACAGGACAGGCATGACGGTGTGAGAAGGGGAAGCAACTATGGGGTTAAGGACTGTAGGTGGAGAATGGGGGCGAGGTGGATTGGTTGGAGCAACAGGATGAGGAGGGGCTTGTGGTAGTTAGTTAAGGGATAGCTGGGGTCTCCTGGACAGCAGAGAAGGGACAGGTGACAAGAAGGCAGTTTCCCACCCACCCTCCCTGTGTTTTGTTTGGTTGGTTTGCTTTATCTCCTTGCAGGTGCAATATGAGCAAAGGACGTCATGACAGCTGATCGTGTGGTGGTGGTTGGTCTTTTGGAGGTGGAAGAAAATACGGCTGAGATGGAAGTGTGGGGGGCTCATCGGTGGTATGTGCCTCTCTGGCGTATTCCAGTTATTAAGGTTAGCTGGAATACGGTAATGGTTGCGCTGGGTTGTCTCCGAGCTGGTGTGTCATGGTCGGAGGCCAGGTATGGTAAAAGGTCCTGCAGTGTTACAAGTGGAACAAGTTGGAATTCTGGGTGCCGTCGTAAGACCAAACAGGCTGATAAGTTGTTTTTGTTACTAAAAAGGCTGCTATGGCCATTTGTACTCCAATTCATGTGTGGTCTCATTATTTAGTTAATAGCAAGGGGGGGGAGGTGGTGAGTACTCATGGGCGGGCAGACACAAAACAAGGTGGGACACCTTATCTACACTGGTCATGAGCTAAAAGGTACACTTCATTACCAAAAGTATTGGGACACCTGCCTTTACATGGCATCCCAGTCTTAATCCGTAAGGTTCAATATTGAGTTGGCCCACCCTTTACAGCTATAACAGCTTTGAGGTCAGGCCAGTTAAGTTCCTCCACCCCAAACTTGCTTATCCATGTCTTTATGGACCTTTTTTTGTGCACTGGTCCAAATTATTTGGTGTAGGGGGGATTATGGTGTCGGGGGTTGTTTTTTTAGGGGTTGAGTTTGGCCCCTTCGTTCCAGTGAAGGGAACTCTTAAGGCATCAGCATACTAAGACATTTTGGACAATTTCATGCTCCCAACTTTGTGGGAAGGGTTTGGGGACGGCCCCTTCCTGTTCCAACATGACTGCTCACCAATGCACAAAGCAAGGTCCATAAAGACATGGATGAGCGAGTTTGGGGTGGAGAAACTTGACTGGCCTGAACGGAGTCTTGACCTCAATCCCATAGAACACCTTTTGGGATTAATTAGAGCGGAGACTGCGAGCCAGGCCTTCTAGTCCAACGTCAGTGCCTGACCTCACAAATGCTCTTCTGGAAGAATGGTCAAACATTCCCATAGACACACTCCTAAACCTTGTGGACGGCCTTCCCAGAAGAGTTGAAGCTGTTATAGCTGCAAAGGGCGGAGCCAACTCAATATTGAATAAAAATAATTCTGTTCCCTTAAACCCAAAGAGAGACACTGCGCTATCCGTCTATCAAGAGAAAGCTGCTAACGCACTAAAACTGGATATTTTAGTAGAAAATGTACAAATATTGTGAAAAGTGTAGCGCTTAAACAATTATATTAGAAACTAAAAAAAACATTAAAAAAAAATATATATAACGTCCATGCGTTTGACCACACAGATTTATGTGTAATATATAGTAAGTGAAAATAATACAATAAATATACACCAAAGCCTTGTGCTTATATGTGAAAAAAGAATATAAAGTCTCTATAAATCCAAAGAGATATTAAAATCCAGCGTATACAGTGACACTTCAAACACGTCCTCCGATCCGATGGAGGATTGGCATGCAAACACCCGTGTGATGATACCACCACCCAGGGCTTACCAGATATACATGACCCAAAAGAACATATATTCTGAGGGTCTTGCAAGCTTTCTAGTTTCCATGGACTTACTCTGGGGTCGTTACTCTGGGGTCGATGTCTATGAAGACGAAACACGTTGGGAGGACTCCACTGCCTCCTATTTTTATGAAAAGCGCTTATTAAACTACAGAAATGTGAGTTTATTATTAATAAATCTTATTTTAATGGAATTACACTATATGGTCCCATGTTTTTTCCTCTATGTGACTGTTACTTTGAACCGGGTCTTCACATGTTTGGAGAAAATCTACTGTAGTTGGAAAGATTATTTGGAAGATCGCTTGGCATTCTAACCATTTGCTGGTTTGCGGTTCTGGCATTTCAACACTGGTCAGTCTGAGTTTCCACGGAAACCAGAAAGCTTGCAAGACCCTCAGAATATATGTTCTTTTGGGTCATGTATATCTGGTAAGCCCTCATCTGTTAAGGTGGTGGTATTATCACACGGGTGTTTGCATGCCAATCCTCCATCGGATCTGAGGACGTATTTGAAGTGTCACTGTGTACGCTGGATTTATATATCTCTTTGGATTTATAGAGACTTTATATTCTTTTTTCACACACAAGCACAAGGCTTTGGTGTATATTTATTGTATCATTTTCACTTACTATATATTACACATAAATCTGTGTGGTCACACGCATGGAGTTCATGTGCGTGTGAAGGCAGGTGTCCCAATACTATTGGTAAAATAGTGTATCTAAGGGCAAAATAGAAATATACATTGCAGTGTTCCCTCCATGATCACACACATTGCAGTGTTCCTTCCATCTTCACACACATTGCAACATTCCCTCCATGATCACACACATTGCTGTGTTCTCAGGCTCAGACTCACAATGAACAATGTGCAGGCCATCAGCATGGCTTTCATGGAGACATTGAGGTCCATCGGGAAATTGATAGTATAGTTGTCTTTCATGCTGAACATCTCCTTGCGTAACCCTCGCCACACACGTGTGATGACCCCGACTTGTGTTGTTTTGTCAGAAGATAGAACCTGGAGGTAGAAGAGAGGGGATCATGGTGACCACCAAAGTGTCTACATGGAGAACATCAATTATAGAAAAAAGTCATATTACATATTTATAGTTGAAAAGGAAGGAATTTTAACAGTTCCTCCTTAGATTATTGAGACCCTGTTTTAGGTGACATGTTCAGTGTTATAGTTCCAAAGGTCTAATGCCGTGCACACACCGACCGGACTTTCCGGCAGACTAGGCCCGACGGTCTTCCCGACTGACGTTTCAGCGGAGTTCCGATGGACTTTCCGAATGAACAGACTTGGCCACACACAATCACACCAAAGTCTGACGGATTCGAGCGGGATGACGTAAGACCGGACTAGAATAAGGAAGTTCATAGCCAGTAGCTAATAGCTGCCCTGGTGTCGGTTTTCCTCCATCGGACTAGCATACAGTCAAATGGATTTTTCCACCGGACTTGAGTCCGTCGGAAAGATTTGAAACATGTTCTAAATCTAAAGTCCGTCTGATTTTTTTCGACAGCAAAGGTCCGATGAAGCCCACACACGGTCGAATTGTCAGACGGATTCCTTCCGTCGGACCTTTGCTGTCGAAAAGTCCGGCCGTGTGTACACGGCATAAGGGTTGAAACCTTTCCACATTCGCCATCAAAAATTAAATAATAACACTTTGTCTTGCAACTTTAGAAACTAGTGGAGAACCTGCTACGTTGATGTGAAATTGCCATTGACACGTATGTTACAATTATTACAATTTGTCCAAATGTTTGAATCCTGAAGAACGGAGGTGACCAGTGAGAGAACCACAAAGAGGACCCCAAAGTGCAACATGGCAGTTTATTATAATTCTACCTTAAGGCCAAATGTCTGTGGACCCTTGACCATCACACCTATATGAGCCTGCTGGACATTCCATTCCAAAACCATGGCCATAATATGGAATTGCCCCATTTGTAGTTATAACATCCTCCACTCTTATAGGAAGGCTTTCCATATGATTTTCAAGGGGGTCTGTAGGAATTTGTGCCCATTTGTGAGGTCAGGTACTGAAGTTGGATGAAAAGACCTGGCTCACAGTCGGCATTCCAATACATCCCAAAGGGGTTCCGTTGGGGAAAGGTCAGAGCTCTGTGCAGGACACTCGAGTTCTTCCACGCCAAACTGGTCATGCCATGTCTTTATGGAGCTGACTTTGTACATGGGGGGGTGGAGGGCACAATCATGCTGGAACAGAAAAGGATCTTCACCAAACTGTTACCACATGGTTGGTGGGTAGGGATGAGCTTCGTGTTCGAGTCGAACATACGTTCGACTCGAACATCGGCTGTTCGTCCGATGCCTGTGGCCAATCATAGCTCAGGCTGTGTAGTGCACGCCCCACACTATATAAGGCCGCCAGCGCGGCGGCCTTGTGTAGTGTGTTGGCGTCTGAAGCAGTGGGTGTTCTGTGTACCTTCAACACAGTACACACCAATCGTTTTCGGCCGATTTTCGATCTTGCTGTTGTGTAGTGGTTGTTGTCTGCGTGCCCTGACCGCAGTATACACCGCTATATTCACCTCACCTATATAGCTAGTGAGAGCCACCTATCAGTGGTACCTATCAGTGCCCCTTAGTGCCACCCATCTGTGCCACCCATCCGTGCCATCTTATCTGTGCGCGTCTTTGCCCATCAGTGCCGCCTTATCTGTGCCCATCGGTGCCGCCTTATCTGTGCCTATTAGTGCCGCCTTAACTATGCCTATCAGTGCCTATCAGTGACCACCAGTGCAGCCTATCAGTGCCCACCAATGCAGCCTATCAGTGCCCACCAGTGCAGCCTATCAGTGCCGCCTCATCAGCGCACTTCAATGAAGGAGAAAAATGACCTGTTTGCAAAATTTTATAACAAACTATTAAACATGATTTTTTTTTTTTGCATCTTTTTTTGTTTGTTTAGCAAAAAATAAAACTCCCAGCTGTGATTAAATACCACCAAAAGAAAGCTCTATTTGTGGGAAAAAAATGATAAAAATTTCATTTGGGTACAGTGTTGTATGCCTGCGCAATTGTCATTCAAAGTGCATCAGCGCTGAAAGCTGAAAATTGGTCTGGGACTGAGGGGGGTTTAAGTGCCCAGTAAGCAAGTGGTTAAAAACGTACCAGTTGAAAATTACAAACAGATTCAACTTAACACAACAAACCTACACAGTCCCTGTCTTGTTTGCACTGCCTGTATACTGCTGTTCTGAGTATATAGGGCCTGGGGGCCACACGCATTTCCTTTTTTTAATATGGGTACGGGGTTCCCCTTGATATGCGTACAAGACCCAAATAGGCTGGTAATGGGCAGGGAGGGCTACCCATGCCATGTTTCTTAATGGTTTTCAACCATATTGCAGGAACCAGATATAACATTAAAACCGCAAGCAGTTTTCAATGATGTTATTTCTGTTTAATGTCATTTTGTGCAGGGACTGTTCTAAACACGGGAAACACGTGGCACTTCACAGGCATACTACAGACACCCCCCAGGCACCATATTTAAAGCAATATTTCACTTTTTTTTCCACTTTAATCGTCATTAAAATCAGTGCTCCCGCCAAAACGGCCGTTTTTAAAACTTTTTTTTGCATTGATACATGTCCCCTGAGGCAGGAGCCAGGTCCCCAAACCCTTTTTAGGACAGTATCTTGCATATTAGCCATTAAAATTAGCACTTTTAATTTCAAACGTTCGAGTCTCATAGACTTCAATGGGGTTCTAACGTTCGTACGAATTTGGGGTCCGTTCGAAAGTTCTGGTGCAAACCGAACCGGGGGGTGTTCGGCTCATCCCTATTGGTGGGGCACAATTGTCTACAATGTCATATGCTGTAGAATTACCAGTACTCTAGTTCTCCATTTATGCAGCAGAGAGAACACCAAGACTGGAGGAGAGATGGCTATGTCATCTTGACAGGGCATATGAACAGACTACCCTTCCAGCTTTTTTTTTTTTCAAAACCCCATTCAAGTTATTAAAAGGGTGATTTGTGTGCAAAATAAATAGTGAAGATGTTTTTCTTCCTCTTCATGAATAGGGAATGGGATGAGCCGAACACCCCCCAGTTCGGTTCGCATCGGAAACATGCGAAAAGCCAATAAATTTGTTCGAACATCCGAACACCGTTAAAGTCTATGGGACTCGAACATGAAAAATCGAAAGTGCTAATTTTAAAGGCTAATATGCAAGTTATTGTCATAAAAGGTGTTTGGGGACCCGGGTCCTGCCCCAGGGGACATGTATCAATGCAAAAAAAAGTTTTAAAAACTGCAGTTTTTTTTCGGAAGCAGTGATTTTAATAATGCTTAAAGTGAAACTATAAAAGTGTAATATTCCTTTAAATTTCATACCTGCGGGGTGTCTATAGTATGCCTGTGAAGGGGTGCATGTTTCCCGTGCTTAGAACTGTCCCTGCACAAAGTGTCATTTCTGAAGGAAAAAAAGTCATTTAAAAGGGCTCACGGCTATAATGAATTGTCAGCTTCCCGTAATACAGAGAACAGTCATTGATAAAAATAAAAGAAAAAGCGTGGGGTTCCCCCCAAATTCAATTACCAGGCCCTTCAGGTCTGGTATGTATATTAAGGGGAACCCCGCGTCAAATAAAAAAAAATGACGTGGGATTCCCCCCAAATATCCATGCCAGATCCTTCAGGTCTGATATGGATTTTAAGGGGAACTTCATGCCACATTAAAAAAAAAAAAATGGCGTGGAGTTCCCACCTAAAAATCCATACCAGACCCTTTATCCGAGCACGCAATCTGGCAGGCCGCAGGAAAAGAGGGGGGAAAAGAGCGCCCCCCCTTCCTGCACTGTACCAGGCCACATGCCTCAGCTTAGGGAGGATGCTTTGGGGGGCTGTGACCCCTCAAAGCAACATGTCTCCATGTTGATGGGGACTAATCCCCACAACCCTTGCCCGGGCTTCCCCAGTGACGTGCGGGTGACCCCGCCCCCCTCTGATGTAACAGAAACCTGCGTTAAATCAGAGGTGGGCGGGGACACCCACACCTCACTGGGGAAGCCCGGGTTTCCCCTTGTCTCAGAGGGGGGCGGTGTCACGTGACGGTTGGCCCTTTGAATCTTCCGCGAACACCCCAAATTGTTCGCTGTTCGGCGAACGGGCGAACAGGCAATGTTTGAGTTGAACATGAGTTCGACTCGAACTCGAAGCTCATCCCTATTCATGAACAACAAACCAATAGAAGCCCACAGCGGGCAGGAAGCATGACAGATATTCTCACCTAAACCACCATGCAGAGGCAAACTGATGACATTTTCTACAAAGTATTATTTCTAAGGAATGAAATATTTGGTGTTTCTTGATAGACTGACCTTAAACTCCTGGTCAGACATAAAGCCTTCCCCCCATCCTGGACCTTTCACTTTAAGACAAACAAGTCCCGATGGATCCAAGATGTCAAATTTTATGGAAAAACTTGTCCATTCTTTGTATATGTAGCCGAGGAGCTCCCCAGTGGAACAGAAGACCTGCAACTATAGTAATAAAAAATTGTTACAAGAGGTTGTCTAATGAGCTTGGTCGTTCATACCTAGAATGGTGCCTGGACTGTCCAATGATAACATCTGAATTTATTCCCTGGCTTTAATTAAGGCAGAAACATATAACTAACCAGCTGACCAAATATTGTATCCACCTGGATCTACAGTTTTATATTTCATCAGTCCCTTTAGTCCACAAAGCTGTGCTTTTGTTCTCACCAGTCCTAGAGGACCATATTTTGTATCACGCCACTCCTACAGGCTTGCATCTTGTATTTCACTCTCCAGTCCGTACAGTCTTTCTTACCAGTCCTAGAAACCCCCTGTAAATGTGTGCCTTATATCTAACCAGTCCTACAAGACCAAGGATTTTATCATAGTGTTTCAGGTCTTTTCTCACCAGCTGTTGAGCAGACATGTACTGGCCATCGGGGACTACAGGGAGTTTCCCGGTGGGCCGATGGCTCAGTGGGCCGGTCAGGTGCAGTCCTGGAGCCGCTCTTCTCTGACAGTGAGTGATCGTGATTTCACTCCTGTTGGGCGGAGCAGCTGCCGTCACTTGCTGGAGAGAGCATTAGGCATTCTGCTCCCTCCAGCCTGCAGGGGGCGATAGACTGCTGGCAAACGTTCCATCCTCTCTCCTCTTATCACTTGTCACTTATCACATGACTGGAGAGAGGAATGAGAAGCTGCCTTAAAAACTGTGAGTACACGTGAGAGGGGGAGGAGAGGGAGGACACTCTGATGTACGGGGAAGTGCTGATGAAGACACTCAAAATTAAAGTGGGCCGGTCATGATGAAGTCCAGGGCCAAATGTTTGTCCCAGTCCAGCCCTGCTGTTGAGGATCACCTAAATAGTTAACCCTATGTAGTGCTCACCCCCGTAAAGGGGCGCTGATTTGCCCGAGGTTCTTTTTGGAGTTTAGTGCAACAGCAGCCAGGCACACAGCAACAGACACTCCTCTTGCTCAATGAACAGTCTAGAGGTTGCCTTGTTTAACTTTATTGCTAAAAACCTTGGCTCAAGGTGCTGTAGGATCAGGGCTCAAGTCCTGCGGGAACGCATGGGAACGGAGTTCCTGTACTTTTTCCACAACAGGAACTCAGTTCCCATTAGCAGCTGCGTCCTGCAAGACTTTGAAGTATGTGAGCTGTATGGCAGGTGCTACACCAGCAGCTGCCGACACAGCTCGCAATAGTAAGTGCCGCACACCTGACCATTCAGGCATTGCCAGTAGGGGGCCTCATGACAGCTTCAGCTTCGATCTACCTGTCAATCACAGCTAGCTGATGGGTAGAGCAGGTCTAGGTCTAGCTGACGGGTAGATCAGCTATTCTGCTCACAGGACATGCAGGGAGAGAGGTGAGCTGAGGGAGGAACATCAGTTTGGGGTGGTAAGCTGGGAACAATACCTGGCGAAGTTTAATGCCAGGAGGGAAGTTTATGTGGAAATATATGAAGGGTTGGAATAGCAGCAAGTGTGTGTTGGAGCCCCTGCAGAGTTTGCAGCCCCCCCCAAGCTAACATACATCTCCTAAGCAGGAACACATCACTATCTCCCCAAGCATTCTGTCCAGATAATGTGCAATTCATTTATGACCTTTCTATTTAACCCTGTGTTATCCAAACTCTGTTCAATGAAAATCTTGGGTGGGAGTTCCCACACTTTTTTCCCCAGGACTTGACCCCTGTGTAGGATACTCGATAAAAACACATTCTCTATTTTGTCCTTACTTTATAGGATTATCTGCTTAGTCAATGACCAGAGAAATGAACAGCACCAAGACACCAGCAGAAATGTCTCCAGCTAGGCAATCACTAATATTATCGCACAAGGGGCTAGTAGCAGCAACAGTCACCAGGATCCTACACTCAGGTGTGTACTCACAATGGACCTGGATACTTGGAACCCTCCTTCCAATGTCAGTCAGACATTCTCCCAGTGAACGCTCCAGACCAGATCCTCATTGAAATCCCTTGATCAGCTCCAAAGATGGTGGGAAAGAGGCCCCACAGGTATGCCACAGCTAGGACCTCTATGAACACAGGTAGAGCTAGAGTTGGCTGCCAAGAAAGGCAACATCCCTTAAGGCTGGCAACTTTTCCTACTAAACATTGGACAAGAACCCAGCTGCCTCAGGCCCTAAACTATTTGTGCACTCTCCCAGCCACCATCTTGGCTTCCTCCCCCAGGGTTTGACTGAAGATATATCAATATTCAGGCTTCTGATCTGCCTCCCCCCATCCATTATATTCTGGAATCCTCCATAACTCTGGGGGGAGCAATCAAACCTGCAGCCCAGAATAGCCCAAAGCAATCACAAACTGCTCCACTGATTACAGTGGACCCAAAATGAACAAAATGTTACCTTGCTTTCCTAGGAACCTATCTAGGAGGGTGCTACACCTACAATAGACCTAACTAGTCCTAGAGGACAATCGCTATCTAACAGCGGTGAGAGGGGATCACATGCCTTGCATTTATCAGTCTCACCAGTTTTAGAGGACCACACCTTGTATCTCACTAGTCCTTAAAGATTATGACTTGTATCTTACTATTTCTAGAGAACCATTCCTTGCATCTCACCAGTACTAGAGAACCATATCTTGTATGCCACCAGTCCTAGAGGATCATGCTTTGTATCTCACCAGTCCTAGTAGTCCATGTTTTTTTTTTTCAGCTCTAGGGGACCGTGTCTTGTATGTCTCCAGTGCAAGAGGTATCTCATCAGTTCTTGAAATCCACATTTTGAACATTCGGACACTAACTAACACTTTGTGGGAAACAGTGACACTCATAGCCCTTGTACACATGGCCGGAGATTCCGACGGAATGTTTCCTATCGTTTTGTCGGCTATTCCGACTGTGTGTGGTCTGCATCGGACTGTTTCCGTCTGAATATCCGAAGGACCACGTTTTCCAACTTGCCAGTAAAATTTTCCGACAAAATGCCCCTATCGGACATACTCCGATCATGTGTAGCCTACTCCGATGGAAAAAGTGCCATGCATGCTCAGATCAAATTCCTAGACCAAAGCTATTGGCTACTAGCCTGAACGTAGTCCCGTCGTAACGAAATAACGTCATCACCTTATGTACAATCGGATTTTCCGACAATTTAGTCCGACCGTGTGTATACAACATCACTTCCGGAATTAATCCATCGGAATTACTCCGACGGATTTGGTTGTCAGAATCTCCGACCGTGTGTACAAGGGCTTACAGTAATCAGTGCTAAAAATATGCACTGTCACCATACTAAGGTTTCATTAGTTAAAAAGGTGCGATGTTACGGAGATGACGTTTACAAGCTTTTGATAACAATTGGATTTTGGCTCTGAAAGGACAGGTCAGAGTCTAGGATTAGACCTAACACCCCGGTGTGAGGGGAGGGATTGATGGTTGCATAATTGACCTTGATGGGAAAGTCATGGAGGGGGCATGGGCGGGGGATATTATTAGCTCGGGTTTAGAGAGATTTAGCTTAAGGGTGTGGTGTGACATCCATGCTGATATGTCAGTTAGTAAGTTAGTAATAGGAGAGGAGACTGAAGGAGTGAGGAGAGGAGGGTCATACGGTCAGCAAGCGGTTAAAAGCCCTTCAGAAACATACAAGTGTTACTACTGTGAAGAGACAAGAGTTTGTGCGCCAACTGAATGAAAGGAGACTTCTTGTATAGTTTCAGTTTCCTGATTTACATCACTTGTAGTAACACAATGAGATGACACAAGAGATGTATAACAAGTAAACAGCTTAGGACTGTGACTGCAAAAGAAGTTCATCCACAGAAGAGTGAAGGGAATTCGGTGCATTGCATTATTTTATAAGATATTGGTTACTTTTGAGATACTTTTGGAAAAGACTATAAATGGTTACATCACTTTTCAATTCTCAGTATAAAGTTACATAGTATACTTGTCCTCCTAGTTATAGTTACATAGTAGGTGAGGTCGAAAAAAGACTCAAGTCCATCAAGTCCAACCTATGCGTGTGATTATATGTCAGTATTACATGTATGTTGCAGTCGTTCAGGTGCTTATCTAATAGTTTCTTGAAACTATCGATGCCCCCCACTGAGACCTGTAGAAGGGAATTCCACATCCTTGCTGCTCTAAGCCCCCTTTAACACCACACCGCCCATTGCGTCGGCGGTAAAAAGGCCATTATTTTTAGTGGCGTTTTACCGCCGGATTTGCGGCGCATTTCGGCCGCTAGCGGGGCGCTTTTACCCCCGCTATCGGTCGCGAAAAAGTTAAAACCGCCGGCAATGCGCCGCAATAGCGGTGTTTTGCCGGTGGTATTAGAGCGCTGTCCCATTCATTTCCATGGGGCAGCATCGGTGGAGGAGAGGTAAACACACCGCTCCTTCACCACTCCAAAGAAGCTGCTGGCAGGACTTTTTTCTGATGTCCTGCCAGCGCACCGCTGTAGTGTGAAAGCCCTCGGGGCTTTCACACAACACACAATAGTGCAGCTTCTTTAGGGCGGATTGCTATTTCTAACGCTATAACGCCTGCAAAATGCCCTGGTGTGAAAGGGGTCTTACAGTAAAGAACCCTCTACGTAGTTTAAGATTAAACATCTTTTCTTATAATTTTAATGAGTGGCCACGAGTCTTGTTAAACTCCCTTCTGCGAAAAAGTTTTCACCCTATTTTGGGGATCACCAATCCGGTATTTGTATATTGTGGGGTCACCAGTCCGGTATTTATATATTGTGGGGTCACCAGTCTGGCATTTGTATATTGTGGGGTCACCAGTCTGGCATTTGTATATTGTGGGGTCACCAGTCTGGCATTTGTATATTGTGGGGTCACCAGTCCGGTATTTGCATATTGTGGGGTCACCAGTACGGTATTTATATATTGTGTGGTCACCAGTACGGTATTTATATATTGTGGGGTCACCAGTCCGGTATTTGTATATTGTGGGGTCACCAGTCTTGTATTTATATATTGTGGGGTCACCAGTCCGGCATTTGTATATTGTGGGGTCACCAGTCCGGTATTTGTATATTGTGGGGTCACCAGTCCGGTATTTGTATATTGTGGGGTCACCAGTCCGGTATTTGTATATTGTGGGGTCACCAGTCCGGTATTTGTATATTGTGGGGTCACCAGTACGGTATTTATATATTGTGGGGTCACCAGTACGGTATTTATATATTGTGGGGTCACCAGTCCGGTATTTTTATATTGTGGGGTCACCAGTCCGGTATTTATATATTGTGGTGTCACCAGTACGGTATTTATATAATGAAATCATATCCCCTCTCAAGCGTCTTTTCTCCAGAGAGAATAAGTTCAGAGCTCGCAACCTTTCCTCATAACTAAAAGAAGAGAACAGGCACCTCCAGGTTAGAACTAGTAGCATTTAATGAATTACAGGTGCAATTACCCACTTACATCAAAGTTATGTGAAGTCCGGCACATGTCCTATCCTGATTTTCCAATGAAAAGCTCTCATCAGTCTTTTTCTGTCCGGAATTCCAATTGTGTGTACACGGCATAAGATGTAAGTATAAGATTTTTAGTACATCCTCTAAATCAGGGCGTCTCAAACTGGTGGCCCTCCAGCTGTTGCAGAACTACAATTCCCATGAGGCATTGCAAGGCTGACAGTTACAAGCATGACTCCCACAGGCAGAGGCATGATGGGACCTGTAGTTTTGCAACAGCTGGACGGCCGCCAGTTGGAGACCACTGCACTAGATGGCAGCAAACGAATGCACATACTGTATATGTCCCGTAAGCTTGAGAAAGTAGCGCAGCTGTCTTGTTAGTCAGAGCGCATGCTCCGAAACTTCATCGCGACCAAAAGTGAAGCCACCGCGCCCCAATGCTGCATTCCGCCACCGACGGACAGCTTCAACCAAGCCTCGGGCACAGCCCTCCCGGAAACCCTGCTGGACAGGATTCTCCTCTCATGGAAAAGCTGCAGCAACGCTAAAGCGCCGGACGGCTGCCACATCAGTGTGGATAGGACAGATGCTGGACTTCCATAACTTTTATGTAAGTCTAGTTCTAACCTAGAGGCGCCCGTTCTCTTCTTTTCTTTTGCATATCCTGGAGTTTGCTCTCAACTTATCTCTGAAGGCTTGCCCTGTTGTATGGACTTTTTGCAAACAATATACAGGTCTTTTTTTTCCCTTTCTCTACCCCAACCCCCTTCATTTCAGTCTCAGCCCCTCTCCATTAATATCAAGAACTCCATAACAAGGACTAAATTGATGGACTTCTTTATCATGCATATCACGTGACAGCGCCACTATCCCCTATAGTTTTCCTCATAACTAATATCCTCCAGACCCTTTATTAGCTTTGTTGCCCTTCTTTGTAGTCGCTCCATTTCCAGTACATCCTTCCTGAGGACTGGTGCCCAGAACTAGACAGCATACTCCAGGTGCGGCCGGACCAGAGTCTTGTAGAGGGGAGAATTATCATTTTATCTCTGGAGTTGATCCCCTTTTAATGCCAATATTCTGTTTGCTTTGTTAGCAGCAGCTTGGCATTGCTGAGCCCATCACCTACTAGGACCCCCAGGTCCTTTTCCATCCTAGATCCCCCCAGAGGTTCCTTCGCAGTCTATAAATTGCATTCAGATTTTTGCCACCCAAGGTTTCCGTTACATCAGAGGGGGGTGGGGTCACCTGCACGTCATTGGGGAAGCCAGGCTTTCCCATTACGTCACAGGGGGGTGGGGTCAGGTGACGGGTGGTCCCGCCCTCCTCATATAAGAAGTGTCAGGCTGCCGGGATCCCTGCAGTGTCTCCGGTGGAGACAGAGGGTGGATGGATGCGCTACGCTGGAGGGAGAGATCACCGGTCGCTGGATCAGATCAGCCATCGCTGGACCCCGGAGAGATGATCATCCGTCGCTGGATAGCAAGAGTGGATTACCACCGCTGGAATCTTTTTTTAATTTTTTTTTTATTTTTAATAAAGGAATTTTGCAACGGTGTGTGTGTGTTTTATTAACTATTTTTTACACTTTCTTTCTGAAATGGTAGGGGTACTTTTGTACCCCCTTACCATTTCAAACAGGGGGGAGTGGGATCTGGGGGTCACCATGTTAAAGGGGGCTTCCAGATTCTGATAAGCCCCCCCGCCCACAGACCCCCACAACCACCGGCCATGGTTGTGGGGATGTCCTCATCAACATGGGGACATCTTCCCAATGTTGAGGGCATGTGGCCTGGTATGGTTCAGGGGGAGGGGGGCGTTCTCTCGCCCTCCCTCTTTTTCTGTGGCCTTCCAGATTGTGTGCTCGGACAAAGGGTCTGGTATGGATTTTTAGGGGGAACTCCACTCCATTTTTTTGGGGCTTGGAGTTCCCCTTAATATCCATACCAGACCTGAAGGGCCTGGTAATTGAATTTGGGGGGAACTGCTTTTTTCTTTTTTTTTTTTTATCAATGACTGTTCTCTGTATTACGGGGAGCCGACAATTCATTATAGCCGCGAGTGATTTTAAATGACTGCACGGAGAAAAGTCTGTTCATTTTGAGTACCGCGCGGCTCCCCCATCCCAAATAGCACCTTGTCCCCATGTTGATGAGGACAAGGGCCTCTTCCCGACAACCCTGGCCGTTGGTTGTCGGGGGTTTGCGGGAGGGGGGCTTATCGGAATCTGGGGGCCCCCTTATTAAATCCCGGCCCCCACCCTATGTGAATGAGTTTGGGGTACAATGTACCCCTATCCATTCACCTGTGAAAAAAATGTAAATAAAACACAACACACAAGGGTTTAAAATAATTTATTGCACAGCTCCGGGGGTCTTCTTCCATCTTGGGGGGTCTTCTCGCCAGACTCCTCCGCTATCTTCTGCTCTTTTACTAGCTCTTTTACTAGCGGAGGAGCCCAGCTTTCTTCTTTGTCACCGCCATCCGGGGGTCTTCTTCCAACTTGGGGGGTCTTGCCCCCCTCTTCGGGGGTCTTGTCCCCCTCTTTGGTTCTTCTTGCCAGGCCTTCGCGCCTTCTTCCAGCTCTTTTACAAGCAGTGGCCCAGTCTTCTATCGCCGCCGCCTTCTCTTCTTCTTGTTCTTCTTCCTTGAGATGTTGACTCGACGCGCTCTCTGGCCGCAATGACAGGGATGCGGCAAGAGGATGCTGGGACTGTGACATCATAATGGGCGGGGACATCACCCGGTGACCCCGCCCATTGTCCCTATATAAGTCGCGGTGCAACACGTCCCTGTTATTACGGCCAGAGACAGCGATGAGTCAACTTCTCAAGAAGAGAAGAACAGAAGGCGGCGCAGACAGTGGCGACAGCGGCGACAGAAGACCAGGCCACCTCCAGTAAAAGAGCTAGAAGAAGGAGCGGAGGACCGGCAAGAAGAACTGAAGAGGGGGTCAAGACCCCCGAAGTCGGAAGAAGACCCCGGGCGGCGGTGAAGAAGAAAGCCGGGCTCCTCCGCTAGTAAAGGAGCTAGCAGAAGATAGCGGAGGAGTCCAGCGAGAAGACCCCCCCAAGATGGAAGAAGACCCCCGGAGCTGTGCAATAAATTATTTTTAACCCTTGTGTGTTGTGTTTTAGTTACATTTTTTTCACAGGTGAATGGGTAGGGGAACATTGTAACCCATACTCATTCACATAGGGTGGGGGGCCGGTATCCAGGGGCCCCCTTATTAATGGGGGGCTTCCGGATTCCGATAAGCCCCCCGCCCGCAGACCCTGAAACAAACGGCCAGGGTTGTCGGGAAGAGGCCCTTGTCCTCATCAACATGGGGACGAGGTGCTTTGGAGTGGGGGGCCCCCTTCCCCAAAGCACCCCCTCATGTTGAGGGCACGCGGCCTGGTACGGCTCAGGAGGTGGGGGGCGCTTGCTCGTCCCCACCCTTTCCTGACCGGCTGGGTTGCGTGCTCGGATAAGGGTCTTATATGGACCTTGGGCGGACCCCCACGCTGTTTTTTTGGCGTAGGTCTTCCCCTTTAAGTCCATACCAGGTGACGGGACCAGTGGCGTGTCACTCTCCCCACCGAAGGTGGCGACATGGACTTTTTTTTGCTAGTCCCGGCTAACCGGAGCCGCGTTAAAAATGAACAGACTTTCCTCCGTTGTGTGGGCAAGTCCGTTCATTTCAAAAGTACATGAACTTTAATGGCATCCCAGTCTTAGTCCGTAGGGTTCAATATTGAGTTGGCCCACCGTCTGCAGCTACAACAGCTTCAACTCTTCTGGGAAGGCCGTCCACAAGGTTTAGGAGTGTGTCTATGGGAATGTTTGACCATTCTTCCATTAGAGCATTTGTGAGGTCAGGCACTATGTTGGACGAGAAGGCCTGGCTCACAGTCTCTGCTCTAATTCATCCCAAAGGTGTTCTATTGGGTTGAGGTCAGGACTATGTGCAGGCCAGTCAAGTTTCTCCACCCCAAACTCGCTCATCCATGTCTTTATGGATCTTGCTTTGTGCACTGGTGGGCAGTCATGTTGGAACAGGAAAGGACCGTCCTCAAAGTGTTCCCACAAAGTTGGGAGCATGAAGTTGTCCAAAATGTCTTGGTATGCCGATGCCTTAAGAGTTCCCTTCATTGGAACGAACTAAGGGGCCAAGCCCAACCCCTGAAAAACAGCCCCCACAGCCTATAATAAGGCTTACCTATAGGTACAAACAATCCATGGAAGTTTACTTCCTCTTTAAGAGTTCCCTTCACTGGAACTAAGGGGCCAAGCCCAACTCTTGAAAATCAACCCCACACCATAACCCCCCCTCCACCAAATGATTTTGGACCAGTGCACAAAGCAAGGTCCATAAAGACATGGATGAGCGAGTTTGGGGTGGAGGAACCTGACTGGCCTCCACAAAATCCTGACCTCAACCTGATAGAACACCCTTGGAATGAATTAGAGCGGAGACTGCGAGCCAAGACTTCTAGTCCAACATCAGTGCCTGACCTCACAAATGCGCTTCTGGAAGAATGGTCAAACATCCCCATAGACACCCTCCTAAACCTTGTGGACGGCCTTCCCAGAAGAGTTGAAGCTGTTATAGCTGCAAAGGGCGGGCCAACTCAATATACCAAGCCCAACCCCTGAAAAACAACCCCCACAGCCTACAATAAGGCTTACCTATAGGTACAAACAATCCATGGAAGTTGACTTCCTCTTTAAGAGTTCCCTTCACTGGAACTAAGGGGCCAAGCCCAACTCGTGAAAAACAACCCCCACACCATAATTACCCCTCCACCAAATAATTTGGAACAGTGCAAAGGTCCCTATTGTATGGCTAATCAATCTTTCATACCTTGGTGTCCCAGTCACAGAAGTTTGAAGGTAGGAAAAGGTTGAGGACATTATTTCCTTGGGCGTTGTTCACCTTTAAATCCATCCGAGGACCACAACACTCCCGCTGCTCGGTGGCTTGGTACGCAAGTTGGCCATCGGTGCCAAACAAATCATACGTAGTATAGCTCTGGAATGTGCTCACCCCTGAAATGACAGAATTATAGGAAGAATTTAGTGAAGAAAGTCAAATGTCTATGGGGCGGGGGGGGGGGGGGTTTCTACAATAATAGATGACATTTTGCTACATCCATCCGCCTTCCGATGGTAAATTCACATCTACTGTTTGTGTAATCCAAATATATGAAGATTTCCAGATTAAAAACAAATGTTATGTCCTTTTTTTTCGTAAACCCTCCTACTGGTGGGAGAAGCTAATCAAGAAATGGGGACCAGAGCTCCACCTGGTGGCTGGGTATGAAAATATTAAATGTGAAATATGTCTGGAGTTCTAGTCAGCTCTGCCAATAAGAGCAGCAGGAAAGGTTCATTGATAAATCTATCATTTCATTGACAAGGAAACAAATCTTGATACATTTGTAGAACGAACAATCCTGCGAAGATGAAGACGGAATGTTAGAGGATCCCGATAATCAGTAGAAGATTAATAGAGACCTGGAGGGATGGGGGAGCTTTAAAAAAAATAAAAGAAATAAATAAAACTTACTTGTTTGTTTCATGAGGAGTCCATTGACCTATTGAACAGAAGAAAGACGCGTCAGTAAAGTACGCCCTGGTTACCATTTCCACCACAACCAACACCAACATTCTCATAACCGGAGGGAGTCGCGGGGAGTCTGGAGAAGTCTTGTTTGGGATTTACACATCTCCCAGGCTTCCTTCATGTACGTTTCTGGACCTCTGGCCTTCTGTCCCCTCCGGGTTTTGCACCCCTTCCTTCCAGGCAATATAACCGCTTTGCCTACTGGACACTTTCACCCCCTTCCTGCCCAGACCAATTTTCAGCTTTCAGCGCTGTCACACTTTGAATGACAATTGTGCGGTCATGCTACACTGTACCCAAATTACATTTTTATAATTTTTTTCACACAAATAGAGCTTTCTTTTGGTGGTATTTAATCACCAATGGGGGTTTTATTTTTTGCCAAACAAACAAAAAAAGACTGAAAATTTTGAAAAATAAAACAAAACAGTTTTCATAGTTTGTTATAAAATTTTGCAAACAGGTAATTGTTCTCCTTCGTTGATGTGTGCCGATAAGGCTGCCCTGATGGGCACTGATGGACACTGATAGGCTGCACTGATGGACACTGATTGGCTGCACTGATGGACACTGATTGGCTGCACTGATAGGCACTGATAAGGCGGCACTGATGGGCACTGATGAGGTGGCACTGGTGGGCACTGATAGGTGGCATTGAGAGAGGGCACTGATTGGAAGCACTAGTAGGTAACACTGATAGGTGGCACTGGTGGACATTGATAGGTGGCACTGGTGGGCACTGATAGGCTGCACTGATAAGGTGGCACTGATGAGGCCGCACTGGTGGGCACTGATAGGCTGCACTGATAAGGTGGCACTGATGGACACTGACAGGCTGCACTGATAGGCACTGATAAGGCGGCACTGATGAGGTGGCACTGGTGGACCCTGATAGGTGGCATTGATAGAAGGCACTGGTAGGCAACACTGATTGACAGCACTGATAGGTGGCACTGGTGGATATTGATAGGTGGCGCTGGTGGGCACTGATAGGCTGCACTGATAAGGCAGCACTGGTGGGCACTGATAGGTGGCATTGATAGGTGGCATTAATGGGTGGCACTGATGGGCACTGGTAGGTAACACTGATTGGCATTGATACGTGGCACCGGTGGACATTGATAGGTGGCACTGGTGGGCACTGATCAGCACTCAGCAGTAATGTTGTGCACTTGTAGATGGCACTGGTGGGCACAGATGAGGTGACGGTGGCTCTCTGTGTGAGGGAATGATGTCCCTCTGACAGAAGCCGGTGATTGGGGTTTTTATTAGACGATTACGGCTCTATTTACATCACGTGATTGGCTGACAGCTGATCACATGGTCAGAGGTTGGGATCGGCCCCTTACTTTGATCTGTGATCAGCCGAGGTTTCTTGACGCGCTGATCACAGAGTGCAGGCCGCTCGAGCACGGGAGGATGTACATGGATGCCCTCCAGGCAATTTAGGCCCGTGCTGTAGCCGTCTTTCGGGGTTAAATCGGAGTTCCACTCTAAAGTGGAACTTCCGCTCACCCACCTGATTCCTCCCTCCTCCGGTGCCACAATTGGCAGATATCCTTTCCCACTTGCGGGAGCCTCAGCCGCGCATATTGATGTGGCTGAGGCTCTTTCCTCCTCCCTACCCTGGCTGCCAGGCCAGTAGGAAAGAGGATTGAGGTCAGGAATCAGGATCGCCTCATGTGTAGATGATATGACCAGGTAAAGGGACAAGGGGTGATTAGTAGTAAATATCAAGGCAATGTTTGTAAAAACAAAGTCTATATAATAGAATACAGCGGAACCTTGGATTACGAGAATAATCCGTTCCAGGAGAATGCTCGTAATCCAAAGTACTCGCATATCAAAGCAAGTTTTCCCATTGAAGCCAATGGAAACGAAAATAATTTGTTCCACATTGACTTCAATGGGATGCAATACCGCATGCGGCCAGAGGCGGGGGGCGCCAGAGAGCCTCGGAAATGGACGAAAAAGGCCCGAGCACACTTCGGCTGACCTCGGCGAACCTCGGAAAGATTCACGAGCCTTTTCGAGGTTTGCCAAGGTCAGTCGAAGTGTGCTCGGGCCTTTCCGTGCATTTCGCTGTTCGGCTCCGGCGCCCCCCCCCCACCTCAGGCTAAAAGCGGTACTGCACACAGCTTTTGGCCTGAATCCTGCTCGTTTGGCGAGACAACACTCGCAAAACCGAGTTAGGATTTTTAGAAATACAGTGCTCGTTTCGCAAAAACGCTCGTTAACCGCGTTACTCGCAAACTGAGGTTCCACTGTATAATGAATCCAATAGAGGGGATACACTGTTATGCCCCGTAGACACGGTCGGACTTTCTAATGGCAAATGTGAGATCGGATCACGTTGGCGGAAATGCCGACCGTGTGTGGGCTCCATCTGACTTTTTCCATCGGAAATTTCTGACGCACAAATTTTGAGACCTGGATCTCAAATTTTACTACAACAAAATCCGTTGTCGTAAATTCCGATCTCGTGTACACAATTTCCGACGCACAAAGTTCCACGCATGCTCGGAATCAAGCACTAGCTATTGAACTTAATTTTTCTCGGCTCCTCGTATGTGTTGTACGTCGCCGCGTTCTTGACTTTTTCGCAATTTCCGACCAACTTTGTGTGGCCGTGTGTATGCAAGACAAGTTTGAGCCAACATCCGTCGGAAAAAAAACGTAGATTTTGTTGTCGGAATGTGCGACCGCGTGTATGCGGCATTACAATACACTGTTACAATAGGGAAAACGCTGTTACAGTGTCCAGCAGACTCTCCTTCAAACGAGATCTGGAGTTTTCCCAGAAATAGTCATGTAAAAATAAAAAGACAGAAGCGGGAGAGAGAGCGCTACTGTCTAAGTGTAGTAGTGTTAGGAAAATCAATAAAAATCTAGATGATAAGTATTGCACTCACATATACAAGGATAAAACGAAGTATAGTATTATTTATTAAAGCTGGATTAAACCCGCTGACTTTTTTTTTTTTACACCTGTAAGAGAAAAGGCATAATGAGCTAGTATGCACCGCATACTAGCTCATTATGAAATACTTACCTAAGAACGAGGCGCCGGCATCTCACTCGGTCCACGCCGATGGAGCTGACGTGTTCTGAGAGTGGCCGGAGCTGCGATGTCATCGCTCCTGCGCATGCACACAAGGGTTTTTCTTCCCGGCAAGGTCTGGCGTCTGCCGAACTTGCAGCCGGGAATCCCCGGTGCGCATGCGCCGCTGAAGTCAGCGGCTCATTGCGAGGGATATAACTTCTAAACCGTACAGGTGTAGGAGATATTCTTTTTACCTACAGGTAAGTCTTATCATAGGCTTACCTGTAGGTCAAAGTCAAAAGTTTGACTATAAAACCGCTTTAAATTAAAAAGATAAATTATAAAAATGCACTCACATGTAGTAAGTAAAGCAACAGGCAATATGCCAAAAACTGGTGGCATTATATCATGGGTTCTAATGTTTCATCAGTCCTGGATGGTTATAGGTGGATAAGTATGCCAAGAAGCACTATAGTTTCTCATAGAATAAAAACCATAAGGAACCCACACTGGTGCGTATGATTGGAGGCCAGCAGGAACCTGGGAACTTGCTATAGCTTGCTATAGTGCTTCTTGGCATATGTATCCACCTATGGCAATCCAGGACTGGCTATCCATTGGAACCCACGATATAATGCCACTTGCTGGAAGTGTTTGGTGTATTGCCTGATGCTTTAAATTACTACATGTGAGTGCATTTTTATAGTGCTTCTTGGCATATGTATCCACCTATAGCAATCCAGGACTGGCTATCCATTGGAACCCACGATATAATGCCACTTGCTGGAAGTGTTCGGTGTATTTCCTGATACTTTAATTACTACATGTGAGTGCATTTTTATAATGTATCTTTTTATTTAATAAATAATACTACACTCCGCTTTTGGTTTTTGTTTCTTATTTTCTGCTACCATATTTTTAAATGCACTAATGGGATCATCCCCCAGGAGCAGTTCCCTATCCATCCTCCATACCTCTCCATTGGGGACTGTAATATTCTATGAAAATTGATATCATTGCTGTTTGGACACATTCTAAAATAGGGCTTCCCTCTAGGGGCACACTGCAAAAGGACATTTGCACATCTAGCCAACCATAAAGAGGATTAGATAAATGTATGCACACTTGACTAGTAACACCCCTGCTCCCAAACCTGGACAGTATGGGTTACGGAATGGACCCGGACTTTCTGCCGGACTGCCGGACTTTCAGCCGAGAATCCCCGGTGTGCATGCACCGCTGAAGTCAGTGGCTCATTGCGAGGGATATATCTTCTAAACCATACAGGTTTAGGAGATATTCTTTTTACCTACAGGTAAGCCTTATTATAGGCTTACCTGTAGGTCAAAGTCAAAAATTTGACTATACAACCGCTTTAAATTAAAAAGATAAATTATAAAAATGCACTCACATGTAGTAAGTAAAGCAACAGGCAATATGCCAAAAACTGGTGGCATTATATCATGGGTTGTAATGTTTCATCAGTCCTGGATGGTTATAGGTGCATAAGTATGCCAAGAAGCACTATAGTTTCTCATAGAATAAAAACCACAAGGAACCCACACTGGTGCGTATGATTGGAGGCCAGCAGGAACCTGGGAACTTGCTATAGCTTGCTATAGTGCTTCTTGGCATATGTATCCACCTATGGCAATCCAGGACTGGCTATCCATTGGAACCCACGATATAACGCCACTTGTTTGACGTGTTTGGTGTATTGCCTGATACTTTAATTACTACATGTGAGTGCATTTTTATAATGTATCTTTTTATTTAATAAATAATACTACACTCCGCTTTTGGTTTTTGTTTCTTATTTTTTGCTGCCATATTTTTAAATGCACTGATAGGATCATCCCCCGGGAGCAGTTCCCCTATCCACCCTCCATACATCTCCATTGGGGACTGTAATATTCTATGAAAATTGATATCATTGCTGTTTGGACACGTTCTAAAATAGGGCTTCCCTCTAGGGGCACACTGCAAAAGGACATTTGCACATCTAGCCAACCATAAAGAGGGTTAGATAAATGCATGCACACTTGACTAGTAGCACCCCTGTCCCCCAAACCTGGACAGTATGGGTTAGGGAATGGACATTTTGAATGCCAGGACCCCTGGCAGGGGTTTACTGCCCAGATCTGGCCAAAATGGCAGCTTACGTCCTGGGCTGGGAACTCCTGGGGACAGCTGACGTGGTGATCAGGAAGTCAACTGTAAGCCTGGGACAGGAATACACGTTTATGACCTTTTGTTTAAGATATCTTCACTGACTGCAATTGCCAACCCTTCAACTGTGTGTCAAGTCTGGACAAAAAGAGCCCTTGGCATGAGAGATTCAGAGCGAATGCTTGTATGTGGGTGTTAGACCAGTGAAGACCCCCTTCTTCCCCTGTTACCAAATTTTCCCTTTTCCCTCTCTCCTTATTTATAACTGTAATGTATTGGTATCCCTATTGTGGGTAAAGCCAAACATTATTTTAAGAAAGAGTCCTTTATTGGAAGCTGGACACCCCAAACAGAGCACATTTTTACAGGGACCATTAGAAGGGCGCCACCTGCTGGACACATTGGGTAATGCTTGTGTTACACTACCTTCATGTGAGTGTATTTCCTAATAAATTTTTTGCACATTGCCCTTTATGAATACTACACTGAGAGTGGTGGGCTTCCCCTTTCTCCCCTTTCTTATTATTTCGTATACATCTAAGTAATCTTCAGAAGCTGAACATATTAATACGCTGTGTTTTATCCATGTATATATGAGTGAAATACTTATCATCCAGTTTTTTTTATTGATTTTCCTAACACTACTACGCTTGGACAGTGATGCTCTCTCTCCCAATCATGGATGATGGGAAAAAATACATGGAGTGAGTAGATGAATGTCATGGATGGGTGCCATAGGGTGAAGGGATGGATATCTGGGGTGAATAGATGGATGTATGGGATGAGGGCATTGGTACATGGGGTGAGGGAATAGGTGTCTGGGGTGAGTAGAGGGATGCCAGAGATAGATACAGAAAGGGAAGGCATGGGTGTCTGGGGTGAGTAGAGGGATGTTGGGGCATGAGGGGTTCGGTACATGGGGTGAGGGAATAGGTGTCTGGGGTGAGTAGGGGGATGTTAGCGATGAGGGGTTTGGTACATGGGGTGAAGGGATAGGTGTCTGGGGTGAGTAGAGGGATGCCAGAGATAGGTACAGAAAGTGAAGGGATGGGTGTCTGGGGTGAGTAGAGGGATGTTGGCGATGAGGGGTTTGGTACATGGGGTGAAGGGATAGGTGTCTGGGGTGAGTAGGGGGATGTTGGCGATGAGGGGTTTGGTACATGGGGTGAAGGGATAGGTGTCTGGGGTGAGTAGAGGGATGCCAGAGATAGGTACAGAAAGTGAAGGGATGGGTGTCTGGGGTGAGTAGAGGGATGTTGGCGATGAGGGGTTTGGTACATGGGGTGAAGGGATAGGTGTCTGGGGTGAGTAGGGGGATGTTGGCGATGAGGGGTTTGGTACATGGGGTGAAGGGATAGGTGTCTGGGGTGAGTAGAGGGATGCCAGAGATAGGTACAGAAAGTGAAGGGATGGGTGTCTGGGGTGAGTAGAGGGATGTTGGCGATGAGGGGTTTGGTACATGGGGTGAAGGGATAGGTGTCTGGGGTGAGTAGGGGGATGTTGGCGATGAGGGGTTTGGTACATGGGGTGAAGGGATAGGTGTCTGGGGTGAGTAGAGGGATGCCAGAGATAGGTACAGAAAGTGAAGGGATGGGTGTCTGGGGTGAGTAGAGGGATGTTGGCGATGAGGGGTTTGGTACATGGGGTGAAGGGATAGGTGTCTGGGGTGAGTAGGGGGATGTTGGCGATAAGGGGTTTGGTACATGGGGTGAAGGGATAGGTGTCTGGGGTGAGTAGAGGGATGCCAGAGATAGGTACAGAAAGTGAAAGGATGGGTGTCTGGGGTGAGTAGAGGGATGTTGGCGATGAGGGGTTTGGTACATGGGGTGAAGGGATAGGTGTCTGGGGTGAGTAGAGGGATGCCAGATGCTCCACTGCCTGTGGAAGGGAATTCCACATCCGCGCTGCTCTTACCGTAAAGAACCCTCTATGTAGTTTAAGGTTAAACCTCCTTTCTTCTAATTTTAATGAGCGGCCACGAGTTTTGCTAAACTCCCTTCTGCGAGAAGGTTTTCTCCCTATTGTGGGGTCACCAGTACGGTATTTGTATATTGAAATCCTATCCCCCTCTCAGGCGTCTCTTCTCCAGAGAGAATAAGTTCCGTGCTCGCAAACCTTTCCTCATAACTAATATCCTCCAGACCCTTTTTTTAACCTTAAGCTACGTAGAGGGTTCTTTACTGTAAGAGCGGTAAGGATGTGGAATTCCCTTCCACAGGCGGTGGTCTCAGCGGGGAGCATCGATGGTTTCAAGAAACTATTAGAGAAGCACCTGAATGACCGCAACATACATGATATACAATGTAATACTGACATATAATCACACACCTCTAGGGAGTTCAGCATTCCTACACCCTAGAATGGCAAGATTCAATATCTCAGATGGTAGGATGCCCTCCTGACAGGTGCTCTTTACATTGATCAACTGTACCAAAAAAGTGGCAACCACCCCAACCCATAACTGGCCTTTGCAGCAAGGTACACATGGAAGGGCAATGCAAATCACAAAAATACAAAAGATTTCCCCAAACACTTATCGACCAGCCTGCAAAACAACCAATTTTTTAAAACAGAGGTTTTTTTTTCCCCCCTAACATATTTTCAAATATATGCGGAAGCCGGAGTGCCCGCGCCAAGGGACCTCTGTATATACTGTGGTCCTATGTCTACATTTCCAGAGCCTCCATTACTCTTTACATTGTCACGCTGGAATAAAATATACCTCACCCGAAGAAGATATTCCAGTCCGGGTGGAGCAACAGGAACTCTGGCCATAATATCCTGCAACATATAAAAATACTGAACATTATTATAGGTAACGCTGGCAGGAATGTATGATTTGAGGAGCTCAGCTATAGGTAATGGTGGAGCTCCTCTCTGGTTGAGGGAGAATCTCAGCTATGGGGGGGGGGGGGGGGGGGGCTGAGTTTACCTATAGGAGGTGGAGGAGCTCAGCTATAGGGGGTGGAAGAGCTCAGCTATAGGGGGTGGAAGAGCTCAGCTATGGGGGGTGGAAGAGCTCAGCTATGGGGGATAGAGGACCTCAGCTATGAGGAATGTAGGAACTCAGCTATCGGGCATGTAGAAGTTCAGCTGAGGGAGATGTAGGAGCTCAACTCTGGAGGATGGAGGAGATCAGATATGGTGGGCGGAGGAGCCTAGCTATTGAGGACGAAGGAGCTTAGCTTAGGGGGACAGAGGAGCTCAGTTTAAGGGCATGGAGGATCTCAGTTTAGGGGGAGGGAGAAGCTCAGCTTAGGGGGACGGAGGAGCTCAGCTTAGGGGGATGGAGGAGCTCAGCTTAGGGGGACGGAGGAGCTCAGCTTAGGGGGACGGAGGAGCTCAGCTTAGGGGGATGGAGGAGCTCAGTTTAGGGGGATAAAGGAGCTCAGTTTAGGGGGATAAAGGAGCTCAGCTTAGGGGGATGGAGGAGCTCAGCTTAGGGGGACGGAGGAGCTCAGCTTAGGGGGACGGAGGAGCTCAGCTTAGGGGGATAAAGGAGCTCAGCTTAGGGGGACGGAGGAGCTCAGCTTAGGGGGATAAAGGAGCTCAGTTTAGGGGGATAAAGGAGCTCAGCTATGGGGGACGGAGGAGCTCAGATTAGGGGGATGGAGGAGCTCAGCTTAGGGGGACGGAGGAGCTCAGTTTAGGGGGATAAAGGATCTCACTTTAGGGGGACGGAGGAGCTCAGCTTAGGGGGATGGAGGAGCTCAGTTTAGGGGGATAAAGGAGCTCAGTTTAGGGGGATAAAGGAGCTCAGCTTAGGGGGATGGAGGAGCTCAGCTTAGGGGGATGGAGGAGCTCAGCTTAGGGGGACGGAGGAGCTCAGCTTAGGGGGACGGAGGAGCTCAGCTTAGGGGGATAAAGGAGCTCAGCTTAGGGGGATGGAGGAGCTCAGCTTAGGGGGACAGAGGAGCTCAGCTTAGGGGGACAGAGGAGCTCAAATTAGGGGGACGGAGGAGCTCAGATTAGGGGGATGGAGGAGCTCAGATTAGGGGGATGGAGGAGCTCAGATTAGGGGGACGGAGGAGCTCAGCTTAGGGGGAGGGAGGAGCTCAGATTAGGGGGACAGAGGAGCTCAGTTTAGGGGGACGGAGGAGTTCAGTTTAGGGGGATGGAGGAGCTCAGCTTAAGGGCATGGAGGAGCTCAGCTTAAGGGCATGGAGGAGCTTAGTTTATGGGGAGGGAGGAGCTCACTTTAGGGGGAGGAAGGAACTCAGCTTAGGGGAAAGGAGGAGCTCAGCTTAAGGGGAAGGAGGCACTCAGTTTAAGGGGAGGGAACAGCTCAGCTTAGGGGGACAGAGGAGCTCAGCTTAAGGGGAGGGAGGTGCTCAGTTTAAGGGGAGGAAGGAGCTCAGCCTAGGGGGAAGGAGGAGCTCAGTTTAAGGGGAGGGAGGAGCTCAGCCTAGGGGGAAGGAGGAGCTCAGTTTAAGGGGAGGGAGGTGCGTTTAGCTTAAGAGAAGAGATGAGCTCAGTTTAGGGGAGGGAGGAGCTGAGCTTAAGGGAAGGGAGGAGCTGAGCTTAGGGGGACGGAGCAGCTCAGTTTAGGGGGATCGAGGAGCTCAGTTTAGGGGAGGGAGGAGCTCAGCTTAAGGGGAGGGAGGAGCTGAGCTTAGGGGGAGGGAGGAGCTCAGCTTAGGGGGAGGGAGGAGCTCAGCTTAGGGGGAGGGAGGAGCTCAGCTTAGGGGGATGGAGCAGCTCAGTTTAGGGGGATCGAGGAGCTCAGCTTAGGGGGACTATGGAGAAGAGGCAATAAGAGGAGGTATGATTACAACATACAAATATACAAAGGTGACTCCAGTAACTGTAATAAACTGTTTGCTGTAAAGTCCTTTGTAGAGGACACACAATTTGAGGTTAGAAGAAAGAAGGTTTAAAATTAGATTGAGGAATAGGTTCTTTACTGTTAGAGCAGTAAAATGTGAAACTCGCTCCACCAAGAAGAGGTACTAGCTGAGAAAATACTTTTCAATGTCTTCAGGAAGTAGAATATACAAGGCTATGAGAAATGTTAGAGAATATAAATCACACATACTGTACATAGGTTGGACTGAATGGACCTGTGTCTCCTGGGATATGTGATGAGATTACCCCAGGGGGCTGCTGGAGCATGACTAGGCCAGAATAGGGAGTGGGGGTAAAAGTAAAAAAAAGGAAAAGGAGAGAGAGAAGTGAGAGAGTGGCTGATACTGTTGTTTTATGCATGGAGATGTCCCAGTTCTTGCTGGTGTACATGACATCCTTATAAAGGTCATGATTGTAAGGAAATGTAGAGTTACTCTTTAGATATTGTGAGGAAAGGTAGAGTTACTCCTTAGAATCTGTTTTAGAAGATAATGTTTTAGAAAATGATTTCATCTCATGCTAAGCTTGTGCTAAATTTTACCAGACATGCTAAGGCGAAGTGTGAAGCAGGATGCGTCTGCGGTTAGAGTTGATATTTAGCTATTGCACGCTAAGAACATATATTGTGATCTTGCAGATCTGAGCCATGGAGGCTTGGTGATACACTGCCCAAGAAGCACCAACTGCTCTAGTCGAGTGCGCTTTATCCTGAAAATGAGGAACTTCATCATTATCAGACTGCTCATCCGATAAGCAACCCACAGCAGAGGCAGGGGATCTATCACGTTTTCTGCTACTCTCGAAGGAAGTTGTGATTAAAGTAGCAATCCTTCATCTAAACCAGTGATTCTCAACCAGGGTTCCTCCAGAGGTTGCTAGGGGTTCCTTCAGAATTGGGAAATTTCTACCCCTCAGATAAGTTCCCACCGACCCCATTGATCTTTGTAGCTATCTGCAAGGAGGTAATTCTTCCCAATGACTACAAGTGTAAGGACCATTCTTCCCAATGACCACAAGTGTAAGGACCATTCTTCCCACTGACCACAAGTGTAAGGACCATTCTTCCCAATGACCACAAGTGTAAGGACCATTCTTCCCAATGACCACAAGTGTGAGGACCATTCTTCCCAACGACCACAAGTGTGAGGACCATTCTTCCCACTGACCACAAGTGTGAGGACCATTCTTCCCAATGACCACAAGTGTGAGGACCATTCTTCCCAATGACCACAAGTGTGAGGACCATTATTCCTACTGACCACAAGTGTGAGGACCATTCTTCCCAATGACTACAAGTGTAAGGACCATTCTTCCCAATGACTACAAGTGTAAGGACCATTCTTCCCAATGACCACAAGTGTAAGGACCATTCTTCCCAATGACCACAAGTGTGAGGACCATTCTTCCCAATGACCACAAGTGTGAGGACCATTCTTCCCAATGACCACAAGTGTGAGGACCATTCTTCCCACTGACCACAAGTGTGAGAACCATTCTTCCCACTGACCACAAGTGTGAGGACCATTCTTCCCACTGACCACAAGTGTGAGGACCATTCTTCCCAATGACTACAAGTGTAAGAACCATTCTTCCCAATGACCACAAGTGTGAGGACCATTCTTCCCAATGACTACAAGTGTAAGGACCATTCTTCCCAATGACTACAAGTGTAAGGACCATTCTTCCCAATGACCACAAGTGTAAGGACCATTCTTCCCAATGACCACAAGTGTGAGGACCATTCTTCCCAATGACCACAAGTGTGAGGACCATTCTTCCCAATGACCACAAGTGTGAGGACCATTCTTCCCACTGACCACAAGTGTGAGGACCATTCTTCCCACTGACCACAAGTGTGAGGACCATTCTTCCCACTGACCACAAGTGTGAGGACCATTCTTCCCAATGACTACAAGTGTAAGAACCATTCTTCCCAATGACCACAAGTGTGAGGACCATTCTTCCCAATGACTACAAGTGTAAGGACCATTCTTCCCAATGACCACAAGTGTAAGGACCATTCTTCCCACTGACCACAAGTGTAAGGACCATTCTTCCCAATGACTACAAGTGTAAGGACCATTCTTCCCAATGACCACAAGTGTGAGGACCATTCTTCCCACTGACCACAAGGACATTAATGGTAACATTGGTTCATACCAAAATATAAAAGTCATGAACATACCTGTAGAAGTCAAAGGCTGGATACCCATATATATATATATATATATATATATATATATATATATATCAGGCATGTACTGTCCATAGGGACTATAGGGAGTTTCCCTGTGGGCCGATGGCTCAGTGGGCCGGTTTCAGTGGCAGCCAGTGGCATCGCTGGGGGGGGACTTTTGGGGCTATAGCCCCGAATCTGGGGCCCATAGCCCCAAGTCAGTCAAGGAGTCCCCAACCACAGGGTCCCAGCCCAATACCTGCCCTCTTTTTGGAGACCCTGATGTAAGGAGGAGCTCTCTGGGGACCCTAATGTAAGCCGGAGGCTCTATGGGGAACCTGATGTAAGAGAGAGGCTCTCTGTGGACCCGGATGTAAGGGGGGGGCTCTGCGGGGACCCGGATGTAAGGGGTTGGCTCTCTAGGGACCCTGATGTAAGGCGGATGATTTCTGGGGACTCTGATGTAAGAGGGGCTCTCTGGGGACCCTGATGTAAGGGGAAGGCTCTCTGGGGACCCAGATGTAAGTGGGGGGCTCTCTGGGGACCCAGATGTAAGGAGGGGCTCTCTGGGGACCCTGATGTAAGGGAGGCTCTCTAGGGGCTTTTTTGCCCAATTACATACACTGTACTGTACTGTTTTTTGCGTGTTTGCAAAATTAAAGTGGGCCGGTCTGGATGAAATCCAGGGCCAAATTTTTGTCCCAGGCCAGCCCTGATATATATATATATAAAAGGACACTCAAATATCATAATACCTTACACAGGTTCCTGGGTTCCTCATCATGTGGAGAAGAGACCCTGGTCTTCATCAGCGTGGGGACCAAAGGTGCTTTGGCAATGGGGTCTTCCCTATGTTAAGGGCATGTAGCCTTCTATAGTTCGAGAGGGGCACATTTTAACTGGTACATATTTCCCAGCTCAGGTCCCTCCCCTCACTATTATTTTTCTACCTGTTAGGCCTAAAGAGGGACATTTTTTTTTTGTTTCTCAGATTTGGGGCTCCCGTTTGATTTAAAAGTTGTTTCAGAACCCAAACCTCTGCTGGACTGAACCCGGACAGATCAGCTCATCACTACTTCTCACCTTCAGATAGCATATTGTATGCTTTCCAACACTGGAGACCTGCTTAGAGGGAGGAGCTTACACCCAGGATCCCGCCTATGTTCTTGGGAGATATAGAGGAGAAAAAACAATCAGACGTCTCTTCCATCATACCTCTGTGATTTCCTCGACTGTCCCCTCTCTCCTCCGCTCTCTGCTGTCTCTCCACCAGGAGACATCAGACCACAGAGGAGAGACAGCAGAGAGCGGAGGAGACTCCACCAGGAGACATCAGACCACAGAGGAGAGACAGCAGAGAGCGGAGGAGACTCCACCAGGAGACATCAGACCACAGAGGAGAGACAGCAGAGAGGGGAGGAGACTCCACCAGGAGACATCAGACCACAGAGGAGAGACAGCAGAGAGCGGAGGAGACTCCACCAGGAGACATCAGACCACAGAGGAGAGACAGTAGAGAGCGGAGGAGACTCCACCAGGAGACATCAGACCACAGAGGAGAGACAGCAGAGAGAGGAGGAGACTCCACCAGGAGACATCAGACCACAGAGGAGAGACAGCAGAGAGCGGAGGAGACTCCACCAGGAGACATCAGACCACAGAGGAGAGACAGTAGAGAGCGGAGGAGACTCCACCAGGAGACATCAGACCACAGAGGAGAGACAGCAGAGAGGGGAGGAGACTCCACCAGGAGACATCAGACCACAGAGGAGAGACAGCAGAGAGCGGAGGAGACTCCACCAGGAGACATCAGACCACAGAGGAGAGACAGTAGAGAGCGGAGGAGACTCCACCAGGAGACATCAGACCACAGAGGAGAGAAAGCAGAGAGCGGAGGAGACTTCACCAGGAGACATCAGACCACAGAGGAGAGACAGCAGAGAGCGGAGGAATTATTTTATTTTATGTTATATTGTTTTCTATTCTATTCCTTTATTTTGTATTCTATTTTATTACGTTTTTTTCGTTGCTATTCTATTTTGTTCTGTTTTACTCTATTCTCTATTCTATGCCTTTTTTTCCCTATTCTATTTTTTTCTGTTCTGTTTTACTCTATTATATTTTATTCTTTTATTTTCTATTATATTATTTTCTATTCCATCCCTTTATTTTCTATTTTATTTTATTCTGTGCTTTTACTTTCTATTCTATTTTATTTTTTTATATTTTATTCTGTTCTGTTTTACTCTATTATATTATATTCTTTTATTTTCTACTATATTCTTTTCTATTATATTCCTTTATTTTCTATTTTATTTTATTCTGTGCTTTTATTTTCTATTCTATTTTGCTCTGTTTTACTCTATTCTTTTGTTTTCTATTCTATGCCTTTTTTCTATTCTTTTATTTTCTATTTTGCTCTGTTTTACTCTATTATATAATTTTTTTTACATTATTTTCTATTATATTATTTTTTATTCTATTCCTTTATTTTCTATTATATTTTATTATCCTTGGAAATTTGAATATGATTAACCATTTGCCGCCCTGCGGCTGTCATATGATGGCCAGGTGGCGTGGTGATCAAATACCACCAAAAGAAAGCTGAAAAAAAAAAGTAAAGTAAAAAAAAAAAAATTGGATATTTATTATAGCAAAAAGTAAAACATATTGTGTTTTTTTTTTTTTTTTTTCAAACTTGTTGCTCTTCTTTTGTTTAAAGCGCGAAAAATAAAAAATGCAGAGGTGATCAAATACCACCAAAAGAAAGGTGAAAAAAAAAGTAAAAAGTAAAGTTAAAAAAAAAATTGGATATTTATTATAGCAAAAAGTAAAAAATATCGTGTGTTTTTTTTTCAAACTTGTTGCTCTTCTTTTGTTTAAAGCGCAAAAAAATGGAAAATTTATATCAAATACTTACCGTAATTTTCCTTTCCTGATGGACTCCATGGCAGCCTACGTATGGGTTAACCCCGCCTCTCCTACCTCATAGGACTCCACTCCCATAAATCTTTGCTTCTGGTCAGAGACCACGTTCCGTAACTTAGCCAACTCCAGCAAATGGGAGGGAACTCCTGCTGCCATGGAGTCCATCAGGAAAGGAAAATTACGGTAAGTATTTGATATAAATTTTCCATTTTCCTGACAGACTCCATGGCAGCCTACGTATGGGAAATGACTAGCCATACACACCCGGGTGGGCAATTGCTGGATAAAGAAAAGAAGGTTTAATTGGCACCGTCAACAGATAAAACATTCACACCAAAATTAACTGAGGATAAGGAAGCCGGGTCCACACAATAGTGTGTCATAAAAGTATTAATTGACGACCAAGAGGCCGCTTTACAGATCACTTCCGGGGAAACGTGACGGGAAGCTGCCCATGATGTAGAAACACTCCTGGTAGAATGAGCAGTAACCGCTTCCGGGGGAGCCAGACCCTTAGCCTTATATGCCCTTTGGATAGCTTGGACAATCCAAGACGCTATAGTTCTTGAAGAAGCACGTAGACCTCTGTTCTTCCCATAAAAGTAGATGAATAAGTGGTCGGAATTCCGGAAAGGAGCTGTGGCTTCCAGGTATTGCTTTAAGACTTCTCCGACGTCCAGAGGATGAATATTGGAGTCTTCATCTGCCTGGAAGATTGGAAGGACAATTTCCTGATTTTCGTGAAAAATAGTTGTTACTTTCGGATTTGAACCTAACATAGGAATCAGGACTGCCCGATCTGGGAAAAAGGTGAGAAATGGCTCCTTGCAGCCTAGGGAACTAATCTCAGAGACCCTTTTGGCCGATGTTATGGCCACGAGGAAGGCAGTCTTAAGAGAGAGATCTTTTTTTTTTTTTTTTAACAAAGAATTTTTATTTATGTTTCAAACAAAAAAAGAAAAAAACAGAAAACAGACATGCGTCATCAAGGTACATACATAGTTTTAAGTAGACAGATAATCAAATGTATCACATATAAGCACAGATAGTTCTTAGCAATGTGTAGAGTCACTCATCATTGCAGCATAGAATGTAAAACCTCCCCGAGACCTCCCCCCACCACACAAAAAACCACATGAATTACAAAAAAAAAAAAAAAAGGGAGGGAGGGATAACCCCCCCCCCTCCCCCCACCCTCCACTCCCCCTAGCCTAAGCAATAGTCAAATGCTTCGCCTCAACCCATGCCGCCCAAATCTTCCCAAATTTCCCAGGGCAGTTCCTGCCCAGATATGTAAGTTTGTAGAGCGGTAAAGCCGCGTTCACCAGGGACTGCCACATTTGTTTAGTAGGAGGGAGAGGTTGATTCCATTGCAGTAGTATGGCTTTCCTCGCATAGAGTGTAGTGTAAAAAATAAACAGTTTCTTCCCCCAGGAGATATCCAGAAAATCACAGATACCCAGCAGGAGAGGTATCGGGCTAAGTGGAATCGTAAGCTCCCCCACTGCATTAATATCGGCCAGGACCCCTCTCCAAAATCCCACTACCCCAGGGCAGGACCAAACCATGTGGAAAAAGTCAGCATCATCTTCTTTGCATCTGGGGCAGGTAGTCGATCGGTCAGGGTAAATCCTTGCCAGGCGTGCCGGTGAAAAATATACCCGGTGGAGGAACTTCAATTGTATAAACCTGTCCCTTGCAGAAATCGCAAGGGTCAGGTATTGCTGTAAACCCTCCTCCCAGTCCTCCTCAGTAAGCTCCGGAATGTCACCTTGCCAGAGCTCAAACAAATGGGAGATCCTAGTCTCCTCCGATACGGTCAGCGCGGCATACACCATGGACAGTGTGCGCGTCCCTCCCCCCTCAGGACCAAGCGCCTCCTCCACCGCCGACACCCCAAGAGTCGCTCTAGATGGGAATTGAGAACGGAAGGCGTGTCGCAACTGCAGGAATCTGAAAAACATATGGTTCGGGAGGTCCCTGGCCTGTTTAATAGCATCGAAGGAGAGTAGCTGCCCCTGGGACACTATGTCCCCCAGTGTTGTAACTCCATGCCTGGCCCAAACAATCGGATCCGGGATGGATTGAAAGTGGGGCAGGCGGGGGTTCCCCCAAAGGGGAGTCCCCGGGGCCCACACCCCTGCGCCCACCAACCTTTTGTTCACCAGATCCCATATTTTAAGCGTCGTACGCATCGGGAGGGTTATCCCAGGGTTAGATCGTGGTCCCCTATAAATCAGGTTCCTGAGTTCCGCATAAGAGCCCAACAACGCCGCCTCCAACGAGGACGCAGGGTTGACCGGGCCCTCGGAGAGCCACCACCTGACAGTCACTAGGACTGCCGCCCAGTAGTATTTCAGAAAACAGGGCAGTGCCAGACCGCCCCTCACAAGGGGCCGTTGGAGGGTTGTTTTAGCTATTCTAGGGGGCCTACCATTCCAGACGAAGGACGAAACAATGCCATCTAATTTCTTAAAAAATCTAAGCGGGATGTGGACTGGGGTCTGACGGAAGAGATAGGTAAACCGAGGAAGGACCGACATTTTAATTAAATTGACCCGTCCCACTGGCGAAAGTGGCAAGGACCTCCACCCAGTACACCTCTGGGTCAACTGGGTAACCACCGGACTCAGGTTAAGGGTAATAAATTGTTTCAAGTCTCTGTGTATTTCCACCCCAAGATATTTAAATTGAGAAACCCTCTGCAGTTGCCCATCTACTCGGGAACCACCCTCACCATCATGTAGTGGGAATAGAATTGATTTCGCCCAGTTTATACGGATACCCGAGAACTGTCCAAACCGGTCTATATGCGACAATGCCGCCTGTAGGGAGGCTCCGTCGTCCTTGAGATACAACAGGGTATCATCAGCGTATAACGAAACTTTTTCCTGCAAAGGACCCCGGACAATACCCCGAACCTCAGGAGAGGAGCGGAGAACAGCCGCCATAGGTTCAATTGCCAGTGCAAAAAGCCCCGGGGACAGTGGGCACCCCTGCCTGGTTCCCCTATGGAGGGGAAAGAGCGGGGAGAGGACCGCACCCGTACGCACTCTGGCCGTGGGAGCTCTGTACACCGCCCTGACCCAGGAGATAAAGGCTGGACCGAATCCAAATCTATGGAGGACTGCCCACAAATAGTCCCACTCCACAGAATCAAAGGCCTTCTCCGCGTCTAGGGAGACCACAACCTCCTCCCCACATTTTGCATCCCCCGAGGCCAAAACAGTAAAGAGCCTGCGAATATTAATATCTGTCCCCTTCCCTGGCATAAAGCCAGACTGATCCTCATGGATCAAGGTAAGTATAACCTCGTTCAGTCGCCTGGCAAGGATTTTGGTCAGCACTTTCGCGTCCGAGTTGAGTAGGGAAATGGGTCGGTATGACGAGCACAACTGGGGGTCCTTCCCAGGTTTAGGGATCACCACTATGATGGCTTGTGCCATGGATGGAGGAAGTTCCCCCTCCCGAAGGGACACAGTGAGCATATCATGCATTCTAACTGACATCTCCTCTAGATAATACTTATAAAATTCCGGGGGTATCCCATCCTCCCCAGGGGTCTTCCCCGTCTGCATGGACCCCAGCGCCACCCGGACTTCCGCCAGAGTGATCGGGGAGTCCAGACCGTCCCTGGCCTCAGAGGTAAGGGCAGGGAGTGTCACCCCCTCTAAAAAAGCACTTAACTCCTGCGCTGAGTATTGCACCCTAGATGAATAAAGGGCGGAGTAGAACTCTGCAAAGCAAGCGTTGATGGCAAGGGGATCCGTCACCATTGTCCCAGCACTATTCTGTATTCGAGGGATAGTGGAGATTGGGGCCTGCTCCCTCGAGATCCAGGCCAACAATCTCCCCGTCTTTTCGCCCTGTTCAAAAATCCTCTGCGTCTGAGCCAGTTGACGTTTGCTTGTTTTAGCCACCCTAAGGAGCACCACCTCTCTATACGCTACTTTCATATCCTGAGCCGTGAGCGGGTTACCCGTGAGGGTGAACCGGGTCTCCAGTTCCTGGGCCCTGGCCTCTGCCTCCTCTACCGTGATCTTATCATTCCTGCGCTCCCGACCAATGGAGGAGATGTAGCACCCCCTCATATAGGCCTTGAAGGCATCCCAGACCATCCCCCCAGAAGCCGTGCCAACATTTGAGGCCCAAAATCCCCGGATTTCACCGCCCATCTCAAAAGCAATGGTGGGATGCTCAATCCAGTACCTAGACAAACGCCATAGTCTATCCCTCTGAGGGGTAGAGGTTTGCAATGTACACAGCAGTGGGGAGTGGTCAGAGATGCCCCGAGGAAGTAACTCTATTCCAAGGACCCTGGGAAGCATGGGGGCACCAGCATAGACTAGGTCAATACGGGAGAGTGTGTTGTGGGAGGAGGAATGGCACGTAAACTGGCGATCTGATGGGTGTTTCCACCTCCAGACATCCTCCAGCCCAAACACCTGTGCCCAGCGAGAAACTGGAGAGTCTGTGGCCCGGTCAGGCGTCAACCTATCCAGGGAGGGGTTAGGAGGAATATTAAAGTCCCCTGCTATAACCACATTGTCAGTCTGGAATTGGGCTATCAGGGCAGTCAGTTTATGTAGTAGAGACAGATCCGCAGGAGGAGGCATATAAAGACCCACCAGCACCATTTCTATCATGTCTATTGTGGCATGGACCAGTACGTATCTCCCGTCCTTATCTGTGACAATATCAAGAGGCTCAAAATTAAGGGACTTATGGATCAGGACGCTAACCCCCCGGGCATAGCCGGAATGTGTGGCATGATAGTGGTATCCGACCCAGGGCCTCTTCAAACCCATAATCCTTCCCCCCACTAGGTGCGTCTCCTGAAGAATACAGATATGCGGAGCATATTTTTTCATGTAGTCAAAAACAAGAGAGCGTTTAATCTTCTGGTTAAGCCCCCTAACGTTCCAGGAGAGGATCTTCAACGGAGCCATAATCTGGAAGGGCAGGGGGGACCAACGGATACGACCACCCGGCCAGGGTCGGGGCACAAATATCTCATCTTAAGTAATGCAATGATATACCTTGTACATTCATTATAGTAGCGCTGTCTATACCAGAAAACATGAAAGCATGTAACAAAAAGACAACAAAAAAAACAGAAAAAAAACCAGAACTCCCCTCCCTTCCCACCCCACACTCCAGAAAAACAGCCCCAGGGTGTTTGAGAACCCAAACCAAACATAATCAAACCCATTTAAAGGAGAAATCTCCCGTGGGGGCGGTGCGTATCAACCAGCACACCTAGGACAGAGTCTCCTGCGCAGAGTAGACAACTCCAGCGCAGCCGCTTCCTGGAGGCAAAGGAAAAAAAAAACAAGACAAAAGGGAACAAATCGTAATGCATGTGGCGCCTCAGATGGAAGTGCAAGATTCTCTTGGAATGTTCCAAGGGCCCATTCTTAGTAGCAACTCATCCAACAGGACGACAACATCGGAGTAGCGGGGTCCAGCATCAACAGTACAGTGTATTCACATCCAGAAGTAATCACGCAAACCCCCCCGGGTATAAACTAGGGAGGGGGTAGGGCCCTAAGGCCCGTTAGACAGAAATATGAAGACATGAACCCGTAGACCCCCCCTAAGGAGCATCAGAATATCAGGTCGGCTCCTCGCCCCCTGCCCAAAACCAGTAGTGAAAAGGAGAGGGGCACTCCGACCTGCCCTCCAAGTTCCGAGATGGAGGGACAGAGCTGGGGGGGGGGGGGGGGAAATCCGATCCGCGTGACACTGGGCAAAACTTGTGATGCTTGTGGACCCCAGTCGGGTAATCACCATCAAAAAATTATCTCTGCTGGGGAAGGGAATCAATCCATCTGGAGGCCTCACTCGGGGCGGTAAAGAAACGAACGGATTCTCCGTCAATCACTCTGAGTTTCGCGGGGAACATCATGTTGTACTTGAGACCTTTGGTGCGCAGCTGGGCCTTGACTTGGTCGAATGTCCTGCGTTGCCTCTGCGTCTCCACAGAATAATCAGGAAAGAGCATTAATTTAGCATTTTCAAAGCGCAGGTCCCCCACCTTCCTCGCCTCCCGAAGAGCCAGATCTCTGTCTCTAAAGTTCAAAAGGCGGAAAATAAACGTGCGTGGCGGGGCGCCCGGTGGGCCACGAACCGACGGCATTCTGTGCGCTCGTTCCACGACAAAATGAGGGGAGAACTCAGCGAGCGGGAGAAGTGTACGTAGCAAACGTTCGGTAAAGGCTTCGGTGTCACGGCCCTCCGACCCCTCCGGGAGGCCCACCAACCTCAGGTTGTTCCTCCTATTCCTGTTCTCGTGGTCCTCGGCCCTGGATTCCAGCGCCTTCACCCGCACCTGCAGGGTACGGAGGGAGGCATCATGGTCGCGGGTAACATCTTCCACGTCTCCAACCCTCCGCTCCACCTCGGCAAGCCGCTCCCGGTGTTTATCCATATCTCGCCGGATAAGCCCCATGTCGAGCTGTATCTGCTCTATCTTAGTGGTTAGGGTAGTCTGGCAACCAGTGATCGCTTGCATAAGAGCTTGAAATTGATCATCACCCATCGGTGGCGTGTCAGCGTGGTCCGTTTGAGACGCCATGTTGGTGTAGGCCTGCCCGCGTGCCGCGCGGGTCTGTAGCGGAGTTCCCGGCGGGGTTCCCGGGACCGTGTGCTTCTTCCTATGGGAACCGGAGCTACCCCTGCGCATCCCCGAGCCTCACCACCGCTACACCGGCCCACGGGGAGAGATATATGTCCCTAAATGCCGGATAAATAGCCTGCCAGGTGCGGAGCTCTCTGCAAACACGTCCTAGCTGGTTGCCATCTTGGCCACGCCCCCAAGAGAGAGATCTTTAATAGATGCTTGACCCATATGCATTTCTGAGAAAAAATCCAGGACGAAAGGAAGATCCCATTTTGGAAACCTCGGTTTTCTCTGAGGTCTGAGTCTACTTGCTCCTCTGAAAAACTGCCTAGTGAGAGGATGCTTGGCCCAGGACACACCTGAAAATGCAGAGATCGCAGAGACCTGGACCCACAAGGAACTTACAGATAGTGACAAGTCTAGACCCTTCTGAAGAAAACCGATAACATCTCGTATCTTCGGATCTCTACATGAACCGTTGAATGTAGACACGTAGTCCGCAAATTTTGCCCAAATCCTCTGATAAACTTTGTTGGTACCTGGTCTTCTGGCATTTAGTAGAGTAGAGATGGCTGTATCAGGACAGCCTAATGCCTCCAACCTTTCCCTTTCAAAAACCAAGCCATCAGATGAAGCTGAGATGGGCAAGGGTGATAGATTGTTCCCTGTGACAAGAGGTCCGGCCTGAGAGGGAGCGGAACTGGATCTCGGTAGCTGAGTTGTAATAAGAGAGGGAACCATGGTCTGTTGGGCCAGTATGGAACAACCGCTACTACATCGACTTCTTCCCACCTGAGCCTGGACAGAAACCGGAGAATGACTGGAACCGGGGGAAAGGCATAAGCCTTGTGGAACCTCCACTGGTCCGTCAATGCATCCACTCCGAATGCCTGGGGACAACGACATCTCGTGTAATACTTCTCCAGCTTGAAGTTGCATGGGGAGGCAAACAGGTCCACCTCTGGTAGAACCCCCAGAGACAGAACCCAGTTGAACACCTCGATGTGGAGAGACCACTCGTTGTTGTCCAGAGAAAATCTTGATAGAAAGTCCGCCTGGACATTTTGAATTCCCGGAAGATAGACTGCCGATAGATTCAACAGATTTTACTGGGCCCAAGTCATGATTGGCTTCACTTCCCTCAGTAAGGAAAGACTGCGGGTGCCCCCTTGTCTTTTGATGTAAGAAACAGCCGTCGTATTGTCCATCCTTAGAAGGACTGAGGCTCCTGATGTCAGATGGAGAAAGGCCTGTAAGGCACGGAAGGCGGCCCGAATTTCCAGCACATTTGAGACTACCTTCTGGGACGGGAAGTCCCACGTGCCCTGGGCTACTTCCGATAGGCATAGAGCACCCCAACCTCTGTTGCTGGCATCCATTGTCACCGTTATCCAGGAGACCGGGGCTATTGAATGGCAATTCAGAAGATTCTTCTGCTGTAACCACCAAGGAAGACTCTCCCTCATTGAAGGGGTTATCCGAACCAGATGATCTCCGGAGTTCGGATCCCACTGCTGGAGAAAGCCCCTCTGAAAGTGACGCATTCTCCATTGCGCCCACTTCACCATTGGAGCTGTGGCCACCATGGTACCTATTATCATCATACACTGTGAGGCCCTGAGAAGGGGAGATGACATTGCAAGATAGATTCTGTCGCGAATCACCGGAATCTTCTCTAGAGGTAAGGAGATTGTACTCTTTACTGTGTTGAATCGGGCCCCAAGAAACGTTAAGGACTGGGTTGGAATTAGATGACTTTTCTCCTTGTTCAGTAGCCACCCGAACTCCGTGAGGGTAGAAATGACCTGGTCCCGATGTGCCAAAAGATGGTCTCTGTTTTGAGAGAGTAAGAGCAGATCGTCCAAGTAATGTGCAAACGAATCCCTTTGACCCGGATTAGAGCTACAATGGCCAGTAAGAGCTTGGAAAATACTCGAGGCGATGTTGTAAGCCCGAATGGGAGACATGTAAACTGAAGGTGCATTTGGCCCACTGCAAAGCGGAGATACTTCTGAAACTCCCTTGCGATCAGAACATGAAAGTAAGCGTCTTTCAGGTCTATGGAGATAAGCCAATCGCCTGGTTGGATCGTCTGGCGTATTGTTAGCAATGTCTCCATCTTGAACTTTTCTTTCTTTATAAATGTGTTCAGGTGTGTTAGATCGATGACCGGCCTCCAGGAACCACTCTTCTTGAGGACCATGAAAAGGGGGGAGTAAATGCCTTTGAACCTTTCCTCTGATGGAACCCGAACGGCGGCTCCTTGGGCCAACAGAGAATCTGTATAAGAAAGGAGAATTTGTCTCTTTTCTTCTGAATGTGGCAGAACCGTCGGAACAAATCGGTGTATGGGTGGGCTGCTGAACACCCAGGAATGGCCTGTTGACACTGTTTTGATTGTCCAATAGTCTTTGACTGAGGCTGCCCAGACGTGCTGGAAAAGGAGTAACCGGGCCCCAACCCGCTCCGCCTGGACAGGCTCTATATCAAAAAGACTTGGAAGGCTCCCGTCCTCCAGATGTGGCTGACTTTGAGGCCTTCTGGCCAGAGGGCTGATTTCTCCTCCAATTTTTTCTAAATTCACGACCAGGCCTGTAGCGACGGGCATCTCTAGCGCGATCTGGATCCGGTCTATATTGAGATCTCCTCTGACCCAGGAGGCGGCGATCCTGGGGTAGGAACCCCGACTTACCACCTGTAGCGCGTGAAATGGCAGAATCCAATTTATTCCCAAAAAGGGAAGATCCCTCAAAGGGAATTCTGCACCATGCCTGTTTGGAGGCAGGATCAGCAACCCAGGGACGAAGCCATAGGGCACGTTTAGCCGTAACAGAGGAGAGCATAACACGTGCTACAAGGCGAATAATATCAAGGGACGCCTCCCCCAGAAAGACCGAAGCGAGTCTCATCTCATGTAAAGGTGATCTCCTGACCAATTCTTCGGACATACTGCCCAGGGTTGCACTGACTTCATCCGTCCAGGCCTCCATAGCTTTTGATAACGCTGCCAGAGCTAAGGCTGGTTTACAAGCCATACCTGCTGTTATATAAATACGTTTCAAGTCCGTATCAATCTTTCTTTCCAGGCCATCCCTGAAGGACACAGTATCTTCCAGAGGAAGTGTAACATGTCTCACTAGCCTCATCAAGGCTGCATCAATAAGAGGGGCCGACTCTAAATGTTTCACTTCATCGCTCTTAAATGGGTACATTTTTGACATTTTCGAAAACAGGGAGTTTTTTCTCTGAACATTACTCCACTCGTCCATAATGATTTCACCAAGTTCACCCAAGAGGGGAAAGTTTGGGCGCTCCTTTTTGAGATGCTTAGAATATTTCCTCTGTTTAGAGGGAGCTTCTACAGGATCTTCCCATCTCAACGTCTCTTTGACCGCCCTGACCAACTGTGGAACTAAGGAAAAGTCAAAACCGGCACCAGGTTCCAAACTTTCAGCTTCACTGTCAGAAGAGCCGGAAACAGAGGGATTATGACGAGACGGACCGGGAACCTCTGAATCTGAGACATCAGTGGCTAGAGCCGTACCGGAAGGAGGGATAAAAGGATGATCAGAATCTGTCTTATTCAGTGATTCTTGAACTACCCTCCTGACCAGAGCTTCTACTTGCTGGTCCCCAGCTCCTCTTTCCTTCATGGCTCTTCCATAACATAGCTCGCAGAGGGATTTACCCTCTGGGACCTCAGCATTACATCCCCAGCAGGCTCTTTTCTCTGAGCGGCTGGTATGGCGGTGAGAATGACGACCAGACTCAGACCTAGACCTTTCTTTATGTTGTCTGGATGGTGACCTGGTAAGTCTAGAACCTGACATGGAATGGTGATGATGTGAATCCTTGTGTGCTGATAACTGAGGTTCAGACCTGGAAGGGCTGGAAAGGAAAAACATGCAAAACAAAGTCATCCTAATCCAAACCCAAGCAATACAGGCAGAATGAAAGGAAAAAAATTCATTCCTACCTGCGGCATAAGGGTTGGCCACTGGGGGGCGGTGATACGTCCATAGCGGCAGACTCAAACAGCTAGGAAGTAAAATAAATACAGTGCTTACAGAGTATGAAAAAAGAAAAGCAGAGTAGCCCCAGCTGACCATGAGAATGAGGGAGACATACCTTTGAGAAGACAGAGAGCAGGCACCGGGATCACAGCAGAGCTTGAAAACATCCCAATCAGAAAGCTGTCTCTGACAGCTATTTGAATCTGCCGCCGAGTGATGACGTCACCACGCCCACCGCGCCGTCGTACGGCGCCCACGCGCATGCGCGGCCGCCGCCATCTTGCCCCGACCGCGCCTGTGCAAACCAAGCCTCGGTTTCAAACGAGACTCGGCAGCTGCGCAGAACGAAGCAGGAAGCGGCGAGATGGAACGCAGGAGCGTCCCAGCGCCATAACCAGGAAGACACAGACAAAACGGTACAACAAACAAAAACTGCTGCCATGGATAAAATATGCATACATTACCAGTCCCGCACATCACCTGATCCGACCTGGTACTGGGAGCTTGAAGGGCTCATAGTGCATTCGGGGCATCATAAATGGGGGGGCCTCCTGCTAATAGCAAGGACGTTTGGCCACATTGCCGCTTGCCAGCCAATGGCTGGTTAGTAAGCTCTTCATGGCATCGCATCAGAATTGCCCGTGCCCACCCTGCTAATAGCTGGGTCATTGGGCTCCAGAAGAACCGCCATCCTGAGATCGTGCACAAACCAGCCGGCCTGGATCCAACTTCACAAAACCTTAGTCCTAGGAGGAGGACAAAAAAGGAACGTGGTCTCTGACCAGAAGCAAAGATTTATGGGAGTGGAGTCCTATGAGGTAGGAGAGGCGGGGTTAACCCATACGTAGGCTGCCATGGAGTCTGTCAGGAAATAAAAAATGCAGAGGTGATCAAATACCACCAAAAGAAAGCTGAAAAAAAAAGTAAAAAGTAAAGTAAAAAAAAAAAAATTGGATATTTATTATAGCAAAAAGTAAAAAATATCGTGTTTTTTTTTTTTTCAAACTTGTTGCTCTTCTTTTGTTTAAAGCGCAAAAATTAAAAAATTCAGAGGTGATCAAATACCACCAAAAGAAAGCTGAAAAAAAAAGTAAAGTAAAAAAAAAAAATTTGGATATTTATTATAGCAAAAAGTAAAACATATTGTGTTTTTTTTTTTTTTTTCAAACTTGTTGCTCTTCTTTTGTTTAAAGCGCGAAAAATAAAAAATGCAGAGGTGATCAAATACCACCAAAAGAAAGGTGAAAAAAAAAGTAAAAAGTAAAGTAAAAAAAAAAAATTGGATATTTATTATAGCAAAAAGTAAAAAATATCGTGTGTTTTTTTTTCAAACTTGTTGCTCTTCTTTTGTTTAAAGCGCAAAAAATAAAAAATGCAGAGGTGATCAAATACCACCAAAAGAAAGCTGAAAAAAAAAGTAAAAAGTAAAGTAAAAAAAAAAAATTCAATATTTATTATAGCAAAAAGTAAAACATATCGTGTTTTTTTTTTTTTTTTTCAAACTTGTTGCTCTTCTTTTGTTTAAAGCGCAAAAAATAAAAAATGCAGAGGTGATCAAATACCACCAAAAGAAAGCTAAAAAAAAAAGTCAAAAGTAAAGTAAAAAATAAAAATAAAAAATTGGATATTTATTATAGCAAAAAGTAAAACATATCGTGTTTTTTTTTTTTCAAACTTGTTGCTCTTCTTTTGTTTAAAGCGCAAAAAAAAAAAAAAAAAAACTGCAGAGGTGATTATTATTATTATTATTATTA